>NC_134220.1:10012500-10332874 GCF_965140235.1 Caretta caretta | reverse complement strand
TAATTTTATTCCAAAGGCTGTTCCATAAAGAATTGCTACTTTTAGATCTTGCAGTCTCTTGTGAGGTGTGTGAATGACACAAACTTCAGCAGCGGTTGGTGTAGGGGAAAGATTTTCCCTGCCCAGTGAACGGAACATTAAATTATATGCTGCTGGTTGCTACTTTGAGTACAAAAAGATGCTTTTAAACTGTTGGATTTTAAATAATGTTTGCTTTGCAAAGGCTTGCTAATGCTGTGGGAGGCAAAGAAATAACTGACCTCCTACTTGAGCTGCCGGCTATCACTCATCGAAGTATCAGTCTTCAATGACCTTCAAATCCAGTTATTTTAGAGTACTGGAAATAGTCTGTTGCCCCAATGGAATCTGATAAAAGGGAATCTCATTGAGTCCTTATTCCTGCCATTACCACTATTCAGATGGGATTGGGGTTCAGCTGAAGACTGGTGCGTGCGTGCGTGTGTGTTTGTGTGTGTGTGTGTGCATACCAGTGCTGTTGGATATCCCAGGAGTGAGAAGGGAGGTCATTCACTCAGAATTGTTCTAAACTGGTAGATGCTGGGTAATAGATGCTGGGAAAATGCAACAGCAACATGAATGACTTACAGTAACTGAATAGGTCACGGCAGCAGTTCATCTCAAATACAAAGCAGTTCTTTTTGCTCAAAAATGAGATGGTCCCACTGAAATTTGAAAATTTGGCAGAGTTGTTAGCTGCCATGCGAACAAATGGTTTGCTAGGTCTTCCTACCACACCAACGAAACAGATGCATGTGTGTGATCTGTGCTTGCTCAGGCAGATATTACCACAGCTGTTCTGGTGAAATGGTAGTGCTTTTGTTCCAGATGTCATAAGATTCCAATCTGGCACCTCCATGTCACTTTACTCCAGTTTAATGGGTTGGGAGATATTTTGTTTTGAGGGTCTTTTTTGCATTGCCTGTTCTGGTAAGATAACGTTTTAGTTATCACATTGGACTTCTGCTGAACAACTTTTCCTATTGAGTCTCTTGGCTATAAGGAAAATGTCTTGAAAGGTGATCGGATGTGCTAGTGCGCTAGCCTTTCATCTGTTAAGGCCTGAATTTGCATATGATATTAGTCACAACTTAAATCAGTTTGACAGTCTGAGTGAATCTTGAGAGAGGCCCTGAGGCTGAAACATGAACTTTGCTTTATCATGCTTTGCTTGTTAATAAGGAAGTAAAACGATGCATGCATTATTTCACTCTTTAAAAATGCTTTGCAGCTTTTTATACTTCGGATTCCATCTTCCAAAGAAATAATTATTTAGTTTCGTCACAGTTTGGGAGAGTCTTAGGACTAAACAGGAGTTCCTCGGGGAAGGGTAGAGGTAGATTGGCAGAGCAGTTTGCGGAAGCGTACGTAGTGCTTCATTGTAGACTTGTCTTTGCGATCATTAAAATATATGTAGTATTAAAAACATGTTACATGCAGTATTAATCCAAATGTGGAAGTAAAAACAAACTACTCAAATACTTAAGATATTAAGTGAAGACGGTACACACTTAACATTAAATGGTCACTTACCTTGGAGACCACTTAAGATGGAATGTTTTGCATCATCCAGTTTGTTGTACATTTTGCTAAAGTAGCTCAGAATTGGGAGCATGTGCGTGCTTTGATTAAGTAGGATGTGACTTAATCAATTTTTTGCCACTACAGAGTGCTTTCATAGCCTGCAACATCTGTCTTCCAAACTTTGCTTGCTGATAGATTGTTCTGCAGTTTATTTAGCAACAGCTGTTGGATTCTAATTCTAATGTATGAAAAATTGATGATTAACTTCTTACCTCCTTTAGGCACATAGAGATGAAATCCAGCGTAAATTTGAAGCCCTTCGTAATAGCTGCACAGTGAGTATTAAATACAGATCATTGAATTATTTTGAAATTAAGGATAAGGAAGGAAACAAACTCATTTACTCCTTGATGACAATTGTTCCTGACATTGGCTTCTGGCTTCAAGGAGTTAGCAGGAGATAGCCTGATTGGATCTGATTTCTTTTAGGCCTCAATTTAGAGGTTTTATTCTGATTTAAAATTGAAACTGTCCTTCATCTTTTTGGAGAAGGAAGTCCATTCAAATATCTCATTGCAGTGCAGCTAGTAAGAATGGTGTAGCAGCTGCAAAAATTGTGGGATATAGATTTTTTCCTTTTATAAGGGAAGGGAAAAGTCTCCCTGTCCAAATCCTGAGCTGTATTATAGATCTAGGCCAGAGTGAAGGCGCTATCTTGCCAATCTGGGTTTTAAGGAGGGCTTTAACTCTGTCTGAAGGGAAAAGAAGTCCTGTGCTTCTGAACAATACATTGTTACATAATCTCTTGTTCAAAGAGAACTCATTTAGGTTCTTAACTTGCACATTCTGTTACCTGAGAGATCTTTTGATATGTTTTTTCATTCATTTCATTCATACGGGACAGATGTCCTAGATTATGTGTTCCTTATTGTTAAATGTTTTCCCAGATCTCCACTCTTTTTGCTTATTTCTTTATGGTGCTATGTGGACCATGATGACATCGATCTTTCAATGACACACAAATTCTAGAAGTGTCAACACTGACCACCACCTTGTGTGTAATAATTGGAGGCAGGTCTCTTCAGTCTTTTTAATCCCTCCTCCATTAGCTGGACCTAATTGCTCCTTACCTCTGTCATGTGTGTTCCTCTTTCATACTCAGTGGCCTCTCCACAAAGTTAATTTTCCACCGTGCTTTGATTGCATAGTCATAGGTGTTGTAGGAAAACCCAAGATAGAAAGAAAATGCCTTTTTTCAAGAACATCTTTCAGAATTTTCTTTTTTTTGTAACCTCCCAAATCTGTAGTCCTTGTTCCTCAGGGCCAGGAAATTTTTTTACTCTGTTTCCGGTGTACACTGATTTGAAGAAATGAGTAATTAAGTAAGGCCTAGTCTTAATTTGCTGTGGCTTAACCTCTTCCAAAAGAAATTCAGACTATCTATACCTTCTGTTCTCTCCGTCAAGGAGCTAGAGGGTCCACATGTGCACTTCTATCTATCAGTGCTTATTCCCACAGTTGCTTTTTCTACTTCAGTGTTAGATACTCCTTTTCTCATTCCCTTGTTCTCTGTCTTGCTGTCAGCACAGAATTAGCAGCTTTCTGTGCAAGTGACTGATACAGATGATTGAATTTGGCCAGCTTCAAAGATCATATGATCTGTGGATATTCCCATAAATTCTCTCTTCTGCACAGCAAGCTAACTTAAAGAAGTCAAAATTCATTATTTGGCTGATCTATGACTTGTAAGAATGGGCAATAATCTCCAACAGTGAGGACTGGCACAAGGAGATGCCAAACGTGCCAGGTGGTTTCAAGAACAGTGTGAACTTTGGAGTTGCCACATTAAAAGATTTGCAAGTGTAATGTTCATCTTAGGTCCTTTAGAAGGATGGTTCGTGCAGCAGCCAATCGCCATCAATAAGAAATTAGTCAAACAGCAACTGAATGAATAGTGAATGAATGAGAAATTCCACCACCACATTTAGTTCTCAACCCAAGAGAAAGAAAAGTATAGTTCTCAAGACTTCTCTCAATAGTCCATAGACGTAAGCTCTCATTTCATGTCATAAGATGTCTAACAGCCCTATCCTCTTTTCTTCATAAGAATTAAGGAAATGACAGCACAATCTTGTATTGACCAAGGAGAGATCAGTGAATTCTTGTCATTCTTCTCTTTCTGGTGCTTCAACCCCATGTTCTGCAGTAATGACCGTTATGATGCAGCCGTAACTTTTTAGTAGACATCCAAGGCTATGTCACAGTGGTTCAGGGGTGCTGGAACAATTTTTATGGTGGGGGTGCTGAGAGCCATTGAACCAAACTGTAAACCACTTCAAACCTGGGGGTGCGGTAGCACTCCTAATTCCAGCACCTATGCAGTGGTTCAGAATTTGTGCTGAACTAAAAACAAGAAGATCCATCAGGGTTGTAATTCAAACACATTCCTTTTTAGTCAGCCCACTAAGGATTAGTGGTTCTACTCATAAGGGATGTTCCTTCAGAATGAACATCAAGAGTGAATTTCCTTGAAGCACTGTGGTGTCAAACTTTATAATGGCCATTGCATTTGTTTTACATTATTTACAAGTTCAAAGCAATATAAGTATGAAAATAAAATGAATTATAGAGAAAATGCATTACTGAAGACTGAATGAATTTTGATAATGTAGAGTGAAAAGTTGCTGTACAGAATGATAGGTAAAGATACTTACAATCTACTTTTTTTGATATCTCCTAGTTGTTTAACTCTTTGGAGGTCCGAGCTTCTGGACACAAAGCAAGCTTACACTTCTAATGTATGTTCTGGTTTATTTATGCCTTCAGTCCACTTATGTGCCTCCAACCAAGTCAGGTTACTATCAGACTCTTCTGATTGTGTACTTTAAAATTTACTATGGCTTGGGATTCATGCATAGAGAATGTTGTCGTGTGACTGTATTGCAGGCCTTTTGTGCTTGCTGGAAGTGCCCCTGCTGTGTGCATGGACTACATATTCAATTGCTCTCTGTTAGATTCAGGCTTGAGTTAATCAGTTTACTTCAGTATATCTCTTTCTACTCCCATCTATTCCCTTAGCCTTTGCTCTCAGTCTTATAAGAAATAACATAATTACAGCAAAAATTGCTTTACTTCTCTCATATCTTATCATATCCGTAGCTTACCCAGCAAGTCTGCTGAGAGGGAAAGTCTAATTCTGTGCTTCCAAAGATTCAATACATCAAAAATGCATAACGTGACTTTTGAAATCATATTCCATAACAAATATTTTCAAGACCGTAAGAAGGATTCTACTAATAAAATGCATTTAACTAAATAGGGAAGTTTGTGTTTTTGCCACCTTGCTCTTAATTATGGCTTACTGATGGGTTTAATAATTTTGGACAACAAAAACAGTTATGTTGGCCTCAGCAGTAATGTAAGCATTTCATAAATATAAATTTCAGTAAAGAGACAGTAAAAATATCTGTGAAAACTTAGAGAAAAATTAGACCCCCTTATATAAATTACTGTGAAGTTCATAAAATCCTGTACATTCTTCATATAAATCAACATCTGAATCTTCAGGCTCTTTCAATTACAAGCTATTCTTATTTATTACTTTGGCAAGCAGAATGGAAGATCTTGATATAGTAATTGGGTGCATTGTCTCCATTTATCCAGAGAATAATCCAATAAAACCAGATGCACCTTCAAAATGGTACCTACACTTTTTTGTCATCACCTCCTATTGTTATCTTTAGCCTTATCAGGGCTTGATCCTGTAAACACATGTGAATGGATTGGACTCTGAGACACAGATCGTGCAAACCCTTTAGGCACATGTGTAACTTTACTCACGTGTGTAGTCCTGTTGACTTCAACCAGATGTCCTGTTTCTGAACTGACTTCAGTGAGACTATGCACTTGAGTGAAGTTACCTCTTTGGTGTATATACAGTAACCTTCATTCTGTAGCAAGGAAATCTTGCCTGTCAAAAGATGATAGACTGTAACATGAGGCTAATGCCCAGGCAAAAACTTTGGTATGACTGAGTTAAATGCATAAAAAAATCTGTCAGTTGCTTGGCTATGTTGTAACCCAATCCTCATTTTGTAGAAAATTATGGATAAAGGTCAGTTGTAGCCCAAGTTGGACCTTTACAGTTTTGTAAGAACATGTTTGGAGGACTTTTTAGAGTCTCCAGGAGCTGCTGCCTTGAAGGAGAAGGCTCCTTCTCGGACATCATCTGTAGAGGATGAGGCTCGTGGTTGGGGGAGGCAGCCCAATTGCTAGGGATTGGATAAGCACAAGGAACACTCTATACAAATAACGCAAAGAGGGGAATTATCAAGCATGATCCCCTGGGCCCCCCACTCCAAAAAAAAAAAGAAAAAGAAAAAAAGAGAGAGGGGAAAAAAAAGTTTGCTTAATATGTGCCAGAGAGAAACACAGGCACTGGCATATCACGCTGCCTCAGACCCATGGCATTATCCCAACCCCAAGGTAAGCAGTAGGTGAGTTTCCAGGATGTGGGGCAAACAACCTCTGCTCCTAAAGTATGGTGTAATGGTGATCCTGGTGCTTGTCTTGCCTGCCCATTAATCTAGGATTTGGGGGGATGCTTTCTTCTCCTTCCATGTACCCTTTCTTGCTAGCTACAAGGTGATTGTAAGGAGAAAGATGAGTAGAGCAGAACTTTAAGGGGAAAAACCACACACATTAGTCTGGAAATTCCAAGTTAAGATTGCACTTAAAACCTTTTCCACCCCCAAAAAGTAGCTGTATTGATGTGCTGCTGAGGTCACCCGAAAAATCTTAATTCTTTCTTTCTGCATCAAACCTCTTCCCTGCACACCTGTTTGGAGCATCTGTGAATGTCTGAGACATCTTGTTGGAGGTTTGAAGAAGTTTGCTGTCTGCAGTGAAGAACATCCTAAATCTGCTTTCTTGGCATACTTTGCCTGTAGCGTTGAACTGTGGAGAATGTGGCTTGAGTTATGTATGGCTGTCAAATATGTAAATCTAAACACCACTACCCTGAGCCCCTGACATCTGAGCTACCTAATTTTTGATCAATCCCTGAAGAAATTTATGGCAGTTACGAGTCTATGTGAAATATCACAGTACGGCAGCACTTTGCATTTTAAATTGTATGTTTTGGTGGGAATTGTCCTGAATGTGGTCACTTACATAGAAGAGATGTCATTTTCTGGTTAATCTGTATGGTATTATAAAGGTAGGTGCAGTTCATTGTAGCAATGTAAAGACAATGAGGCATTCAGTTTAAATACTGCAGTAGTGTACAGCCTGTCTCAACAAGATTAACATGGTCCAGTTAAATCATGTCTTAATTTTCAGAATTACAGATGTGGTGATGATGTGCATTGTTTGAGGATAGAATTGTTTCTTTGCTTCCAGGTGTTCTGTGGCTGGTGATAGAGTGGCACAGCTAAGTTTCCTTGATGTCCTGAAAGTGCATTTTCATGCTTTCTACTATTACTTAATGAAATAGATAAATGTTAACTTTGAATGTTGAAGTTTTCTATTGCATTTGGGTTTTTAAAGGACACTACTATGTACTCTTAAGAGCGCTTCCCTTAATTGCTGTTTGCAAATTTAATTCCAGTGTAACATAGTTTTTTGCCTGGGAATTTCCTTAATTTTACAATCACTTCAAGAATTTTCTCAGTTACAAGACTTCAGTGGAGGTTGCAATTTTCATGGACTTGGACCTCCCTTTTTATCAGACTGTGCCTCCAGTGTCTCCTCACGTAGAATTATAGAATTGTACTACTGGAAGGGACCTCGAGAGGTCATCTAGTCAAGTCCCCTGCACTTAACGGCAGCACTAAGTATTATCTAGACCATTCCTGACAGGTGTTGTCTAACCCGCTCTTAAAAATCTCCAATGATGTAGATTCCACAACTTCCCTGAACAATGTATTCCAGTGCTTAACCACCTTGACAGGAAGTTTTTCCTAATGTCCAACCTAAACTGCCCTTGCTGCATGATTTCCTTCTTCCTGGTTTTCAGGCTAGACAGCTCCCTCACAACTGGCTCCCACCTTCCTGTGTCGCTGTCTCTCATCTACTATTCCAAATCTGGGCTCTGCCCCATGTGGTTGCCCTCAGGCTGCTGCTCCCATTGTGACTCTCTCGGCTATGTAGAATTTATAAACTCTGTATTGGGCCCATAATGTACATGGAAGCTGATTTTAATAATTAAATCTGTCAGCAAAACTCCGCTTCCTCTATATCATCTGCGGAAAGAAAAACCCTAGTCTGAGAGAGCATTCCTTGCCAAAGCTAACCGATTAAAATAAATTTGAAATTTGTAGGCCAAGCCATTTTGGAGTTAGGATGAGCCAAAATAATGTTCAAGAAATGAGATCACCTCATTTCTTCCATTTTTGAACCCTTCATCTCTCAAGTACTTTGTCTGATTTGCCTCAAACTTTCTAGAAATGTTCTGCTTTGGAGTAAGATCACCAAGTTCAGGCAGATTGGTTTAGTTCTGGTGAGGTTGAGGGAAGTGAGAAAAATCACGCTTATAATGGAAGGTTAGATTTCGCCCTGAAGGGACGACGCTATCATCTTGAAATTTAGTCAGTTTGAATGAAAATGAATTAAGTTGTTTCAAGTGCTACGCCAACCACTGAGTCGTCCTGCCAAGTTTTGCAGTTTTACACTTGCTCTTTCCTGTATTTTACAAACTGTAAGTGAGACTGATTGTATAAGGGAGGTGATGAAACTGACAAGACTGGTGGTGCTGTCAAATGTATAAAGAAAGCAAACTGGAAATAGAAGAAAAATTTCTCTGGTCTGAAACGTAACAGAAATCTCAGTTATTACATTTTCAGACAGAAGTGTTTTTATTTTTTATTTTTTTATTTCTAAGTTGGTGTCCATTTGAACAATGTAGAGACTGACATATTCTCGTGGTGCAATCATGGTACCTAAATAACTTGTATGATATATAAGTGATACCAGGACAGAATGTTTAATTTCGGTAGAGCAGTAGAAGTGTTCCAGTAACGGCCACACTACTGAAAACAGTGATGTTGCATTTTAGGGTATGAATCACCTTATGAGTTGGCCCTAAACAAATGGTTGACAGAACCCCCCTTTCACCCTGTAGGGAGTAGTTTAAGTCTGTCTTTTTTGCCAACAGTTTAAAAGGCAAGTACTGTTGGTTTAGATCTAGGATCATGGTGAAAGGCTGCCATGAGTATGCTTTAGAGTCTGTAGTCGAAAAGAAATGGTTGCATTCCCCTCAGAAAAGCCGAAAGGAGCTGTACTCTCTACTACAGATACTGAAGTCCTTGACTGTTGCATGGGAAACCAGAACATATAAGTCTAAACATGTAATCAGATGATATTCTGGAATCTTAATTTTTGCTTTTAATAAGGTGTTTTATTACCTTGACGTACACTAGCATTTTACATATGGGCTGAAATGCCTCTTGAACCTATTTGGGGCATTTTAACACAGACTGTGCTAAGTGATGATCTGTGGTTCTTTTTGTTAAGCTAGTTTCAGCTTAGATGTATGAGGTATTTCTCTTCCCCCCAATTGCATTGGTCTTGTAGTACAGGTAGTTGCAGAATCTCCCCTTGAGTTTTTCATACGGGTTTCCACTCACAGACACTGGAGGGTTGTGTGAAAATACTCAATGTTTATTAATATTTTTTAAACCTTAGGGATAGTTTTAAAAACCAAACTTTGCATAATGAGATGTCAATCTAGTTTAATAAATGGGCAATCCTGGTTCATTTGTCAACCTGGTTGAATCCTTGCTTTTCATTGATGGTAATACTGAATTTTCTACTATAATCTGTGGTGCTGCCAAGCTTTTTCTGTTGTCATATTCGTCATGTTGCCATCCATAACTCTCTTGTCTTGATACTACCTGTTCCTTAATAAGTTATAACTTGGCTACTTATGATTTTAGTTACAGTAAATTAAGCAATTTCTAGGCAGCAGCTTTCCAAATAGTATCACCTGTAGCACCTCTCATTAATGATTTTAAAGATTACATTTTACAAAACCTCTGAGAAGTATTATCCTCATTTCAGAGATGGGGAAACTGAGGTATCAAGGTGAAGTGCCTTGCATAAGGGACACAGCAAGTCAGTGGAAGACCTGGGAAGAGAACCAGAATTCCTCTCCTGGCTCTCAAGCTGATGTTCTAACCCCTAGGGTGTGCCACCAAATTAATCATAAATTGTATTGCAACATATTTATACCTTTTTAGGCTAAATCAGAATTAAAGTATCTCAAGATGCTTTTTATAAGAAGCAAGAAAGACTGCCCATGCTAAGCTCATGCCCATTCATAAGATCTGCAATTAAAATCATGTTTGAATGGGACAAAAATGCTACGATCTGTCTATTTGCTCGGCAAGGTGTGGCTATAGGAGTGAAGAACGTTCTTTCACAGAACTCTACTCACTGACATGTAACCCAAACTTCTTTTGCTCTTTTTAGGTGATTACAGACTTGGAAGAACAGCTGAACCAGCTGAGTGAGGACAATGCAGAACTGAACAATCAGAATTTCTTCCTGTCAAAGCAGCTTGATGAGGCCTCTGGGGCCGATGATGAGATAGTACAGCTGCGAAGTGAGGTTGACCACCTCCGTCGAGAGATCACTGAGAGGGAGATGCAGCTCACCAGTCAGAAACAAGTGAGAGTTTAGAAATTCTGTTTGAAATCTCTTCAGGACACTTATCCACTTGCAAGACTCTGACTAGCTAGAAATTCTTTCTGATTTGGAGAAATAATGGAGGGCGTTTATAACTTTTATAGCAACTTGATCCTACAATGATCGCTCTGGGAGGGAGTGTAAAAATGCATTGAGATCTTTAGTATGTCCCTTTGTGGCTCACTGCAACATTGGCAAAGAATGGTGCTTCCTAGTGGTTCATTTTTGCTTGTGGCTAAAGCCATGATGAGGCATTGCTGACATTAAAGGCAACTAGGGTTAAATACATAAAGATACAGGCCTAGAAATAAATGAGATGTGACTTACCAGTTGATGGTGAGGATTTGCATGTACTGTAATTGAAATGGTGAAGCCGTATCTGAAAAAGTGCATGTTTGATGTGGGAAGTGAGAATTAATGGGAAGATTTATTTTTAGACAATGGAGGCCTTGAAGACAACATGCACAATGCTAGAAGAGCAGGTGATGGACTTGGAGGCCCTGAATGATGAACTGCTAGAGAAGGAACGTCAGTGGGAAGCATGGAGAAGCATTCTAGGGGATGAGAAGTCCCAGTTTGAATGTCGGGTGCGAGAGTTACAGAGAATGTTGGACACAGAGAAACAGAGCCGGTATGGCTTTTCTCTTCATTAATCTTTGTGTAAAAGTGCTCTGTGGAATATAGTTCAATATATACATATAGAATGTGAGACATGAATCTGCACTCAATATTTATTTATATGAGCTAAATCTGGAAGATGGCTATTTAAACTGATACACGTGACTCTCCAGTGATGTCTGTTCCCTTTTTTTCCTGTGCCAGGGCACTGAATTCAGAAAATAGTATTTCTAACTGTAACTTGCAAGCTATCTTTCAAACTAAATCTGGACTGTACCATGATATGGTAAACTCATTTTTGATTCTCATTCCTTGTTCTGGTGACTTTGAATTCCCAAGCAGTAGTTTCAGCAGGGGCTGAGAACAGGATTGTATAATGTGGAAGCATCACAATAAGATGACTGGCTATATAAACCAACACTGTGAATTTGAGGCAAAACTCTGAAAGTGTCTACTGATGTCCTAGCATCCTAGGAAGAGGTCAGTCCCAGAGAGGAAATCATCAGGTAACAACATTTTTTCCATTTTTAATACAGAGTGCGAGCAGATCAGCGTATTACTGAATCCCGCCAGGTGGTAGAACTAGCTGTTAAAGAACACAAAGCGGAGATTCTTGCTCTTCAGCAAGCACTGAAAGAGCAAAAACTCAAAGCTGAGAGTCTTTCTGACAAGGTCAGTGTCTTTTTACCTTAATCTTCTATATATACGCTAAAGAAAAATGTGTCAACTCAGGTGTTCATGATAGAAATGTTGTTTTGAGCTGAACAGTCGTTTTCAGTTGGAGGGATAAATTTTACAAAAAGACTGAGGCCTCTCTTGTTGAGGATGCAATTCTGAAGGCCAGGAGCCTAGCTTTCCCATCAGTTAAATCTAACACAAACATCCTGACATCATGGGTGTTAATGAAATCTCTAAGAGCTGATGTGACATCCACATTTGAGCAGCAACAACCAAAACCCAGTTTTCTGGGTTTTTAAAAAAAGCAATAGGTAATATTTTTCATTCTAGCCTTTTATGTTTGACTGGTGAATTTGGATTTTAAGATCTTTGGGTCTTATAATATTTGTTAGCATCTATGACTATATATATATATATATATATATAATGTCTGTCCCAACTGCCTAGCTCAATGACTTGGAGAAGAAGCATGCAATGCTGGAGATGAATGCACGCAGTTTACAACAGAAGCTTGAGACAGAACGTGAGCTCAAACAGAGGCTTCTGGAAGAGGTAAGGGCTACCCTGTGAGGGGATTTCATGTTATAAAAATTTCGATGGAAGGATCCACAATGCAAACCCACAAAAATAGTTCTACTAGGTTTAAATGAAGCTAGAAAATTCAGAGTTAGTGCCAAAGATCCAGGTTGCTACTCTATCCTTCCTTAATGTTGCTGTGGAGAATAGAAAGTAAATCAAAATGGTGTGTTAGTTTTCACTTCGCAGAAGGGTTATCCCAGAGATGATGACTCATCACCTATCGCATTTAAGGTGGTTTTGGTTTTGCCTCCTCATAGCCTTGGCGTTTTGGTGGCTCTGTATGCTTTGGTTGGTTGTGCGAAAAGATGGCTTGAGGTTTTTAAGGTGCCAGAAGAAGGGAAGCAGAGGTGATTCACACCTAGCTCCTTCTGCCACAGGTCGGGGGCAGAGACCTGAGCACTTTGTATTAAATTTAATCTCCCAGATCAACCAAATATGCAGATGCTTGCCCTTGTTTCTAAGAAAAGTCTTTCTTATAGAGAAATGTTGAGGTAGCTTTTGGTGTCTGTGTGAAAGGCTTGGAAAACTGGCATGCAGAAATTCTTGATGTTGCTGTCTCCCTCACTAGTTTAGCTAGCAGATATAGGATTTCCAAAACCCAAACAAAGCAAATTACTGCCTTCTTTATTTGTGTGTGTGTGTAAAAATATATTTAAAAAGGCAGCATTGCTATGAACTCATGCAAATCACTGATATTGAAGATGATAATATGGCATTTTGGGAAGAAGGAAAGATTCTGGGATTTTATAAATAGGGGAAATTAATATTTGAGCTATAAAATAAACGGATGTTTAATTTTAAGTTCTAGGAAGATGCTTGTGCTGCACGAAACATTAACATTTAAAAGCTAGTTTAAAAAACCTTTGGCCTCTGTTTTCCCACTAATAGCAAGCAAAGTTGCAGCAGCAAATGGATCTGCAAAAAAACCACATCTTCCGCCTGACTCAAGGCCTGCAAGAAGCTCTGGATCGAGCAGATCTTTTGAAGACTGAAAGGAGTGACCTTGAGTACCAACTGGAAAACATTCAGGTGAGGGTCAGTAAGGGAAAAAGCAAATATCAAATGAGAGGTTTTCAGTACATGGCCTGTCATTGTTATGTGCCATTTCCTACTACTGGATGAAGTCAGCTGTGCTTGAGTGTTTGACTTCCTGCTTGGTCTTCCATACTATCACATCTCTGATTGTTATGCTGCTGTTTCTCTATTGCTGAGGTTTAATTTTCTTTTTTTTGTGTGTGGTTCACAGGTTCTCTATTCCCATGAAAAGGTGAAAATGGAGGGCACTATTTCTCAGCAAACCAAACTCATTGACTTCCTGCAAGCAAAGATGGACCAGCCAGCCAAAAAGAAAAAGGTGGGTTATAAAGGTTTGGGAGGCAGAATTCAGGAAACTAGCCATGGAGTTAAATGACTGAAGTCTTCATGATTTAGTTATTTACTGTGTATTTGAAATATTTTTTTTATTTTTATCCTTACTGCATAACACAAACACATTCCAGTTTAAGGAACATTATAAATGACTGAAAAAAGCTTTATCAGGCAACATGTCCTCCTTGTGGCTTGTCAGTATTTCTGTTTCCACAATGAGTCAAGTTGCAGCCCAGTAAAAACGCCTCTGCAGCAGCTGGGGAAATATGAATCTTCCCCATTTTTTAATGAAAATGTACGAACAAGTTTTTAAAATGGTAAGTATATGTGAATGTATTAGAATCAGGAAGGGTTGAACTTTTAGTTATAGGACAGGATAGGTAGTCAGGAGTCCTATTCCCAGCTTTGCCACAGACCTCTGTGTGACCCTGAATTAAGCAATTTAATCTATACCAGTTTGTGAAATGGATATAATGTTGATCTGTGTCAAGGGTGTTGAAGCTCAATTCACTAGTGTTAACACACATCGAGATCCTCTGTTAGGTGCTATAGGAAATACAAGGTATTGGTGGTGATATACAAGCAATGTACATTGCTTTTTTAAATTCAAATAAGCAAAGTTCTCAACACTTTTTTCTCTTCAACTCCAATTAAAAGCCCATCCTTTTGTACATCATAATTACCACTAGGCCCTCTGGCCTGCAGTTAGTTAGTTTTCCCTTTGCCTAGTTTAAATCATCTCTTACTAGGAGTTAGGAGTTGTCTGTGTGTTTCTGTTGCTAGGGCCTGTTTAGTCGGCGGAAAGAGGACCCTTCTTTACCCACACAGGTTCCCCTGCAATACAATGAGCTGAAAGTGGCATTGGAGAAGGAGAAGGCTCGTTCTGCTGAGCTGGAGGAGGCTTTACAGAAAACACGCATTGAACTCAGATCTGCTCGAGAAGAAGGTAGGGGGGGTAACAGAAAAGTTGAATCTGGAGAAGAGAGACATTTTGGCCCCAAAACTTGCCTTAAATTGTGCGTCTCTGTAACAGTAAAATTACTGTCTAATTCCTACTTTGTCTGCTGCTTTGAAGATGCATTAGGGCTACATGTTTTCTGCACGTTGTAACCCTTGAATGGTTACATAGAACCCACGGCTGGAAATTAGCCGCCTACTGGATGAGTTAACAAGTTGTATTTGTCTCTGTAGCTGCCCATCGGAAAATAACAGACCACGGTCATCCATCCACTCCGGCCACAGCCAGACAGCAGATCATCATGTCTGCCATAGTCCGCTCCCCAGAGCATCAGCCAACTCCCATCAGCCTGCTTGCTCCACCCTCAAGTCGCAGAAAGGAGTCCTCCACACCAGAGGGTAAGTCTCAAGGGGAATATGAAGTTGTCTGTTCCTATTCAGAATACTCATTCCCCCCCCCCTTTTCAAAACCATATTTTCTCTTTTTATGCAGGTGTGTATAATGACATGTGCACAAGTATTGATGAGCTCTAGGTAGCAGACTTGGATAGTAATGTGAGGGGAATTGGAGCCTAGTTTGTACGAGGGAAAGGGGTTCTGTTACCTATTTGTGAGGGATGAATTTTTGTAAAAACTCCTGTCATCATAGAAGTCTTGGATCATCCCTTCTTGCTCTTGTTCTACAGTCTAAATCTCTGCTTGAATGACATTTCAACACTACTTATTTTATAAAACTTCAGTTAAAGGCTTTCCGTCCACTTGAGGTTTTTTTTATTGATTGATTAAAAGATATCTAGTTTTTGATAGAGAATCCTTTAAATAGTGTGTCTGAAATTACACTTTTTTAAAATGGGTTTTCTGCTCCCTTGTTGATGTTTAGTAGGTGTTTCTCAGCAAAGAATAAATTCTCTGGGAAATAGTGAAGCTGGCTAGACTCAAAGAGCTGTGAAATGCACAAAGTAAACATACTGGGGGAAAAAACGTTTTTTTGCTAACATCTGTGTGTCTTAAGTCTCAGTAAAGACTGACAATGAAAAGTGCAAACAAAATCCATTCCAGTCTTATTGTTGTTCCATTATGTGCCGCTTCAAAGTCACAATGTTCTTTGTAAAATAGGGAATCATACAGAGGATATGCTGCCCTACATCAGCACAAAACAGTGCCATTGTAGGCTTTTGCTCTTCAGACTACACTTTATTTTTTCAACTACAATTCTGCATTGATCAAAAGGATGTATGAATGTTTCCTCCATGGTTGGCATATCTTTATTTGTCTAAGCTGCAACATCATTCAGCTGAGCCGAGAAATCGCTATAAAGGAAAGGAATGGCAATAGGCATGAGGAGACACATGAATTGTGCATGGAAAGGGTAGGTACTGGGTGAGAGGAGAAGTTGGATCCTTATTAGTAAGGAATGAAGGAAGAGATGCATGCTGTTGAAAGTGTGGGTCGAGACTCATCAGCAAGAAGGATGCAATTGAAAATTTAAGGGGTTATGCTCACTTGTATATGAGAGAATTGGCATTAGGTGTCTGGATGGTCCCTGGGTGGGTCATAACAATGGGGCTTGAACTCTCTAATCTAAAACCATAAGCCTCTACTGCCTGAGCTGAAAAATCCAGATCTGTTAGCCCAATGGTTGTCATACACTCGGAAACTCACAGGTTTCCACAGGAGGTGGAAAGAGAGCCATGCTTTGTAAGCATGGATTACATAGACATAAGGAGAGATGTCCTCAATCATGGGTAAGGGATGGGTATGGGTAGCGCGGGAAGACATATGCAGCAGGGAAAGGATTTGACATGAGAGGTAAGATTTGTTCACTGCCAATCAAATGTACTGGCAGGTGCTGAGATGTGCTCGTTGGTCAGCACTGAAAGTTGGGGAAATCTTTTTTCGGTGGTATGAAGTCAGTATGCGGAAAGCATGCTCAGTATCTAGCATAGGTAAAGTGAGAGAAGCTTTGGTGAAAGGCTTGTTTGTTGGCAGCGCGGTCCTTTATGACCATCTAGTCTGACCTCCTCTATAACATAGGCCATAGAACTTTCCCAAAATTAATTCCTATATCTCTTAGAAAAAAATCCAGTCTTGATTTAAAAACGGCGAGTGATGCAGAATCCCCATGACTGTGGTAAGTTGTTCCAGTGGTTCATTACCCTCACTGTTCAAAATGTCCACTCTATTTCCACCAATTTCCAAAATTGTTTAGCTTCAACCTCCAGCCATTGGATCATGTTATACCTTTTGTCTATCCCTATGACGTTTTTCCTCCTTCCAGAGTTCAGTCGGCGTCTGAAAGAGCGAATGCATCACAATATCCCTCACCGTTTCAATGTGGGCCTAAATATGAGGGCAACAAAATGTGCAGTGTGTCTGGATACTGTGCACTTTGGACGTCAAGCATCTAAATGTCTTGGTAAGAGCAGGGCGTGTGAGTGAATGGAGGGCAATTGAATGCTAGACTGGAGGGTTAACACTTCAAGTCATTCAGAATAGATTCTCATGTCCTTGTTCAGTGAAGACGGTGAGCTTCTCCACCAGCAGCTTTGATTACATTTTCTAGGTGTCAGTGGAAAGAGACTGTTCTCTTTATTTGGGAAGGCAGGTGACTGATTCCCTCTCCTAGCTACCACATGGTTATTTTGCCCATATTGCCTTGCTAAAAGCAGCTGGGAATTGGGATAGAGTGTGACTACCAGGAACTCCTCATCAGGGAAAGTATGTTGTTTTCTGGACCAGCACTGCCTGTGAGAACTGGAGAATTCCAACTTTTTTCTTGCTCCATGAGAGTATTTGATAACATATTCTGCACCGTCAGAGACTTCACCATCCAGTTCTTTCTCCTTGCAAACAAAGATTGACAGCGTCCAATTATGAAGACCTGAAGAGTAACTGGAGGGTATACTCCATATTTGAAAACATCAGGTGGCTAGATTGAATGGGAGAGGGGGGGTCTCTGGGTGACTGGTTGGAAGCTGAATGGACTGGGCCATGTTTTCTGGTGTATGTCCTTATAAAGTTTTACTCTCTCAGAATGCCAAGTGATGTGTCACCCAAAGTGCTCAACATGCTTGCCAGCTACGTGTGGACTGCCTGCAGAATATGCCACACACTTTTCTGAAGCTTTCTGTCGGGACAAATTGAACTCTCCAGGACTGCAGCTGAAGGAGCCAAGCAGCAGTTTACATCTGGAAGGATGGATGAAAGTGCCAAGGTATAAACATGAGTCTTTGTGCCAGAGCAGGTGGTGTGCTGTAAATTATCGCAGATCGTGAGGCAATTTCTCTGAATTCTCTCGATATTTGCCTTTCCACTCTTGTGTTACCAATGAAATTTATCCCCCAGGGATTTGCTTGCCCCTCCAATTCAGAATCTTGGTGGAAATTCTGATGTTCTATTTTGCTTGCTGTGTTTTCAGGAATAATAAGCGTGGACAGCAGGGCTGGGATAGGAAATTCATTGTCCTGGAAGGAACTAAAGTGCTAATTTATGATGCCGAAGCAAGAGAAGGTAACTTCACACGATCAATAAACAAGACTTGTCTTTTCTGTTTTCTGACATTATTCATTGAATTGAAGGGTCTAATGAATACGTTAACATTAACTATTGCTAATTTGAACTGATGTGTCTAATAAGGCAGAATTGTTTTTTCCCCCCCTTTAGGATTTTATTAACCTTATATGCTTTAAATATTGGAAGTAACCTTGTGCTCCAGCTATGAAAAATCCAATGTGCTACTTACTTTCTTCCTCCAGTTCTTCATTATTTTCTCACTGCTTTCTTGTTTCTTTGTGTCTTGTTCTCATTCATTCTTCTTGTCCTTTCCCCTACTCCTGAAAGCTGGACAGCGGCCTGTGGAGGAGTTTGAGTTGTGCCTTCCTGATGGAGATGTAACTGTTCATGGGGCTGTAGGAGCTACTGAACTTGCCAATACAGCAAAGACAGGTGAGAATCAGTGCATCTGAGGTAGAATGGATTTCAACTGATCCATGAATATGGCTTGGCATCCACCAGCAGTTAACTGTGGTAGAACAGATCTCATTCTGCAGTTAACCTTTTAAACTGCTGTTCTGTAATATCATAAATCTTTCTGAGGTTACCTCTATTTCAATTAGGTATGCCTTGTGAATAGTTCAGACATCTAGCATTGGACCCACAAAGTTGATTGCTTCTCTCCCGATGGTTGAACTGTGAATGAGATACTCTTTCATTCAAATAGAGGTAAACCTTAGAGTGGCTTTATAAAGTTATTATAAAGCACGTTTAAACATAGTTAATATAAACTCCCTCCTTCAGTGCCCTCTGCCAATCTGAATTTTCAAAGTGCATGTTCTAGCAGTAAACCATTAACTAGAAATAATATGAGGCATATGGAATCAGTTATTTTCTAAGAAGAAGTAATATTTGTACTGTACTGATTGTGTGTATATATGGAATTGAACTGATTTAAAGATAATATATCTCTTGGTTTTTATATTGTAGGGTAGAGTTCAGCTATCAAAAGTAGGAACATTATTTTTCTTAAAACAGGTTATTGAATTACAATTAAAAAAAGGAAACTGTCGTCTTGTGTTGCATAAGCCAATGTTACAGACCTGGAAGAGATTACTTAGTGACTTGCTTTTAGAAATTGTACACTATGTAGCAGTGCAGAGAAAACTATCAGGCATCGCTTCAGTCATAGGACTTATAGAAAAAGGAACTTCTCTGTTATAGCTGACACTTCTCTTCCTGTCTGAATAAAGGCTGATAGTTAATCTTTACTTAGCTTTGTGTGTATGGTTTCCATCTTTCTATCTGCTACCTATTTATTTTAGCTTTAATAGCTAGTTTGCAGCACCTGGAATGGAAAAGCCCATCTTTACTGATGGTATAAATTGTAGCAGTAAACATCCTGTTATGGTGACATCCTCTCTGCAAAGATGAAGGATGCTAATTTAAGCCAAGTGAAGTTGTTCCAAGTGCTAATCCCGATTTTGTTCTCTCTGTGTAACACCTTAGATGTGCCATATATACTAAAGGTGGAGTCTCATCCACACACCACATGCTGGCCTGGTAGGACACTCTACTTACTACCACCTACTTTCCCTGATAAGCAGCGCTGGGTCACTGCTTTGGAGTCAATAGTGGCAGGAGGGAGAGTTTCCAGGGAAAAAGCTGAGTCTGATGCTGTAAGTACTAATAGATTATCTAATAATAAAATATTCTTGGAGGGAACAATTTTGAAATTTTCTTTCTTAGTATCTGACATGCTGAGTTTGAAAGGAAGTTAAACTAGTTAATATTATTTCTGTCATTAATATCATTTAATAGGAATACCATGAGCCATGGTTTACGACTTTGATGCCTCACGGTATCACACCTCCTTTCAGATCTGAAAAATAGCAAATCTCAGAAAAAGGCTTATTTTTTCCCCTCTTTTGTGATTTGTTAGCTGTTTATTCCTGACAAAAATGGCAAGTTAAGTGTTCTCACTGCTGTTTCATTCAGAACAGCCCTTTTCATTACTAGAACTTTCCTGATACAGGGAGATTGTGCTTTTTGGCATCACATATTCAAATTTTGGCTACTGAGACAATGGAAATCTGACTAGCAGGAGTAGTCCAGGATGTTAATTAGAACTCTCTTGATTTTCTTCCCAAATATTACACTGTTCGGCAGTCTCTCTTTTGAAAGTTTCTGTTTAGTTTTTCTAACCAATTTGTGGGTGTTGAGACACACCAGGATTTTTTAAGTTGTATCACTTCACAAACGTTCCCTGTTCACATAAGTGTTGGGATGTGTATGTGTCTTGAAGCGAGGTCCCACTCTGTAATAAACTAGCATATGAGCCTTCTGCTAACTTCTGTGTTATTAATAGACTGATGTGACTGTTTTAGAGCCTCCTTTCTGCTTGGGCTCAAAGGGAGAGACATGCATGCTTGTTTCCTCACTTCCCTAATAGTTGTGCCTTGTTAAGTGGCATCTTATGAACCCTTTGCAGATAGGGTCCCTACAGCTTTGACACACATTTCGTGTTGCAGAAGAACTCTGCTTTTCCACTGCTGAATGCTGTGCATAAGCAGACGGTTGCAGTTCAGATAGCGATACATTGTTTAGTGGTAGTTACAACCAGTGTAGCATGAGTCTGGAGGCAATAATGTACATGATTGTACATGCTAGCTGTTCTGGATGAGGGGATAAGGAAAATTGCTGTGAGTCAGTGCTAAGTGTTATCTAAGTGTTTGATTTGTGTTTGCCTACTTAATCACACTGTATTTTCTTTTTGTCACTTACAGAAGCTGCTTGGAAACTCTCTGTTGAAGCTTGAGGGGGAAGACCGTCTGGATATAAATTGCACAATGCCTTTCAGTGACCAGGTGATGACAATCATGGACAACACTCAACCTAGTCACTGAATACCTTGCATGAATGGAGTATGTGTATCCAGACTTGTAAATAGGAACATGTTTCCTTTTGTACCTTGGGTTTGGATTCCATTTTCCATTGGCTGGTGTTACGCGTGAGTGAAAGTTAGTCTTGGAGCATTGCTGTGATCTTCTTATATAGTGCTGACTATTCAATTTTTGTCTTTATAGGTAGTACTCGTTGGTACAGAGGAGGGTCTCTATGCCCTGAATGTGTTGAAAAATTCTTTAACACACATTCCAGGACTTGGTGCTGTTTTCCAAATTCACCTCATAAAGGATCTGGATAAACTGCTCATGATAGCAGGTATGATGGTAGGAAGATGGCAAATTTTCACTTTTATGGAAGTGTTCTGATAAATGTTCTAGTTTGTGAAGGTTAAGGGGAAACTTCCCACAGTACAGTGTCAGTGGAACTTGCTTTCCCTGGGTTCCTCTCTACTTTTTATGTACAGCTTTTCTGTGGTGCTTATCACAGAATCATCTCAGATTCTCATGTACACTAACGAATGAAGTAATGCTCACAATATCCCTGCACAAAGGGAGTGAGGTCTCTGTTTTTTACAGATGGGGGATTGAATAACAGAGGCCAAAATGTTCAAACCTGAGTTTCACAAGTTAGGCTTCTTAATCTATATATTTAGCACCTAAATAAAAGTGTTCTGGTTATCAGAGGTGCTGAACACTCGGGTCTGTCATTGAAGTCAGCCATAAACGTTTGCTGATTCCCACACCTCTCCTGGACTACTCTGGCTGTCTGTATAGGGGAGAGGAGCTGTTCTTTGCTAGGAGCTCTCTCAGGCAGAGCCAGTCAAGATCTTGTCCTGCTGTTTCTGTATTATTCCCACGGGTTAGCAGGGAAGCAGGCAATGCAACAGTGAGAGCAGCTCTCTTTTCCTTCCCCTCCCATGCAGTAGCAGAGATTTGCTGACCACCCCGCCCCCCCACACCCCCTGTGCACAATGGAGTTGCTCTTGAGGCTGCCAGGGAAGTGGTAGGTGATGATTGGGGGTGGTGTGTGTGTCCCTTTTTGCCTCCCTGAAGTAGTGGGGCTGATGCAAACACCGTTTAAAAGTTTCAAGGCCTAACTCGGAATACATTTTCAATTTTTAATCAACTGCACTCCCTTTTCTTTGTTTTTAACAGTCTCCCTGAAGGGCCACAGATTGGGCACCAGTGCAGCCCCATGACCCTCTAATGCTCTACCAAAGGGGGGTCCCACAACACTAGCCCATGTAATATAACTAGGGCTGCTGTCATCTTCTGCTTTTTATGTCCCAAGGTCTGCATGCTAACTGGAACAATATACTTTCCCAATGGTGCTTAGCTCTCCGTCCTGCTCTTTGACTAGACGGACTAGATAGATAGCACAATTTAATATCGAAACCTCCTGTATGATGTTTGGAGGGAATTAACAAAAAAGCTTCACAAATTTGCTGTATAATGTTAAGATGCCCTAGCTTTTTAAACAGTATTTCAAGTTTGTAGGAAAGAAAATAATTGTAGACAAACGTTACACCCAATGTGATTTTGAAAAGGTGATATTTCTGAAACCTCAGGGTTCCAACATGGGTCAAAGTGATCCTTAACTGTAGCCCCATGAGGCTCTACTACAGATTTGTATGGGCAGAAATGAGAAAGCACCTTTCCCTTGGAAAGGAGCGGTCTTCCTGGTAATCTAGGCAGTGCCTTCATGGGGGGCCATGTACTACTGTTGTTCAGCTAGAACTAGCAACTATAACAATCCCAAGAGACACTGCTTGTTCTCCCGGGTGTATTTATTAATCCTTTTTTAAAGTCCTCTTTCACATGGAATTATTTTTTACATGTACAGTGTTCTGTAGCTGTTACCACAGTAACAACCCATAATGAAAAGCTGCTGCTTATGTAACAGAATAGGCTCTTGCAGTGAAGAGTGAAATTCTGCCCTTGCTTGACTATCTTACACGGAAAAAATGTAACCATTCCTGTCCTTAGGAGAAGAGAGAGCTCTGTGTCTTGCTGATGTAAAGAAAGTGAAGCAGTCTCTAGCCCAGTCTCACCTCCCAGCCCAGCCTGATATCTCACCAAACATCTTTGAGGCTGTCAAGGGATGTCACCTTTTTGCTGCTGGCAAGGTAGGATATAGCTCCTTTGTGCCCTGGGCTGTACTTTAGTTTATCTGTTGATCACACGCCCAGTGAGACAGTAGAAGGGATTGCCAGGTTTAATCTTCATCAAATCAGCATCTTTATTTCTTGTCATAATCAGCACATCCAGGAGCTACACCCTTGGTTTTCTGTATTTGTCTCCAAATAAAATGAGTAAAGGGGGAGGAGTGGGGAGGGGAAGGAGCTTGAAGGGTCTATCACAAATATAAACAAGCACAGACAACCAATCAGTAGAATATGCTAACCTGTTATATGATGCATACTGTGAGATAAATCTAACATAACTGACTGAAGAAGAGCTTTGTATGAGTTGAAAGCTATTGTCTTTCACCAACAGAAGTTGGTCTAATAAAAAATATTACTTCCTCCCCCTTGTCTCTCTGGCTGTAGACTTTTGCTCTCCATTTTTAGACTCCTACGATTAATACATTTCTTATTCCTCTGTCTTTGCTCTTGAACACAGGGTGATTCTTACCAAGGTAGTAAATTTGCTCATACAGTTGTATCATCATTCAACAATGTTCAGAGTGTTTGCCAATTTCAGTGTGAAACACTTGGCCACTGCAGAAGTTTTCAGCAGGAACTGCTTATGCAGATTACTCATATCTTTGACAAGTTGAACATCATTCATTTCAAAGCATTGTTTCAGATACAGGTTCAAGAGGTTAAAGATCTAACCTGCCTGGGTTAATTTGGGTTAATTATCGCTCTTAATAGAAACATCATTCTATTAAAAGCTTCCTGTTCTTTTAATTAACTTGCTTCAACTACAAAAGAAATCACAGAAGCAGTCTGGATGTGTGCTGTCCCTTAGGAGTGTGAAAAGGCTTTTCATTGTTTCACTAATCTGCAGTTATGCCACATTGTCCTATTACAAATATTACCCACTCATCTCTGCCAACATCTGGGTACCTTTCACCAAAGAGAACTGTTTCACGTGTTCAAAATGTTTTCCACGGCTTTAGTGTGAACGTCCGTATTGCTATCTCTAACCATATTTTTAACCCTCCCTGTAGGTTGAGAACGGACTCTGCATCTGTGCAGCGATGCCCAACAAAGTGGTTGTTTTGCGCTATAATGAGAGCCTCAGCAAGTTCTGCATCAGGAAGGCAAGTTTATTGATTTCTCTCAGTAGTTCACATGTTCATAACAATCCAGTGCGAGACTCCACTCTGCTGAGGAGCAAGTGCCTAAAACCTATGTTGCTCATACAGATTTTGCTTGCTAGCTAAAGTGACAGTAAATTGTAACCTGCTCCAGTTAAAATCAGAGCTGCTGGCAATTTTGGGTATGTCTACGCTGCAATTAAAAACCCGTGGCTAGCCTATGCCAGCTGAATCGGGCTCAGGCTAAGGGGCTGTTTAATTGTAAGTGTCCAATCCACTTGAGTCTTGAGAGAACCTAACTGGTTTTTTTTTTAACCAACTTTGTTAAAAATAAAAATTCTTCATTCTCTCATTTAAAGTATGTTAAAAAAATAAATTTGATTGGCAGCCCCCCCCCCTCCCCCCCATGCAACTCTTGCCTTTAAGGCCTGGAGGTGCCCAATTTTATAGTGCCTCAACCTAGTTGACTGTTAATATGTAACACTGTGTATAACTAAGGGATCATTGCTTTACTCTGACTCTGCTTCTCAAATCTCTCCTACATCCCCCCCACTCCCATAATGGGGCCGTACAGTGAACACCACAGCATGCTATTTAGAGTATTAGTCTAATTTGTAGCTGACAGAGGTGTAGCTGACAGTTGCCTGGTCTGTCTGAAAGAAACCAGTGCAATCTTTTGGCTTTTTACAGATGCAAAAGCGGATCTGGCTGTAACTGTTCTACCACTTCTAATGGTAGCTGGAGTTCAACCAGACTCATAGCGTGCGCACCTGCCTCCTAAATAGCCAGTAAAATCTCCTCCAGGAGGAAACTCATGGAAAATTAATACTAGTTCTGCCAGCAAGAGAACTGTTCCACCGGCTAGAGACTGCAGGCTTGCAGTCGGCAGTTGTTAAACACCTTTTATAGAGGGAAATATTGCCGCTCAGAATCCTATGTAATAAGAGAAATGTTTAAACAAATACAGGGGAGCTAATGGAACAGAAAAGTTGAATAAGGATCATCTAGGCTCATGCCAATGTGCCTTGTCCTTCTCTTCCAGGAGATTGAAACTTCAGAGCCCTGTAGCTGTGTCCATTTGACCAATTACAGCATCATCATCGGAACCAACAAGTTCTATGAAATTGAGATGAAGCAGTATACCCTGGAGGGTAGGAGACCTTTCCTGTCGTACATTAAACAGCTCTGTGAATGTTCCTTTGGGGTAGATACTTGTCTACTACCTAAATGGGAACAAGGGGTATGAATTTACAGAAAAGCTGGTGCTGACGTTGCTGTTCCTTTCTACCCCTTTACAGAGTTTCTCGATAAGAATGACCACTCCTTAGCCTCTGCTGTGTTTGCTTCTTCCACCAATAGCTTCCCAATCAGTATCATACAGGTGAACCCTACAGGACAGAGGGAGGAGTACCTGCTTTGTTTCCATGGTAAGTGTATCATGTGGCTGCTGGACTAGCTTGATCATCTGCACAGCATTTGTCACAAGATACCTGGGAACTGTACTGATGGGAGGCTAGGCATTGGGTGTGCATGATCATATAGGTAACATTATTGCTGGAAATGGCATGTTAGACTGTAGGTCATATTGTTCATTGTAAAATATAAAGGATGTAGACCCTAAAAGGGCAAGACACTGATCCCATCTGTTAAAATACATTGGTCAGATTCCTTCTGGGTTATGTTAAAATCTCTGTGCCTGTCAGTCAGTTTTTCTTTGAGCGTCCTCTGCATATTCCCGCTCGTGTGATGGTCCAACCAGCGCAGCGTGAACCAGTAGGACTGTAACTAGCAATGGTCACTGGAGCACTCCTGCACCTCCCTGGCCAATCCCCTCAGTGAACATTGAACATTCCAGGGCAAA
Organism: Caretta caretta; assembly: GCF_965140235.1. Lineage (NCBI taxonomy): Eukaryota > Metazoa > Chordata > Testudines > Cheloniidae > Caretta > Caretta caretta. Next base: position 10,306,923 of record NC_134220.1, on the reverse strand, counting down.
AGTATAAAAGGGGGCGTGGCACTCCAGCCGCCTAAATTACATCCAGCTGCAAGCAGCTGAATGCATGAGGAACTGTAATAAAATCAGTGCGAACTTAGAATCCATTTTGAAGAACTCATTATAGGTAAATAACTTTCATTTCTATGCCAGTGATGAAGAGAATACAATGTGATCTTTTAAATGAATGTTCAGTGCAAATAGATGTTTAATCACTCTGATTAAACATTCCTGGCTTTCTAACTTAAACTAGAGGATTCCTTATGTGATGCAATGACTTCCATAGAAAGATTGCTCCTTTCATCTCAGTGGAGAAACAAAGGGTTACAAGCTACTTTTTGATGTAATTGTTTTTGTTGATCCTTTAATCCAATGTCCTAGAAGTTCACAAAGCACCTTTAATTCCAACAGTAGTAATCCTTCCGGTATTTACTATAACTGTCTGCTTGGGCAGGAGACACACTTTTATGACTCATATTTCTGTGTTTCTCCTATTTGGAGATGCTGAGTTCCTAGAAGGGTAAGGAATAACAACTTTACCTTACTTGGTATAAAGAGGACTTGGACTGCAACAACTGAACTATTGAAATTATTCCTAAACCAGCAGTGTTTGCAAGCATTATGTCAATGAGGGTAATTTAATTCTGGCTACTGTAGAACTCACCAGCTGCAAAAGATGGCCCTCCTATTTCTGTTGTAAAAACCCACCTTTGCTTGCCTTCCTCCCTTTTAAAAAAAAAAAAATCCAGCCACAAGCAAATGACACTGGTGATTGTTCTCTGCAGAGTTTGGTGTCTTTGTGGATTCCTATGGAAGGCGCAGTAGGACAGAGGACCTGAAATGGAGTCGCTTGCCTTTGGCTTTTGGTAGGTATTGAACAACGTTTACCAGTTTTGTACTGGTTCCACCCAGTTCCAGTGTTCCAAAATATTCAGCATTCTGGGGGTTGTCACATCCCAGAAACAGCCCAGTGGGAAGTACCCCCTTCAGACTCAGTGGTTTCTAGTGGTTACAAATAATTATAAACCTAAATGGATGTAGCAGCCTTTCTGAAGCATGAAGAATAAGAGGAAAATGAAATCAAAGTGATGTATTTGATTAATATTCCCAGCCTGACAGTGACTAAATTGGCCACTGGAATTTTTAATGATGGATGCTTGGATGTCTCTAAATAGTCAAGAGTCTGGCTTATCAAAATGAAACCACAGGGGCTTTTGCAGTTCCTAACAGATTTTTTCCGGTTAATAGTCCATTTTTAAATCCCTTTTGTGTGATGTTATGATTGATATAATGGTATTGGAGCAGACAGGCACAAGACAAGGCTTCTCTATGCTTTTTTCTTCCCATTTAGCCATATAGTATATAGCGCTGCACAGAAAACCCACATCCTTAGTCTTCCCTACAGATTGCAGGAGGGCAAGAAAATGTTATCTTCATCCCGCAAGTTTCCTGACTAATTTTTACTAATGTAGAATCTGTGCATGGTGTTCTTTCTCTGCTGCAGCCTACAGAGAACCCTACCTGTTTGTGACTCATTTCAATTCCCTTGAAGTGGTTGAGATTCAGGCTCGTGCTTCTCTAGGGTAAGTCATGCTCTGCTCAGCGCTTTGAAGAGAAGAACTATGATTTGCTGCAGGGGTGGAGGCTTTCCAAGAATAACATACAACAAGCAGATTATAAAGATTTTTTTTTTCTCTCCCCTTCACTCAGCACTCCTGCACGAGCCCACTTGGATATCCCAAATCCCCGGTATCTAGGGCCAGCAATTTCATCTGGAGCAATTTACCTGGCCTCCTCCTATCAGGACAAATTAAGAGTGATCTGCTGTAAGGGAAATCTAGTGAAGGAGTCCAACAATGAACACCACAGGGGATCCTCCGCTACACGCAGGTATGCGTTACTGTTCTACATTCAGTGCCATTCCTCATGCTATGTATGCAGCATTAGTTCTAGACCCCTTTCTCCAACCTTACTGCATGACGACCTCATTTTGTTCTAGTGGGAGAAACTCAGCTTCTCTCAGAAGCATCAGGAAATCCTGCTGGTTTAACAGATCTTTTAAAATCCAGAGTCCCAATGTCTCCCTTCTGGAAACCTGAACCCTCTGGCCGTACCTGGATAACTCCCTCCACGTGTACTTTCAGAACAAAACAGGAGTGTTTTGTGATGTTCATAATACTGTTGTGAAAGAAGAGATGGCCCCAGGTGATGAAGAATCTCTGCACACATCTGTATTGAGATTCTTTCTGAAATTATTTTAACTTGTGTGTCCAAAACAAATCTTGCTAGGGAGGTACATTTCCTAATGGTTCTAGACAGAGATGTATCCCAGCTGAGTCCGCTTTCAGATACCCAAAGTCCCATAGAATAGGAATGTCCTGAACTTTTTGGAATTAAAAGAATTTCCTGTAGAGCCAGTAGATAATTAGGCTGTGATGATTTCCGTCAAGACCATGGGGAGGCCTTCTGCGTTGAAGTCTAGGGTGACTGCCTTCCTCATTGAAGAATATTTTGCATAGAAATGGGTTATAGTCAGTTGTTCAGAGATCCACAGTTGATCCCTAGATTAGTACTGGATGAATCAGAGATGAGTTTTTGCCACAAGTAATCTGGATGCTTTGTTCTCTTAATGTGACTAGGAAAACCTGTACCAATGTTCTGTTTTAGAACAGTAATAAAATTAGATGTTTAAACATCTATACACTAAATCAAATGTTTTTGAATAAAATATTCTTGAAATAAATTGCTTGTCCCTACTCATGGAATTATTATTCCTTAGCTACAACAGCTGGGACTGACAGAACAGGATTTGGACCAGAAATGATATTTTCATGTCTTGCTGATGTGGCCATAGCTTGAAAGTCTAGTGCTAACATTCATTATTGCCATGAAAATAAAATACAATATTTAAAGGGTTGGAATTGTGGCTTTTAAAGACCATTTCAGGCCACTTGTATGTCTGAACATGACTGTGTAGGAGACTCAGATAACTGAGATGATCTTTTTCTGTTAAGCAGAGCGGGGATGAATTGGGCAGTGAATATTGTGACTGATAGTGCCCTGTTGAAGCGTGAAAAGTGTTACCTATAAAGTGAGAGCGAAATCTAAAGCTTGGCAAATTTGTAACCTCTCCTCCTATCCTCTTAATCAGAATGTTTACCTAGACGTCTTGTAACTTGTGCTTCTTGAACAAATCCTATGAGGTGTAAATTAATTTTTAATGCACTTTCATACAGGAAAAGTCTCTGGCTCTCTCCCTAGGAAAATAAGTAGTTCTCGTAGCTGTTCTATAGACGTGATCTGTGCTGAATATTCCTTCAGGAGCTGAAATGTCTGATTTAGTAGAGACCCCCCTAAAGCAGAGATTTCTGCATAAATACTTATATTTATCTTCAGAAGGAGGGTAACCCTCTCTTCCGTCATACTTGATTTCTGGCTGTAGCCTATTTAAAGCAACACTTCTCTCTCTCCTTTCATGACTAGTCATTTAGGCCTCTCTAGGACACCACGGTAAAGAAGAAGTGCTGGTAATCTCTGTAATAATAACATTCCATCCAACCAGGACTGGTTTGGTGGGTGGTAACAACCCTTTGCACGTTGGTGCTGTTATACCCACAGAGCACACAGCTGGGAGCCTAGGAGTGTGGCTTTTCTGAACATGGAAGTGGTTCGCATTGTTGAGTAAGGCTGACTTAGCTCTGGATGCGCTTTCATTTGAACACTGTGGAGTGATTGGGGGGAAGAGATGTCCGCTTTAATAAAAATGTAACTTTAAGGTTTTTGTCACTCAGCTGTCCGCGCCCATTGTTTTTGAATGACAGCAGCCCTAATAAGAGAGGTCCCCCAACATATAATGAGCACATAACCAAGCGGGTAGCGTCAAGCCCAGGACCACCAGAAGGTCCAAGCCACCCTCGAGAACCAAGCACACCACATCGGTACCGAGAGGGAAGGACAGAGCTGCGCAGGGACAAGTCTCCTGGGCGACCACTGGAGAGAGAGAAATCTCCAGGCAGACTTCTGAGCACCCGCCGAGAAAGGTCCCCTGGAAGATTGTTTGAAGAGACCAGCAGGGGGCGAACGCCTGTGGGAGGTGCAAGAACTCCACTCTCACAAGTCAATAAGGTAAGCTGGAGCTCTGTCAAATGTCTTCTCATCTCAGGAAAGTCTCCCAGTGGGGAGTGGCTGTTCGTACTGCGAGAAGCCTGTGTGGGTGAGGGGCTTCAACCTAAACCCGCTTTAAAATACGTGTGCCATCACAGTACATCGAAACATATGATATGCATGGGCTGTGTGAAAATCTCTTCCAAAGAGAATATTTCCCCCCAGCACTACTTCCATGCCATGTGAAGATGGTGGCCTTCATCATTGGTAGGGGGGAAGATTCATGCCACATAGCATTTTTCACCTAGACAAGGAGACAAATGATACTCAGTAAAACTCTTCTTCCGCCTCCTGCTGAAAGCAGTGCTGCTTATGTGACCTGGGACTACATATAGGAGAACAGGAATGTTTTACTGCATCTTGTATAACTTGTCATTTTATTTCCCTGCTAGGTCTGGGACCAATCTTCAGTATAAGTCTCAGCTAGACAAACTTACTCCTCATCGTGATCTGCAGGAAAAACAAAGGAAATGTACTGAGTGTATGCACTCTATGCTTCTGCTGCCCAGTCACCAAATCAACCTTCTTGGGCCAGAACGGGCTCCATGTCAGGAGACATGTGAATCTAACAAGGATTGTCTGCCTCTCAGTTTATTTCCCTGCACCTTCCTGCAGTCATACTTTTTGCACTTTGTACTACTGTTACTCTTTCAAGCAGTTCATAAACTTTTTGTACTCTAGCTTTAGTCCTTAACAGTTCATCAAGGAAATCAAATTGGGATGAAGATCCCAACCCAAATCTTAATGTGGTTAGCACCATTTACCAGATAATAAATCATAGTTTTGAAAAAGATGCTGGAATTTGTCATGGCCTTGTAAACTGAAAGGCAATGGTGACTCGGTTGCAATAGACAGCATCACTGGATATTATCTACAGAGCTCTAGAGAATTAATCTGGATCCGTTTGTTCCCCCGCCACTTTCAAAGCTCATTCTCTTTTGTTCTCAGTAAAATTGCCCCAGTGCAGCTTTGTTCAGCTGGATGATGAGGAGGGCAGATCCCCTGATTAGATGGTCACAATCCCCCATGCCCTAAAACAAAGTGCATTGTCTCTGACGTACTGGGGTACAAGACTCTTGACCCAGGTTTTCTGCATGGCAATTCACTGCATGCTGCTGCACCATCACTCTGGCTGCTCTCTCCTTTTAGGTTGCTGTGCTAAGTATTGTATTGTACCTCACTTGTAAATTAATTGAAGCCTTTACATTACGCTGCAAAATAACCGCCATGATTTCCTGGAGAATTTGGCACAGAAGAGAGTTACAATCCTTATTATATGACAAGAGAACTACAATCACTAGCCCGCACCTTCACACGCCCCAGTGTTAAACACAATCCCATTCAGAAATTGTATCAAAATCCTTATAGTCATCATTTTCCACAGAGGCCACTCCTCACAGTGGTTGACAGGTTGCCTCCCGGTTCCCCAAGAACTTCAAAGGAAAGCATGCGAAAGCAAGTGCACAGAATTGTCATCTCTCAAAACAAAGTTCTTCTTTCCTGTTCTGATTGTATCTTGTTGTACAGTAAGACCTAATAGTCACGGCACTAGAGGATACTTGCAATAAACAGCTTTGGCGGTTACCGAACACCTCACCTTTGCTTTTGCCTCTAACCTCAAGCCATTTATTGCTTCATATTCTCCAATGCCATGAACATTATCCCTTGTAACTGAGCCAGAGAGCAAATGATTTTCAAGGCAGGTTTTGACCATTCAGTCTGCTTCAGCGACATGCTGAGTAAACAACCATGTCCTCTATAAATGCAAAAGAGTTTTCTCGTTGGCCAAGCCTTTTATCTTCTGCTTGTCCCTTGCCAGCCAGTGCTAACCTGTCCAAGACACCCATAAACCTCCGAATGCCTTGTCAGTGCCCTTTGGCGAGTTTCATGGATATTGTGTTCTGTTCTCTTGTCTGTTGGGTTATTTTAGACCAGATGATTTGGCAGGAAACGTGCTGAAATGTGTCTCTTGGTCTCAGTATTTTGAAAGGTCACAGAGATCAGTCTTTAAATCTTTGCATCTCATGGAAGATCTTCATGACCTGAGAAATGGGCTTGTCAAGTCCTGAAAGTGTATATCTTGTGTCTTGTTTGTGAAATGCTTCCTGCTATAGAAATAGCTCAAAGGACTGTACATATTTACAAGAAACTTTATATTCGTAACAAAAGGGAATTGAATCAGTTTCTACTTTTTTATTGTAAACTGTGCATTTTTCAACACTAGCTTTTTGTTTTAATGGTGGTTGTGGACAGCCATCTTCAGACATTGGAGGGGCCTCAGCTTAATCCTCCCAGATCCCATGAAGAAATATTGTAACATTAAATTGCAATCGAAAGCTTGTTAGCATAAATGAGGTTTTAGGTATCTAAAAGTACAGGATTTTTCTTCATTACCTTTTTATTATTGACAAGGGAGGGAATCAGAGGTACAGATCAAGCTCCACCTGGAAAATATTGAACTTTGTTGTTGAACAATAACCAAATAAAACAATTAACTATATTAACTAGCATGGTGAAATGACCTTTTCCTTCCATGTAAGGTACCACTAAGCCATTCTAACAGATCAGCCAATATTTGGAGCTACGTAATTGATAGGAGTGTAAGCTTACCAAAGAGCTCACCTTCGGAATACTCTGCCGTTTAGCAGACATCTTCCCCTGAACGAGTAGCATATGTGCTATCAGAAAATTAAAGCATATTGACTTGGACGGAAACAGAGGTGGATTTGACCAGATTTTTAGCTAGTAGTGGTGAGCCCTTAGATACACACCCATTGATGGTGGTAGAGATACACGTGAATATCTGGGAGAAGAATCTGGCCCTTGGCAAATAATCCAGACACACAATTTCAGCTCGGAATAAACCCCTTTAATTGCCAACAGCATAGTCTCATGCTGCTGCTGCTCTACTGCAGCGGTGTTTTAATAGGAAGGGGACCAGTGAGTTAGTCATCCCACCATCTTAATATTCTGGTGCTGTAATGCCTGAGAGCTGCAATTTTTTAAAAGCCTACACAAATATAATTCAGATTGTACTCAGTCTGCCAAGTTACTGTACATCTTAATAACTTACAGCTGGTGGGAAAACTCTCTCAATCAGACTTAAATGTAAATACAACTATTTTTAACGAAACGATTTTTACCGGGTCTGAAGAATTCTTTCACAGGAAGAGTTTTTAATATTCACTCTGCTGCCTGCGGTGACTTATTTCATTTCTGTCATTGTTTTGTGCACATAAATACCCCCACCCTCCCTAGGAAGGGTTTTCTTGGTGGGCGTGTGCGAGAACGACTAATAGCTACTATTCCACTTTGGTCTACACGACATTTTCCATGGAAATGTTCTGCATAAAGCCAAACTGCTTGATTTATCTATTGTGCCTGCTCTCTGATGTATCTGATGAAATGCTAACTTGTTAAATGTTCCTTTATTTCTATTTTAAGAATACATATTTAAAACTCATTGTTTCAGTCCTATGGTGCATGATCAGAATTGTAACAAAACTAAAATAGTTCAGCAACTGGTGAAGTAAAATATTTATTAAGCCTTTTGACTACCATGAACACTGCACAAATTCTCACTGTCACCTTGACTGTAGCGGCACTGGTGAAATTTACTGGAGAAAAAGCATTGTGTCTATTGCAAAATTCTTCAGGTTTACTCACAGGAAGGAGAAATACTGCACCTACCTCCAACTCTAGCCTTCCAGCAACAGCCAAGACACACCAAATCCAAGCGGGCATAGAAAGTAGCAGCTACGCTATCCCCCTTTGCACCCAGATTTTCCTTGTGGAGGGATTTAATTCATTGAGTTATAGAAAGTGAGCTCAATACAATGAATTGGACTCATGTTCACTTCTGGCAGGAATCCAACCCATAGGGCTGGCTACGGTTTAACAAAGTGTCGCCCTGTGGCCCGTGGCCTGCTGCTATTTCACGAAAGGTCAAAACTGACAATCGAGCATGTCACTGCTTCAGTTCAGAGAATGTGCGTTCCCCTGCCCCAAGAGTGGGACTGGAATATGGCCCTGGGTATTACGGTTGACACCTGCTATCAGCTCCGGCTGAGGAAACTGGAGTGGCTGAGATGGAGGTGGCCTACGGCCCTATTGCCGTTGTGTAGTGTGGTGTGACAGACTGGGGATTAGCCTTTAGCACCAACGGGAGACCCCAGAGCAGTGGGAGCAGCGATTCATTCTGCTTCAGCCCAGGAAAGTGGAGTCACAGTGACGACCGTTAACTGTTCTCCATCATTTGTCAGAGAAAGGTGAGAAGTAATTAAAGGATCTTTCTGCATGTGTAAAGCTGGGGATATACTACACTTAGGCCCACATATAAAGATGAGGGCTGAGTGTCTATTTAATTCCTAGGCATGGCTGGATGCCGAGGCTGCTATTCAATTACACACAAAGGGCTGGCCCTGTGTGCGGCATACGACTCAATGCAGGTGCAAGAAGGCACTTTGTGAAGCTAGTTCAACAGCGATTACGCAGGCTGGCTGCCTGTAAGAGAGAGCACTCCTATGAGCTGTGTTACGACCGAATCTTTGCCTGCTTGAATTAAAACCACCAGATTTACCACACGCACCGCTGTTTGGCAAAAGGAACGTTCAACAGGGGACAAATTTTTTTCAAGATCCCAAAGTTAGCTATGTAACCCCTCCCCAGCCCAAAAGTGTGTGTGGCACTAAACAGATGACAAACCACTGTCAAATAACTACACGAAACAGATTTATGGGTTTTGAGGTGAGGCCCTATCATAAAATGGGTGTGCTGCAAAAATTTCAGCCGGCTCTTGTGCCTGGCTGGCTTTGTTTTTGACATGGATGTATGGCCACCTGCCTTAAAAGCAAGCACCTAAAAACATGGTCACCCAGGAACTGCATGTTTGTTTAGTGCCCAGTGTGGCCTCAGCAGTGGTCCAGATTCCCTCCTTTCTGAGCTCCCTCAAAGCACAGCGAGCCACTATAACTAAGGCTGCGATTCTGTTAGAGGTTGTGGTTTTCTGTGACATTCTGCAACCTCCGTAACTCCCACAGCTGCTTGGGTGCCCTGTGGCTAGCTGCACCAGCCACGGCTTGGGCAGCCCCCAAGTAGCCAGTGTGGCTGGAGCAGCAAACCGGGAGCTCCAGAGCAGTGGGGAACAGAGATTTAGTCATCGTGGGTATTTAAGTCATAGCCAGGTCAAGGGCCATGAATTTTTGTTTATCGCCCATGACTAAATGTTGGCCATGTGCCAGAAATTTGCAGGAGCCATTCAAAGGCAGATTAACCTTTGGGCGTGCAGCTTGTCATGCAGGGGTTCTACTGGATGCCATGGGAAATAAGGCAGAGACTTTATGCACTGAAGCTTTGGGGGTGCGTGACAGACTCTGGGAGTCACTGTCACATTCTTCCATTGCTGCCAGGGGCACTTTCATGTTCAGTCGTCCTCCAAAAGCAGAATATGTAACAGGTCAGCCATTGGCACAATGGGCTCAAACATTTCCCTGTCTTCCCCAGCAGTGTGAGCGCTGCCCTGCAGGGCCTCAAACAACGATGAGCTTTAACTCTCTGAACAGAGTGAGTTCAAAACACAGCACGAGGCTTTTTCTATTTGGCAATCCCTGTGGGGAAAAGGCTTATGCTGCACCAGCTCTCCCGATGTGCCGATTTTCTGGAGCCCAGCAAAAAGAGCTCTGCAGCCCCATGGTGGGCCAGCCTGTGATGCAATATAAAGAAGGCTGCAGCAGCCTGTTATTTATAAATGGTTGGCTGACAGCCTCCATCTTCAACAAATATTTGTGCTCATCTTCCTCTGCAATGCTGCTGGAAAGTTTTGAAAGAAGTGATCCGGGTGTGGACATAATTGGAAAATACATGAAGCTTAGCTTAAGCTAATGATTTATTTGAGCACAGCTCTTCCTTCCTGTCCCATTCCCTGAACCTTTCACTCATGAACAATTTATATTTCTGTTGGGTCACTTCAAGGATTCCTTTTTATTCTCCTATGAATTAACCCTTATGTATTCAAAACATGCATCTAGGTATCAAGTTCCCTGCTTGCACAAACACTATTAGAGAATAATCACTTCTTGAAATCTGCTATTACAGCTTTGCTTTAAAACCAACTCTGATTGGATCTCCCACTAAATATTCCATCCCCTTCCACATCCTAGTGTCAATTAGCATGCTAGGTGGCTAGTGCACTTAGTACACATGTCCTAATCTAGATCATTACTCTCACATTATTTTGAAATTACAGTTTTATCTATTGCCAAACTTTAAATAGTGCATGTAACTGACCGGCAGTGGCTTCAATGTCAGTATACTCTATTAGCTAATATTTATGATTAGTATATAGCTTTTTTACTCTGCAGTACACCTTGGCAAACTATTGTATTACCAGGCCATGCCGACATCTCTGGTGATCATTTAAATAAATAACTAGAGGGTTCTGTGTAACAGTGGCTTATAGCCAACAGTAACATGGGAAATAGTGGCCAAGTGTTAGGGCTGTCAAGTGATTAAAAAATTAATCACAATTAACTGTGCAATTAAAAATTAATTGCATTAGTCATGATGTTAAACAATAATTAGTACTATTTATATAAATATACTGATTTCTGTTACAACGTGTACAGTCCTCACTTTATTTTTTATTACAAATATTTGCCCTGTAAAAAACAAAAGAAACAGTATTTTTCAATTCCCCCATTTCAAGTACGGTAGTGCAGTCTCTTTATCATGGAAGTTGAATTTACAACTGTAGAAGTACATAAAAAAAACCTGCAAAAAAAAAAAGTAAAACTTTAAAGCCTACAAGTCCACTCAGTCCTACTTCTTGTTCAGCCAATTGCTCAGACAAACAAGTTTGTTTACATTTGTGGAAGATAATGCTGCCCTTGCTTTTTGTTTACAATGTAACCTGAAAGTGAGAACAGGTGTTCATCTGGCAGCATTGGATCTGGCATCGCAAGATATTTACGTGCCAGATGTGATAAAGATTCACATGCCACTTCATGCTTCAACCACTATTCCAGAGGACATGCATCCATGGTGATTAGAGGTTCTGCTCAATAATGATTCAAAGCAGACCAACTCTATCAAGCTCACCAAGCAGACCAACGCATATTCGTTTTCATCATCTCAGTCAGATGTCACCAGCAGAAGGCTGATTTCCTTTTTTGGTGGTTCGGGTTCTGAGGTTTCCGCATCAGAGTGTTGCTCTTCTAAGACTTCTGAAAGCATGCTCCGCACTTCATCCCTCTCAGATTTTGGAAGGCATTTCGGATTCTTAAATCTTCTGTCGGGTGCTGTAGCTATCTTTAGATATCTCACATTGGTACCCTCTTTGCATTCTGACAAACCTGCAGTGAAAGTGTTCTTAAAATGAACAACATGTGCTGGGTCATCATCCGAGACTGCCATAACATGAAATATATGGCAGAATGTGGGGCAGGAGACATACAATTCTCCCCCAGGGAGTTCAGTCACAAATGTAATTAACACTTTTTTTTTTTTTAACAGCATGGAAGCACGTCCTCTGGAATGGTGGCAGAAGCATGAAGGGGCATATGCATGTTTAGCGTATCTGGCACGTATATACCTTGCAATGCCAGCTACAAAAGTGCTCTGTGAACACCTGTTCTCACTTTCAGGTGAAACTGTAAATAAGAAGCAGGCATCATTATCTCCCGTAAATGTTTTGTTTTTGAGTGCAGTTATGTAACAAAAAAAAAATCTACATTTGTAAGTTGCGCTTTCACGATAAAGAGATTGCACTACGGTACTTGTACGAGGTGAACTGGAAAATACTCTTATTTTTACAGTGAAAATATTTGTAATAAAAATAATATAAAGTGAGCAGTGTACACTCTGTAATCTGTGTTGGAACTGAAAATCAATGTATCTGAAAATGTAGAAAAAGATCCAAAATATTTAATAAATTTCAATTGGTATTCTATTGTTTAACAGCGCAATTAAAAAAATTAATCACAATTTTTTTTTTGAGTTAATCGTGATTAATCGACAGCCCTAATAATTTAGTATTTCCACACTAAGAGATTTAGGTGTTTCAAATGACGAAGTATTCTTTTTTTTTTTTTTTTAAACAAAGTGGGACTGCGTTGTAATGTAAGTTTATGCTGTCTTTATCACATGACCGTGAGCATCAAGTTTTTGGTGTGGGTATTTTCTTACTTTTGAGACAGCCTTTCATTGCCCTGATGTGGGCAGACGAGGTGAAAGCAATGGATATACTTTGAGGCACCACTGTGGCTGAGATTCCAGCTAAGCTAATCTGCATGGCTGGAACTGCACTTAATGCTTTCTTCTCGCTGTTCAGAGCCCTCCCCATGCCTAGACTTCCTGTTGGCCCATGTTCACAAACATTACAGGGTGTGCTGTGCCAGGTATAATCATCTCTCAGACATTCTCACAGTTGTTATTAACTGTAACAAACTTAAAACAGACCTTTCCGAGCAGTCAAGTATACCCAGCATCACGGAGGCCAACAAATGGAGATTGCTCAAGCTGCTTGAAATGTGACAGCCTTAAACAAAAAAACAAAACAAAAACGGGGGTAGAGAGCAGTCAGTTTTCCAGAAATGAAATCCTTGGGTTTGCCAATGGCCAAAGCTCATTAACAGCTTGGTTTACTCCCCCTTCACCAATCTTAAAATGTATTGTTCTCTACAAGTGTGTGATGAGAAGATGTGCGTCCAAACTCGGTTTTATAAAAGTAAAGTAGCTACCAATTTAACCAGGGAGAGAAACTGCATAATTAGCCAAGCATTATGCAGCCAGCCAACCCAGTAATGTCTTGGTCAGTGGGGCTGACAGGAAACAAACACATTATCCATTTTTCCTTAAAATGCTTTATATTTGAACTTGTTTCTGAAGAGGTCAGCCAGTGACAGGAATTCCATGTTTTCAAAACACTGAGTTGTAGTGTTTTCAAAGAAAACCCAAGAGCAATGTGCCCTGAACTACTCAAAATATTGTAACAAAACAATTGAACAGTTCAGAAGACTGGAAATGAGTCTTATCATTGACTGTATCACATCTAATCGTGGTCACCAATGATCTAAGTCACCATCTGATTAGCTACCTGGTGGTTTTTGTAATATGCACCCCTGTATAGTAGGTCACGGACTGAGGTCACTCTCAGCACTCTTACTGGCACTCAGAGATGCCCAGGAACGGACGGGCACTACACATTCCCCAAGTTGGTCCCTGCAGGTCAGGCCTGAGGCACAGTGGCAGGGAATTTTGTGTTGCTCCTACTGCATTCGTTTTGAGATCAAATAAATCATCAGTCTCTAAGAAAGGCATCCTGGCACCTTTTGTAAGAACTACGTTCATTTACAAAATATAAATAAAGCTCGAAGGGATAGAAATGGTTGGGAGTCCTTGCTGCAGAGACCACATGAGCCTAAGTTGGCAGAGTCAAATGCAAATATAGATTCAGGGCCAATCCAGCCCTTGACATAAGGGGGTGCAGTGCTACTTCCCAGGGGCTGCAGCTGCTTATGGTAGCAGATGAGCTTGTCCCCTCAATATCTCATTTACTATCCAGTTTTTAAAGTAACTTGGAATCACCTTACCATCAACTTGATAAAAGCTGATGCTGAAGAATTAAAGTCCTTATGCTAAATTGGTCAATTTCCTTATAGGAACCCAGCTCAGTTTAAATCAGTCCTTACTGGCAAGAGAGCTACAAGTCTGTTACAGGAACAGATTATCGCAGGGTGCATTACATGATCTACACAAAACCCTGCAATTAAGAACAATTTTCTTTATCAGCAATTCCACTCAGGAAAAGTTATTTCGAAGTTCTCCCAAGAGAAACAATGCAAGAGCGTCACTCACATTGGAAAACATACTCAACCCCCGTCTACTGATTAAACAAACAAACAAAGAAATAGCGAGTGGCAGCAGCATCTCTGGCTTTGCCCAAAAAAGCTGCGAACAGAAAGAATGCCATTTTTCACGTGTAGTCAGTCGAGCCAGGGAATGGGCTCTTGGGGAGCTTGGTGGTAATATAGTTGAATGTTTGAGCTTTATGATAAAAACAGCCACTCAGTCAGCAAGGATCCTGCACTTCTTAGAATATTATTTTCCACAGCCTGTATCACTCATGAACGATATTTGAGTGGTCACTATCCCCACATTTCCCACCCTGATTTCACTGGTAGATCCCAGGCAATTGTTATTGAGCTGAAAAAATGGCAGCACCACCAGTAATCTCTTTGGTCCTGGCTGAGTCTGAAAACTTCCAGATGGCACTGGAAGAACAAGGCAAATATGAAACAAATGTGAAGTCTTTAAAACCATATGAAATCAGAGTCTGTTTACAATAGCATAGGCCATGCATATGTTTTGGTTTAACGAAGAATTGTTCCCTCTGGCACTTCATCACCCCAGGATACCTGCTCACTAACCGCAGGACTAATCATATTGGCTTGTACAGCAATGTAGTCACATATTTTTTCTTGTAACGATGAGTGGCACTGAGCACCATCACTCCATCCTAGGGAAGATGGAAAACAAATTAGCACAATGTAATGGTTAACTAAATGCAACTGCTGTGATAAGGTAGGACTCCCTTACCTTGATAGAAAGCGCATAGAGGTGGTTCAGCATGACGTGATTGGGCTCAGGAAGTAGAGCTGGATCACACTGAAAAGCATGTAAAGGGAGGAGACAGAGAGCGGAAGACTAAATTATGGCATATTGTCTTTCCCAGGCAACCGCTCAACAAATCTTTGTATTGGCTCCCCGTCAAAATTCCAATACGATCAAAGATCACTTAAGGCGGGACCAGGTTTGCTATGTTCTCAGAAGTTCTGATAATTTTGCAGGGTATAGATTAGGATTTATGGGTGGGGAAACTGTTTTGGTTTTGAAAAAGAATCAATTAAGATGATGGATCAGTTTGGACTTCGGTAATAAAGATCTCGCCCACTAGGGGACATTTCCAAGGTTTGGGATTGTTAAAAGCAGCTCCAGTGCACGTTTAACCTCTTAAATACTTGACCCTGACCCAAAGAAAAAGGTTGTCCACTCACAGAAATGCCAGTGTCCTTATTCAGGATCACCTGCAGCAGGTGTGGTGGAAGAATAGGTGGAGTCTTGAAACGTTCCTCTGGCTTACAAACATAGGGATCCTGGTGGTAGGGTCCTGGGGGTGAACTTGATAGCTCTGTTAGGGAGATGGTAAAATATTTAACCTTAATGTACCTGTAAAGAGTTTATCTTCTTTAAGCTGCAGTAGTAATTTCACATCCAGAAACCTGTGTATGACAGAAGCTAATTGCGCTATAGAGTAAATCCTCCAGAAACTATAAAGATGCCACACTTCCTGTACACTCTAGATGAAATCTTTGGTTTCCTGGGACACATTTCCTGCTGGGCCAGAAACAAACTAAAAAATACAACCATCACTCAGGACAGGGCTCTTGCAAGCTGCAGCTACATAGCACAGTAGGAAGTTTTGTCACATCATTTCAGTATGTAGTTCCTGTTCATAATACCGGGTTAATCTTGACACTGGTCTGCTCATCAGCAAAATTCTACTCCAACAGCACACAAATATGGGACCAGTACTAGCTGACAGAATGCAAAGGGAACCCAAATTTCAGAATCTGGTTACAGAATTTGGGAAGTTTTGTGAAGCTCAAGCACAAAGATCTTTAGCAAGAAGCCCAAGAGATGATTTTAAAGACTCCAGAGTCTGCCTACGGGAGACCAGGTGGGTAGGGTCAACAGTCAGAAAGAACTTCAAGGGTTGGTCCTGTTCTCCCCTCTTTCCCCCTCCCCCCCCTTTTTTTTTTTTTGAGGGAGTGGGAGGGGAGTGGGGGGGGGGGAGAAGAGATTTCCTGGCCCAGTATTTCTGTAGCACACATTCATTACTAAGTGCTACCACAGATTATTTGCTTTTATGCTAGTTTTTGGCAGTCCTGGCAAACAGTGGAATAAAATCCCCTTCTTGGTGACAAAATATTACTGAAATTATTTAGTGTATATGAAAGGGGCCAAGCTTGCAAATAGAAACAAAATCCTCCAGGTACCCAGAATGCTGCCATGGCATTCCCCACAAGTACACAACAATCCTGAAAAAAGGGGTCAGAGACAGGTGAGTCTCCATGACCTTCAAACTGCTGTCAAAGCGGTCAACCTCAGTATCTGTTTTGAGTTAGCTACTGATTCACCGGGGAGTGGTCTGAAATCACCACTTCATGTCACACATTCAAATGGCAAGGACTTACTACTAATCTAGATGGGGTTTGATCAGTGACCTGTACTCTGCTTCAATCTCCTCACTAATTCCAGCTTCTCTCCTTTTACATTTCATGGTCCCTGCACATATCCCCAACAGATTGGGTATAAAAAGTGAGATTCTTCTACTTTGGGGATTTAATTCAAGACCAGGAATTAAACGTAGAGGGTATTTATGTAACTTCAAGCACATGGTATAAGATTACAAATGGATTCATACCAGACATATCTGAGCATTTTTGGGAGTCCACCATTAAAGCATCAAATACTTCAAAGTCAGTTTTCTTCACCTGAATGATGTTGTTAACCGTACCAAGCTGACTGGTTACTACTGGCTGGGAAGAAACAGAGGCAAAAAGTCACAATTCAGAAGGTATGCAGGTTATTAATATTCTGCAGACTTGAAAAACCAATGTCCCACAGTCCTCATCACCTACTTCTTGTTTAGCCTCTGGTTATTTAACAGGCAGACAGCATTACTAGCCTCAGATTGGTACAGGCCAGCTGGGGCCAGGAACATTTCACCAGAGCAAACCACCAATTGCTATTGTTAGCAAAGGCCCTTTCTTTTAGGTTAGCGTGGAAGCCAACTAATTTCTCTCATTCATGTGCATGAATCATCGTGTAAACCTGCAGGATCGAATAAAAACGTTACCTCCGAAGGATCATGCGTCCACTGACCATCCACGTAGAACTTGTACTGGTGCTCTCCTTCTGGCAGATCCAGGATTGCTACAAAGTTATTGTGGCTGTGATTTCAGACACAAACACAAACAATTAACATTTTATTCTGAAAAATCTGCCCATCTACAGACTCGCTACAATTACAAAGAATGCAAATAAAGATCAAAAGAATGCAAAGATCTGAAACAGAATCTTTCAGACAGTTCCTGAAGGTATTGACCCTTTTAAAAGAGCACTTGAGGCAATCCAATGCAATAATCTAAATGTACAGAAGCCAGCTAAAGCTAATGAGTACCCCCTCAGTGACAGCTGAGTCCCATCTCTTCATATGCACAGCTGCACGTTTTACATTAACACCGATCACCTGAAAATCCAGGCTCCTGGTGTTAAAGGGTTAATGTTATGTTTTTGAAAAGCCATTCTTCTCGCATCTTCGTTACTCAATACAATGTAAGAGCACATTAGTTTGGGCTCATCAGCCAGAGCTTCACATACAAGGTAAGTTCACTGCAATAGATCCTTGACTTTCAGTATCTTCCATCACAAATCTCACCCATCAAATGAACAAGAACTGTGAAAATGAAAGCAGTAACTTAACTACTGCCAGAAAAACTGCTTTGAGTAGATGCAGTTTGATCAGACTGTCATTCCTGTGCTTTGAGCTTCCTGCCTGTTTTGAGGTCTTCACAGTAGCTCAGATAGATAGAAATCATGCCATGTGAACACATGCCAATGGGTCATGCCACACTAAGAGTCCTCCATTCCTCACTTCTTCCCAGAGAAGGGGGCAAAATCTGCAGATTAAGTTCCCAGAGAAGCTGTTTTTGCTATTTGAGTTTGGAATGAGTGTCTATTCAACAGGGACTTTGTAACAGGGTTTACTTATTCACTATTGTGACTGCCAATTGCAAATTAAAGGGGGACAGATGTCCCTTTTTTCTAAACATTACCTCTGTAGGAGACAAACCTACTTTTCTCCCCCACTCGCCATTATTATTTCTTTGTACCTTTGCTAGGAGAGGTCTAAATTGTGATCTGAGACTACACTGAAACTCTGCAGACCACCATGCCAAAACTACCTCCCTCGCTTATTGATCTGGCATCCAGTTCTTTGAATCCTTCCATTGCCTCCCCCTTGAAGCACTGCACCATGTTTAAACTTCTTGTTGTCCCTCCAAAGCTCCTGATAATTCCATCCTGGCATGTGTCTTGGGCCTTGCTTCCCACTACATTCCCCGCTCAATCTGTCCAGTCTGAAAATTATCCTAGTATTGATGCTCCATTGGTCCCCTTTTCCCCACTCCTGTTTCCATAATTTCTCCCATGCTGCTTATGCATGGAATGCCCTTCTCAAAACCACCAAGCCATCACCCACTTTACTGAAGTCCCTAAAACACTTTGGGGCAAAGTACCTAAAAACACACTAAATTATCTCCACTTGTGGATTTCCCAGTGTGTCCCATCTTCTACATCTACCTTTAGACAGTAAACCCTGCATGGAATGGACTGTGTGTATGTCTTTTCCATAGTGCCAAGCAAATAACTATTTCCATGGCAAAGTTTTCACCTCTGGCAGTCAAAGAGTCCCACCATTCAGCATGATACGCTAAGATTTCTATAACTTCTCTCTTCAAGAGCTCTCAAAGCTAACAGAAGTATGCAGTAATAATTGTTTCCAACTTTAGATAGAATGCCAGTGATGCAACCTAACCAGTTTGTTACCTTCTTGTAAGAGGAAGTTTACTCCAGTTGTTGAAGGAACCTGATAGATAAACCTCTTTCCCTCCCCCAGTCCAGCGAAAGACTGTTGGCCGATCTTGAACAGGGGCTTTTTCACTCACTTCCAGATCTTGCTGCCAAGCTAGAAATTCCTCTCTCTCTTGTGGAGCCTAGAAGCACAAAACTTTACTCAACAGAAGTTCTACGTTGGCTCCTTTGCCCTGTGAAAGGAGAGGTAAGCTTAGAGAAAGGTAACATTTGACCAAAGGTATCCTCAACCCTATGCGTGTTCTTCAACATTCCCACAAATTGGAAACAAATGCAGGTAGTCACTGTTAGAGACAGAAGTTGGTATCTCAACAGTTTGCAAGTCAGTTTGTAAATAACCCATGAGTTGAAAGATTAGTAACCTTCCAAATTGGCAGAAGATATTAAAACAGAATGCAAAACAATTAAACCAGAGAAGTAACTATCACTGAGTGGGAAAAGCACACAAAGTAGCTGCATATATTTAAACTGAGGAGTAAAAAATAATTAAAAAGGAATTTCTTTTATAAGGCATTTGTTAGACCCTGCAAAATGCCTTCCAGAGAGAACTTGCAACTAGACCACAGGAAGGCTATTGCTGTCTGCAGGGTACAGCTTAATGCAACATATGATCAATTAAGTTGGAAGACAGTGAGCTAAACATTCTTATTACACCCAACAAGGGGGACAGACCAAAATTAGGACTATTAGAAACTAACTAGGGAACTCTGACAGAACTTTTAAAGTGGAAAGAATCATCACCTGGAATGTTACTGAGTCGGGTGATTAAAAAAAGCATAAAAGGAGCTAAAAAGATACAGCTAAGGAAAGTGGTGCATTAATAGACAACACTGGGCAAGGGATTAGAGCCTATTATCTTATTCGTTTTTCTACAATTTTTGTGAAAAATGTATTTCATTTGCAGAAATCTGCTCAAAGGTTAGAAGAACAAAGAAATAAGGTTTTCTTCCCTTAAAAAAAGAGAAAGTCAGCAATGCTTCAAGTTTCTAAAACTGAGTTTATACAGAAAATTGGCTAAATTTATGACTTCCAAAAATACAGTTGATAGAATGTCTAAGCTACAAGGTGCCAGTGTCAGGGGTTATGACGGAAGAGGAGCCATAACTTATGATACCTTTATTTCCTCAGAATGGAACAAGTCTGCATCTTCAGGACTATCCATCAAGATTTTTGGTCTATCACCTTCTTTTGTACTAATGGCTCCACCACAATTGTCTCTTCGGGGCGTCTTATGGCCCCCATGACGCTCCATACCCGCTCGCTCGCTGCTTGTGTTCCCCATTTTAAGGCCCTGAAAAGAAAAGAAATAGCCTTATTTACTGAGACACACACATATTAGTGAAATTTGAGCTCTGCCAATTTGCTTTTAGAAGAGACTACAGAAATAAACCCACGGCAAAACAGACAGTGATAAATTAGACATGCACAGTAACACAAAGGCAGCCATAAAAAATAGCAGAAAGATATTCCTACTCCTTTCATGCACACACAGTACTGACAGAAAGCATAGTAATCAGTAGACCATAACAGCTTGACTTGTATTTTATAAGCGACACTGGAGGAATGGAACATACAGATACCCCCTGACCCAACTCCACACCCTTAGCACGGACCAGTGGATAGGACACTAAGCAAGGAATTAGGAATAAAAACCTGGTCTTCTGATTTACAGAGTCATAGAAAATCATTCAATTACTCTACCCTACAAACATCTTTAAAATATACTATATTGTACGTAAAACAACAAGCTTGCTCCTAAGGCAAAAGGGATAACTATAAGGAAAGCTTTGCATATAGCCCTGTTTATTTTGTGTTGCGAAGTAAATCCTGGCAACCTTGAAGTCACAGCATGCAGGTGGTTGTCACAAAAGCTCAGTCTCTCCTGAGGCCCTTCAGAGATACTCATCATAAGATAAGGTCCTCTATTGTACCACTCAAAAGATGACCAGGAGCTAATATCAGAGTGCTTAGTCCTGGAGCCCCAAAAACAACATCTCTACAACTTGAGCTAAAGGAAGATTTCTTTCATTATCTGTTAACGAAGCCTTATGTTTTTTCTATGCAGAAGCCAGCCAATATAGGCATACACATATATAATGGCAACAACTACAGTCAATGGCAAAAAACAAAAACACAAAAAACTCAACCCCACACAAATATTGATGTCAATAAGAACTTGTCCGGGCCCAAAACTACCCACAAAAATATCAATAATTTTACTTAAATAAAATGTTCTTCAAATATAGCCAGTGCAGTAGTTTTCAGAAAGATCTACCTACTATAAGAAAGTTTATAGGGGCGATAAGCTCTTTTTGAGATTCAGGGAGACAGATGTTTGAAGTTGGTGCATTTGTCTAACCAAGGTTTATTATAAAAACGAACAAAACCAGGCTGATGAATTTACCCAGAGTAACTGGGAAAAAGAGGGAAGAGGATAGTTTCTTCCTCAGGTTTCAGAGGAACAGCCGTGTTAGTCTGTATTCGCAAAAAGAAAAGGAGTACTTGTGGCACCTTAGAGACTAACCAATTTATTTGAGCATGAGCTTGAAGTGAGCTGTGGCTCACGAAAGCTCATGCTCAAATAAATTGGTTAGTCTCTAAGGTGCCACAAGTACTCCCTTTCTTTCTTCCTCAGTTTACTCAGTTTTATTAATTACTTGGATTGTTTTTTAAAAAGTCTCATTCCAAGTGTAACAGGTGTCAAGTCTATTAAACCTCAGGCCAGGGTTTCATGGATCCCACCAACATACCAAGCCAGCCCCAGATCTGGGGTAAAATTTTCATAAGGGCTTCTGGGACTTCCATTTCTCAGTTCCATTGGCTTTCAGCAATACTAAGGGCTTGGCTACACTTGCAAGTTAGAGTGCATTAAAGCAGCCCCAGGCGCCCTAACTCCCGACCCATCCACACTGGCAAGGCACTTAGAGAGCCTGGACTCTGCAGCTGGAGCACTCCTGGTAATCCACCTCCACAAGAAGCATAACGCTTGTTGCATCTCGGCTGAAATGCCCCAGTGCCAGTGTGAACGAGGTGTTGCATTACTGTGCTTTGATCGGCCTCCGGAAATGTCCCATAATCCCCTTAAGTCAAGTGGTCACTCTTGTCATTGTTTTGGAATTGGCTGTAGGAATGCGGATATCCCCTTTCTGACAGCCGGCATACTTATCGGCTCCAGGACAAAGCAAGCCATTGGTGTGGAATGTTGCTTGCTGTGAGTGTGAGAGAGAGAGGCAGGGAGAGTGGGGTCTGAATTTACAAGACAGAATGCTGACAAACTCTCAGCACCCCAAAAACCCACTCTCTCTCCCCCAACATACACACAACACACTCCGTCATACTCCACCCCCCCCCACCCCCCGCATCTGAAAAGCATGTTACAGCCACTTGAACGCTGGGATAGCTACCACAATGCACTGCTCTTTGTGGCGTTGCAAGAGTTGCTAATGTGGCCACGCCAGTGCGCTTCCAGCTAAGAGTGTAAATACTCGGCAGGTTTTCCCTGCTGCGGTCTCGGAAGGCTGGTTTAACTCCCAGCGCTCTGCATCTGCAAGTGTAGCCATGCCCTAAGGCCCCTAAGTGCTTAAGGCCCAGATCCACAAAGGGTCTTAAGCATTGCAACGCCTACCTTTGAGGCACGAAGAAAATAACTGAAATCCACAAATCCTGGATTAGGCACCTTTACTCCCTTTACCATGAATGGAAAGAGAAAGGCAAGGGAGAGAGCCGCCTATGGTAGTAAATGGGAGATACTGATGAGAGGGATGTGTCCAAAGCCCCACCTAAGTCTGGGTTACAGGGAGCCTCCTATTTCTGCTCGCCAGCCAAATTTGTATCAATATTCAGATATATATTGGAATGATAAAGTTAAATGTCTAATAGCATACTGCACAAGTGCAGCCTTTTCTATCGCTGGTAACAAGTATGAGAGTCTAGATTTAACCCCCAATTTAAGAGTCACTAAGAGTTATTTATTGAATCAGTTTTCTCTTATGAAAATTTATAACTGAAAGTCTTTGTAATATTCATCAACAATTCACTGATGCACTGTTTCAAGAACTTCTTCCAATCTCCCTTTTTAGCAATCCCATGAAGTTACAATATCCAGACTCAAGTATCTCAGATAAAAATTCCGAAGTCTGCCAACTCACCAATCCAATTACTAATTGTAATACTGATAGGAACCCTTCCCGGCCCATCTATCCCATACACAAACTATCAATATACAGAAACAAACACTGAATTTGTATAAGAAAATTAAATACTTGATAATTACTATTAATCTGTTTAAAACATTAGTGTTGCCAACCTTTCTAAGTAATTAACTCATTATTTCAAGTTTCAATTACTTTTTCTTTTATTTCACAATAACCAATCATTTCTGTATGTTAAGTTTTCAAAGTTTTATTTTTTCTAAAGCTCAAGGAACAAACTCTGATGAGACCCCAGCAGAACACACCTGGAAGATGTCCATTAATTATCCCATAGTCTCAGCAGTTCTCAAACTTTAGCAACCTGACGACCCCCATTTTGATTTAAAATTTTTCCGAAGCCCCCAAGTCCCCTGCTCAGCGCAGGCCCTGCCTCCACTCCACCCGTTCCCCCAAGGCCCCACCCCACCTCTTTCCACCCCTGCCCCTCCTCTTCCCCCACCCCTCCCCTGAGCCAGTGGTGTAGCCAGCATGGGATATTTGGGTGGGCCCCAACTTCAGGTGGGCAGGCAATTACAGGGGGTCCACCTCCCCCCATCCTCTGCAGATGGATAGAGCCTCTGGCCAGGGGCTCCCCA
Source organism: Caretta caretta (assembly GCF_965140235.1). Lineage (NCBI taxonomy): Eukaryota > Metazoa > Chordata > Testudines > Cheloniidae > Caretta > Caretta caretta. Next base: position 10,283,264 of record NC_134220.1, on the reverse strand, counting down.
GGTACTCACCCAGCTCCGGGAGGAGACGCTGCTCTCAAGCGTGCATGGCTCCCTTCCAGATCCCACCATCCCATGCCGGGGCCAGCTCCCCTAGCCGGCGGGCCTACGTTTTTTTAAGTTCTCTACCGCCGTTAGGCTCCTGCTCGCTCTCCTCCCAGTAGCAGAGTAGCCACTGGGCCAATCCAGGGTCCCAGAAAAATGGGCGCTCCCAGGCCCTACCCACTCCGCCCGGAGCTCCAGCCTGAGACTGGGGTCGGGATGCAGGGGCTTGCCCCGCTCCATCTGCCTGGTGCTCCAGTCAGGCGGCAGGGGCTTATCCTGCTCCATCTGCCCCACCGGCGCTCTAGCAGGGGTGCAGGCGCTTGCACTGGCAGGAGTGCCAGGTGGGCAGAACAGAGCAAGCCTTGGTGCCCCAACGCCATTCTCCAGCTGGAGTACCAGCTGGGCGGGTGGAGCGGGGCAAGCACTGGAGAGTGGGCCTGGATCCTAAGTGGGTGGGCCGTGGGCCACCCAGGCCCAACCGTGGCTACACCCCTGCCTCGAGTACACCCCATTCCTGCCCCTCCTGAACAGCTGTTACACAGCATGCAGGAGGCACGGGGGGGGGTGTTGATCAGTGGGGCCAGTGCCCCCCGACATGACTCACAGACCCCCTGGAATATCCTTGTAGACCCCCATGGGTCCACAGACCCTAGTTTGAGATCTAGATCAAGAGTTCCCTCATTTGCTCAGACAGACATGTCACTTTATTAGTATAACATTAACATCTGGAGTCCAGAATTACTAAACCCATTTATTACTGCGAAAATACAAAAATTATGTGACCTAATTTAATAAAGACACTAATTATAGGCAGAAATTATTACCAGGCTGAGTGGATGTATTAATAGGAGTGTTGTATGTATAACATGGGTCATAAATGTACTGCTCCACTGAGTGCTGGTGAGGGCTCAGCTAGAGTACTGTGTTCAGTTTGGATGCCACGGTCTAAAATAGATGTGGACAAATTGGACAGAATCCAGAAGAGAGCAACAAAATGATAAACTGTTTAGAAAACCTAACCTATGAAGGAAGGCTAAAAGGTTTTTCTTAAAAAAAACAAAAACAAAACAAAAAAAGCCAACTGCAGGGTATATTCAGTCTTGAGGAAAGACGAACGGAGACCCAATATATTAGGGCTGTTATCAAGAGGATGTGATCAATTGTTCTCCATGTCAAGAAGTAAAAAGAAAAGGAGTACTTGTGGCACCTTAGAGACTAACCAATTTATTTGAGCACGAGCTTTCGTGAGCTACAGCTGATGAAGTGAGCTACAGCTCACTTCATCAGCTGTAGCTCACGAAAGCGCATGCTCAAATAAATTGGTTAGTCTCTAAGGTGCCACAAGTACTCCTTTTCTTTTTGCGAATACAGACTAACACGGCTGTTCCTCTGAAACATGTCAAGAAGTGATCACCTTAATCTACAGCAAAGAGGCTTAGATTAGATAGGAGGAAAACCATTCAAACTATATGGATAGTTAAGTATTAGCATCCATTACCACGGAAGGCTGTAGAATCCCTCTCACTGCAGTTTTTAAGAACAGGTTAGAAAACCACTGGTCAGCAATGACTTAGGTATACATGGCTCAGCTTCAACATAGGAGGCTTGATCAGATGACCTCTTGGGGTCCCGTCCAACCCTACGTTTCTACGAGTCTATCCCAGAAGACTAAAGGCAGCGTGAAACTGACTCGTGACTTTTTACTCTACAGAAAGAGCCCGCCGGTGCCACGATCCCTTTTGAGGCCGGAGTCTCGTTCTTTGCTGTACTACAGAGAGCAGCAGAAACCCGCCACCTCGCTCCAGAACCGATGCTGCACTGGCAGCGGCCGCAAAAGGCTCCCTTGCCGTGGGCCGCCACCGGGCCCCGCACGGGCGGCCCCCAAGGGTGGGGGGGGGAGCTCGCTCTCGCGCCATGGCCCCCCTCGACCGCGGTGATTTCGTGTCAGCGCTGGTGGGTGCGGTCACGTGTCTATCAGAAATGAGACCCCCGAACCCGCTAGGTGGGGCGCGGATACTCCCCGACCTAGCGCGGACAAAGGGGGCAGCGTCCTCAGGCTCCAAGAGCCCCCGGGCCCGGGTTCGCCCGGAACTCAGCCCCGAGCGCCGGCTCCTCTCCGGCAGCGCGGGGAGCCCGCCCCGCACGCGGGTCACGGCACCGCCGGGGGGCCCAGGCCGCTCCTCCTTCCCCTCAGCCCCACCCCCAGCCTGCTCCCTGCCGCTTTCCACGGGCCCCCGGGGCGGGGCGGGGCGGGGCGGGGCCGGGCCTCGCCACCCATCGCCTCAAGGTCGCCGGGCCGCTTAGCACCTCCGCCCCGGGCACAGACACCCCGCTTCACGGCGATACCCAGCGGGCAGGGGCTGGAGCGACGGGACCCGCCACCCGCATCTCACCGGCTGCCGCCCCCGAGTCTTCCTCAGAAACCCCTTCGGAATCCTGCCCCGTCCGTCCTCCCGCCCGGGCTGCTTCCGCTTCCGGCGACTCCTGCGCACCCCTCTCCCTGCCCCCAGCGGCGGGCTTCCGCTCCGACCGTTCCCCGCGTCCGCGGAGTCACCCTCGAACCTGCCCCCCGGGAGCTGCGCTTCCGGTCACTAGCGCCGCCTTCCCCTGAACTTCCGGTCAGTCTGCGCCCCTCGTCCCGGCACTTCCGGCTGTCGGCGCCGCGCTCGGGCAGGACTCAGGGGCGGGGCTCAGGCGTTTCTGCCCCGCCCCTCGGGGGGCGGGACCATCGTCAGCCCGGGGGGGGGCGGTGCCAAGCGACCCGTCCCCAGGCTCTGCCGTTCAGGGGATGCCCCTTCCTGGGCGCCTCAGGGGCCCCCGGCTCCGCAGCAGCCGCTGACCGTGCAACGGATCCCACGTCGCGTTGCAAGCGTGCCGTGGGGTAGCCGGGGGGCAGGTGGAGAGGATACGTGGGGGAGGGGGGTGCTCTCCAAGACTCTGCGCCGCCCCCACCCCATGGCACCGCTTTTCATAGCCAGGTGTCTCCTTCTTGTGCCTCTGCTCTGATCAGCAGGGCAGCCGCTAACAAGCGGGGGAGGGATAGCTCGGTGGGTTGAGCTTTGGCCTGCTAAACCCAGGAGTTCAATCCTTGAGGGGGCCACGTAGGGACCTGGGGCAAAAATTGGGGATGGGTCCTGCTTTGAGCAGGGGGTTGGGCTAGCTGACCTCCTCAGGTCCCTTCCAACCCTGATATTCTATGTGATAAGGTTGCCATTTAAATTGCCAGCACTAGGCTTCAGGGTTAATGCAGCCCTAGAGATGAGTGGGAGCACTTCAGGTTGTGCTCAGAGCTATGGGGAATGCGTTCCCCGTGAGTTACGAGGCCTGGCTGACATTACACCAGTGACTGGCCTGTTTTATGTACGGCCATAACAGTGCTGTCCGTGCATTATAAATCATCATCCCATTTCCTGACCAGCATGTCCACATCCAGGATTCTCCCATGTGCCAAAGTATAATTTTGTCCCATACATCCCGTGTTTGGAGCCCAGTTCTCTTACAGCAGTTAAGGCTGGAGACATGGGAAGCAGGAGATTATCTGAAATAGTGCTGAAAAGGTCTGGCAGAGCTTTTTCATGGACTAGCTTATTACAGCAATAGAATTACTCCCTTTCCTTTTAAATACAGTCTCTGGGGCCCCCTCTGTGATTTTTCCTATTTGCCCCACTCTCTACCGCAGTGATGGAAAGAACTTGCCTGGCACTGGGCACAGTATATAACTCTGCCCCCCATCCCCCAGTGCCAGCCTCCTGTGCCGGTGCAAAAGGGAGCTGGGGGTATTCCAACCCTGCCCAGCACTCCCTCGCCTCAGCACACTTGCCTTAACATTCATTTTCTCAGTGCTAGACCCGGCTTAAAGCAGAATGGGAATTAGTTAAAATTCTTGCATAACAGGTTCCTATATTTGTAGGGTTGCACATATGTTTCTTTAAAACATTTAATTAGCAAGAAGATCCAAAATGCCAAGTGTAATTAAAAATGTTCCTGGTGAGAAGTGTGTCTCACTTTCCAAATGGGCAGATGTCTGGGCTGAGTCAAATGGGGGCAGGTAATTTTGCAAAGGCTGTAGGGCTTAATCCTGCCCTCATTGAGGGAAATGGCATAACTTGCACTCAGTTAATTGGGAGCAAGATGAGGTGTAGTTTCTATAGGGCCAAAAAAGCTATGAAGCTAGTTCTCCAGGGCACGACGGAAGCTTTGTGCTGCTCTGCTGGTGCAGAGCTGCTTTAAAACCAGTTTCTGTGGCTGTGGAAGGCTTAACCCCAGCATTGGGGGAACCCTGAGTGGTGCAGAGCTACATAGCAGCTTTTATAGCCTTTTCTTGGCTGTTGGTGTCAGGGGTGTGGCCAGGGAAACAGGGACATGGCTAAGGCATCCTTAGAGATTTCTGAAGTGGTTCACATGGAGAGAAGTGTCACCATAGCAAAGAGAAAGTCAGCTGAGAGGCGCTGCCCACACATCTCACAAACACGAGTCACTCGAAACCCAAGTCAATGGATGTACTAACATTAACATGTGATATGAAAGAGAGCTTTATTTGATTTTACTTTCTGGGGTTCACGATCTGTCAGGTTCCTCCAGGTCAGGGCTGTGGCCTACTGACACAGGAGCTAGGTGGAAGCTTGCCAGGGCCAGCGCTCCGTTAGTTTTTTGTTTGTAGGCATATACTTGAGCCAAAACCCCAGACTCAGACACTCCCAGAGTTTGGATCCAGATCTGAATTTTCTAGCTCAGGCCCAACCACAACAACTGGCATTAATTGCTCCCCTTCATTGACAGTCTCAGCAGAGAGACCAAGGGCTGAACAGGCCCTGGATACTAAATTCCCCCTCTCACCCAGTCCCTCCAGGTCAAGATTATGCTCATTGGTGAGGACAGGTGGAGAAACCTGCATTATTGCTGTCTGTTCTGAGCATAAACTGAGAACAGGTGTCTCCAGGGTTTCTTAGAGCAGCCGTAACACCCCATAAAAACATTACCAAAAAATTGTAGGCTACTTAGTACATCACACTTTCTTCTTTGCTTTTCTTAACCCTAGCTACTGCTTCCCTGTGACTTTTTATGTTCCTTAACTAGTCAGGTTCCCCTACTCTAGATTCTTCTTTTCCTTCACAGTCCAACTTAACTCCTCTGTTCTCTGTCAAGTTAAAAAAATAAAACCACCTCTTTCTGGAATCCACAGCATATTAAACATTTGATCCTGTGCTTGTCCAAGCCTCAGATAGCTAGAGCATCATTTGGGTGATATCACTATGTTGTATGTGTTCTGGCTGGGTCTGAGTGAGACTTCCTATCTATTCCACATGCCTGCTTTAAAGATATTCAAAGCCTCCATGCCTTGGACTGTGTGACCGTAAAGCAGTCCCGTGTCAGAGAGAAAGGGGCCCGCTGGTAGCAGGCATAGCTGCTGACTCTGTGAGTGCTCCAGGGCTCACGCACCCACCGAAGAAAAAAATAGGGGGTGCTCAGCACCCACGAACCACCAGTAAATGGCAGGAGCACGCACATGGTGCACAGTGAAAAGAGAAGTCTAGTTATGGACCACTCCTATGCTCTCTATAATTTGATAGGACAACCTGGTGCAATGGCCATGGCAGTGAGAGCTGCACAAATACCTAGCAGAGAGAAAGTGAGATAAAAATGTCCTGAGTTCTAATCCTGGCTCTGACACCAACTCCCTATATTGCCTTGAGGAAGCATTTTAATCTCTCTCCCCCTTAGTTTTCCCATCTGTAAAATAGGGATAGTTGTAAATCATAGAAATGTAGGGCAAGAAGGGACCGAGAGGTCATGTAGTCCATCCCCTGCACTGAGGCAGTATTAAGTATACCTAGGTTGTCCTTTTCAGATGATACATAGTAAAGATAGGTGAATATTGCACAAACATTTTTTTAAATATAAATTCAGATTTTTAAATGAATTTGCTCCAGGTGTGTTCAAGTCCCTTTGTGTTCACTGTCCATTAACATGTATGAACTAGAGTTTCCCAAATGCTTATAGAAAGCAAATGTTAGGCTTGGACATTCAAATGCTTACAGAAAACTAATTTTAAATAACTTTCCATGAGTGATCCCACCAGAAACTCTACTGTAACGGTTATACTTGTCCAGTCAGGGAACAGAAACAATACCATGTGACCTAGGTGACCAATCACAATTAAGCAACATAGCTTGCATTTCAAATGGGAATCCGCAAGGTGAAAGAAATGGCTGAAAAAATTCATTGAATAATTTTGAACAACAGATCCATTTGAGAAAAACCACAATCCGCTTACAGACATTCCACAAGCTGCAAAAAGCAAAATTAATTGAGTAAGTTACATATTAAGTATTATTCACTCAGTTCTTTATCATCTCATAAGTGGTGCGTGAGGTTCAGTTAGGTAATGTTTGTAAAAAATGTGCAAGATAAAGCGTTCTACATGGTACATGTTTTTTATTATATCATTAACAAAAAGAAAGGGGCAAATCTGTCTCCCTTTCTGCCATCTGTAGCCTGTTTGAAGTCCAAGGGGAATACTCAGGTCAGTAAAGCAAGCAGGACATGGCCCTACTATTAAAACTGATAAGCAACGTCATACTCAGAAATTAATTTTAGAAAGGATTTTGTTTATTGTCCAGAATAATGATGTCATAATTAGAGCTGGCTTGGAATTTCTGGACAGAGTTTTGGTCAGAAATTGCCAATTTATCACTCTGAGATGTTGTTCAGAAATCTCTCCGGTTTGACAAACTTCTGTTGAGCCTCAGGAAGGGTTCCAATGCAAACCTAGGGCCGCCAGGTCTGAGCAGCCCATCCTGCGAACGGCCACTGCCAGAGACCCTGGGCTTCATGAGTCTACAGCTTTGGGGTAGCCCCTCCATGTTAGGGGTTCTAGAGCTGCCAGGTTCCCTGCCATGGAGCAGGAGCCTAGAAACCTAGGGGGCTCTCACAGCTTTCAAGCTTGATGCGACAGAGCCAGAAGCCAGGCAGCCCTGGAATCCATGGCCCTAGGCTCCCAGCTAGAACAGCAGTAGTAAAACTGACAAGAATATCAGTTTCAGTCAGCAGCTGCTGGGGTCTCTGGTAGCATATTTTGTTTCAGAAACATCCTTTGTTGGTTCCCATGAACTGGGCTTGAGACCCAAGCAGCTGCCCAAGCTGCAATGTCCACATTGCTATTTTTAGCGCACTAGCTCGAGCCAAGCTAGCATGAGTCTGTCTCCCTGGGCTGGGAGGCTCACTCCCAGCTGCAGTGTAGATGTACCCTCCTGGGGTCCCAGAGCTCAGGCTCCTGAATGTCTACACAGCAATTTTATAGCCCTGTAGCCGGAGTCAGCTGACCTGGGCCAGCCGTGGGTGTTTCATTGCTGTGTAGATGCACCATAGGCCCAGGCTCCGCTGGTGAGACAGGCATGTTCCTGAGAATCCTGCTTTGGGGTGCCCAGGGCTCTCAGCAAGTCATCAGCTATGTGTTGGCACCAGCGCTTGGGGGACTTTGCAAATGCTGATGGGTGGAAACACAGCACCCATGGGGATAGGTGGCAGCTGAGCAGCAGTTTTGAGAATGGCCGTGGAGCCTCAAGGGTGGATGGGTGCCTAAGCATCTTTAGGGATCACAGCCAACAGGCCTGATTCTCCTCTTACTAGTGCAAAACTGGAGTAAGTCAGTTAAGTCACTGGCTATAAAGAAAAGCAGAATCAGGCCCCAGATCAACAGATTAGAACAGGCTGCATACAGCCATATAGATACACTATAGAACAGACACAGGCGTTGACAGACACACTGCGACAGCATACAAGTACAGGCTGTTTCCAGGGATAGAGGCGGACATCCTCCCTTTCTCATCCAGAACAGAACATGAGTGCACGTGGCCTCCAGAACACATAGGCATGATGAAGTTGCAGACCCAGGCACACACAGACCTAGTGAGAGCATGTGGGGGAGACAGGCTGCCTCCAGGGGTCACACGCAGACACGGTGTGAGAACATGGGGACAGACGAACTCCAGCGACACCCAGACACAGTGTCATCACATGGCGATTGGCTGAATATATGCTGCTGCAGATTTTAATTCCCCATTAACACGGATGTGTGCGTTTGATTGATCATTCTTAAAATGATTATTTGAAATTGTCTGGGTGCTCCAGTGCTAATCTTCAGTGCATGAATTGTGAAGCTTGCTGATATCCCAGCAGATGGGCATTACAGGACTTCATCTTCATATTGTCTTACTGGTATTAATTTGTCGCTCAATCTAATGAAATATATACAGCATGCTGTTTAAACATTTGTCTGACACACTTTGTATGGCAGAGCAGAAATGCCTCTTATATTTAGAAGCCTTGCTCTAGAGTTACATATCAGGATACTTGTACACTGCTCTTTTGCAGAATGCAGCTGTCCTGTAAGAAGTGAAAGGTCTTAATCTGATCCAGGAGCTGAGGCCAGCGATTTAAAGTTTCCATCTGTCTCTGCCTGTAACACATGCAGGGAGGAAAAGGGGGCTTGCTTTCAAGAAGCAGCAAGTGCCTGGAGGATGCAAGACGGGTGCAGAGAAAAATCTCAGGTCTGGGGCAGTTTTGCCAGCACGAGGAAGATTGTGTTGTCCTGCTTGGAGTTTCTGTACTGGCATCTCGTGTTCCTTAGATTTCCTACAGCTCTGATGTTTCACTGAGTCCATCATCATTTTACAATGCAAACCTGACAGCCTGTTTTTCTCCTCCAACTGTGCAGGGTGCAATGTATCTTCACAATGGGCCCAATCCAGCAGGTGCTGACTCAGACAAGAGCCCCATTGTAAGACAAGAGGGGTGTCTTAATGATCTGAGAACAGAACTGGGAGCCAGGAGTCACTGATTCCAAATCCCAGCTGTGCCACTGACTCCCTTTTCAGCCTTGAGCAAGTCACTTCACCTCCATTTACTGTCTGTAAAATGGGGATAGTACTTTTCTGCATCACGGGGAGATTCTGAAGATTACTTAGTAACGGATGTAAAACACCACATAAGAGTTAAGCATTATTTTTATTGGTCCAAACCTGGTTTTCTTATTCAGCCTTTGTGTGGGTAAATCTTCCATTGATTTCAGTGGGAGTTTTATGAAGAACTGAGTAAGCAGGGCAAGATCCTACCCAGACATGATAGGAATGCTGAACTCTAATATTGCACCCGTCATCTGCAAAGCACCGAGATTCTGAGAAAGACATATTAAAAATTACACAGGGCGATATTGTGACATACACTTTCAAGCAAAATTCTCAGTTGAATCAATAGGGAGTTCTAGTTAAAAAAATCAATAGCATGATAATAATATCTAACTCTTATATAGTACTTTTCATCAGTTGATCTCAAGGCACGTAAGCGGTAAGGCGGTAAGCGTCCTCCCCACAACTGAGGTTCAGAGAGGTCAAGTCACATGACTATGTCACCTAGCATGCTGGTGTCAGCTCTGGGATTAGAACTCAGACCTGCTGAAGCCCAGCCCAGCGTACTAGGCAACACTACCTCCCCAATGAAGATGGGCTATGGAGTAGTCCAAAGAAAAGTACATCGTTGTTACAGGATTTTTTTCTTTAATAAATAAATAAGACCGACTGTCTGTGAAATATTAAACAAGAATTTCTGATAAATGTAACTTATTAAAAATACAATCTGTGTTGACCTGAGCATAACTAGCTTCCATCCAACACTCCCAGAAGAGCTAGAGATCTTTCTGCTAAGATCATGATCAGCCATGAACTAGTTAACAATGTTGACATCTAAACTGTCATAATTAGACTTCAGCATTACCATTGCACTGTGAAACATGGGGGCATCAGTTCACATGTCCCTTACAGCCACTGGGCTCAATCCTGCTCTCAGTTACAACAGGGTCAACCCGGAGCAGCTCCACTGGTTCCATCTCCATTGAAGTCACTGATATCTCTGTAGCTCAGTATAACCTCAAGTTGTTTTGCATGTCTGTAGATCCAGCTCCTTTCTTTCCGTTACCTAGGTGCTCTGTGTCTGTATCAGTGTAAGTAGTTAATAGAGGGCACTGGCTTTTGTAGAACCAATAAAGCTCGCTGGTGTACACAGCAAACGGCAGCTTTTTCCATTTTCGTGGTCAATTTTTATTCTCAAAACACCCCTCCAACAATCAAGAAACCCTTGTAAATTACTGAAAATGAAAATATTTGTCACTGCTCCGGGAAAACTGCAAGCACGAAAGCTCATGCTCAAATAAATTGGTTAGTCTCTAAGGTGCCACAAGTACTCCTTTTATTTAAGCAATGGCTTGTATCTTTTGTAAAGAAGATCACTTGGAAGCTCCTGCTATTGATCTTATCTGTTGGGGCAGAAAAAGCACATCACATGTCTTTTGTTTCTGTAACTGCAGGTTAAGAGCATGTTGCTTAAACTTCATCCACATGCAGCTAACATAGTGTGGCCACATTTGAGATTAACAGTCATTCATTAAAAACACAGCAAAAAACCCAACACACTTTGCCCAAGTGAACTGAAAACAAATGCAAAAAAGAAAAAGAAAAAAAGACCTAGATGTGTCTGTCCTCATGGCAAGTACACGTTGTTGGGGGTTGAAGCTGGTGGTTATAACCGCTGCCCCGCATTTCAGATAGACGTAAGAAACAATTAAGATCCTTTATAGCAACCTCCACTTCAAAAAGGTATATGCAAGTTGAGCCAGGAGTCAGAACTACGTGGGTGGAGGGCTTAGCTGGGTATTGTTTTGGGTAAATGTGTGCATGTTGGGGGAAGAAGCACACAGCAATAGATGCAGAAAGAAGCACACAGAAACAGAGAAGGAAGCGACAGACACAGCCAGAACAAGCACAGATGTGTGGTTCTGGAAAAGCATAGAGAGAGAGAGAAAGCTTTTGGATCCAGTACTGGCTAAAAGTGGTTTGGGCTGTGGGCAAGGAAACTCTCTTCTTCTGTTTTTCGTCTGCTTGTGTTCAGGGAAACAGGACTTTGTGAATTTGCTGTAAACAAACAAGATTGCATCAAAGGTACCTGACTCCACCTCAGTTTCTCCTCCTAAGTGGAACAACTTGTGAGACCCCAAAATTTTGGTTAGCTGCTCAGGCCACAACGGGTAAGTGTGTCTATGGGTCGAAGATGAAGGTGTTCAGCCCCTGGTGGCCAATGGGGGCTGTCCCTTGTAAGAGAGGCCTTCATTGGAAAGTCCCCAGTCCTTGTAACAGATGCTAGAACTGGTCCACTGGGGGTAGAGGGGCATGCCCGTAGAAGGTTTTGCAGGGGAGAAGCAGGCACTAGCCTCATATTTTCAGCCTCTTCTGTCAAACGTGACTCCACCCACTCCCTTCACCCATTGCTGAAAGCTGCTGTCTCATTGGTGTAGATAGGTTCAAACTATGTCAAGACCCATGTGCTTGACCAGTTGTTCCATCAGAGTCTGTCCCACTTTCTTAAAAGAGGCACTGAACCTGAGTGACCCAGCCCGGCAGCAGCACAGTCCTTGTTGACATCAGCTGCGTGGGGCTGCTGGGGGAGCGGTGTTTGACACCAGTCGTCAAACATGGAGGAAAATCCTAGGACAGGCACAGCTTTATTGACCATACGTGAATAAATGAAGAGCAGAGATATCAGTAAAGCAAAACTTAGAAACACCAAATTGCAGGGTTTCTTCCTTTCTCTCTTTCACACGATTGAAGTGGCTTAATATAAAAGTCTGTGTGTTTATACAAATCCATAGTACTGTAGGTCAGCACCCTTTGTTATCTTCATAATCACTGCAGAAATGGGGGCTCAACTCCCGGTTACACTAAGGGACAGATTTTCAAATATATTTAGGTGCCAAAAATTGCAGATGGGCACCTACTAGGTTTTTCAAAAGCACGTATGCAGCTTCGGTGCCTAAATCCCACTGATTGCAATCCTGCTTAGGCAAGTCTGAGAATACACTTGGCACCCAGCTGCGCCTTTAGGTGACTGAAAATCTGCCCTCAAGGCCCCGGAGCAGAGAAGCAAAGGCTCAGATTGTTCACAACACTGCACTTTAATATTTTATAATGTTAGAGCCAGATTCTGATTTCCATTGCACGGGTGTAAATCAGGGCTAACGCCACTAAGTCAATGGAGTTTACTCTGGATTTACTGGAATCTAACCTTTATTGTTTATTGAGGGACTTTCTGCAGCTCTCTCATTAGCCATTCTCCCTGAACACATTCACCATTGCTGCTCGCTGATCACTGGTGACCTCTGAACACGTTAACTTTAATTGGCCAAAATGTATCAGGAGAAATCAGGTACAACTCCATTCCAGGTTTACACCCTTGAAAATGAGAGCAAAATCTGACCCAAGGTTTTTAAACTAGGTATTTTCTTTTCTGTCAGTCTTGCTAGGTGCCACCATTCGAGACTGTTGCTACACATGGAAAAACAGGCACTTAGCTCTAAATTTTGCTCTTGCTTACCCCAGTGTAAACCAGGAATAACTCCTCTCAGTTCAGTAGACTTACTCTGAATTTACACTAGAATGACAGAGCAGAGTTCAACCCTTACTGGCCAGTCGTGGTGTTGATCTTTTACTGGACTATTTTATACTGCAATAATTAAAACTTACATCTGCTCTGAAAACAGAAGATCCTCTTCACCCTGGACTGCGTGAGCAGCACCAATTAAGCCAGGCCACCCTTTGTTCTTGGCCTGGTTCCTTTTATTCTGAGACCTAATTTCTCCGAAGTGGTTTGAAAAAGACAAACTAATCATTAAAATAATAATAATAAAAAAATGAGTGACAAGGAACCTTAGGAAAGACACTTTCCACACACCAGTGTGAACATGATTAGTTAAAACCAATTTTATTCTGCCTCTCAATGACAATTTTTTTACACCTGATAATAGTGCAAGCTACAAAACATTTGTAATCAGTGAAACAGTATCCAAAAATCATTAAGAAGTGCTCAGAATGGGGCAGTTCCTGGATTACTGAAGTCAGTGGCATACAAACTCCTAATTGGGCAAATTCTACCAGTGTAAATCCTGAGTGAATCAATCAACTTTGTGGAATGACTCAAGATTTATACTAGTGTCATTCAGAACAGAATTTACATCACTGACTTCAATGAAAAACAGAAATTGGCCACCATGAAGGCAGAAACAAACAAAAAACCCCACAGTACAATTCTGTTAAAAACCTAATCTCAGTGCACAGAAAATACACTCTGTTGCCGGATGTCTGCTTTGACAGGCACAGGTTTCTGAAGATTATTCCTTTGCAACAGCGTAGCTGTATTCATTCCAGGCATTACTCTCTTCTCATTTATGCCTGTTTTATACTGGTAAAATCCAACTCTTTTCAGTGGATTCACTCCTGAGTTACACCATTGCGAATCAGAGGAGAATGAGTGTAAACTGAAGTCGTAGTAATAACTGAAGTCAACGGAGCTACAATGACGTACCCCAGTGGAGGATGTGGCCCTCCATGTTAACCTTTACTGCACTTCATCCTTCTGGGGCATGGATTATTTTGCTTAAAAAAACAAATTTGTTCTCTTAAGTTTTCAGCTAAGAAAGTGCAGTTGTATTGTCCTGCATTCTGGTATTTGTTTAGAGGCAGAACCTGCCCTCCTTAGGGTGCATCTACACAGCCCCTGGCAGCAAGCCCACCACCTCCCTAGGCTTCCGACTCCAAGCTCCAGCCCAAGCTGCCACTCCAAAGCGTTGTCTACACAGCTATTTTTATACTGTTAGTGCTAGCTGGAGGGTGCTGACCCAGGCTGAGAGGTTCTCTACCCTGGGCTGTGTAGATGTATCCCCATTCTTACTGAGCAGTACCTCACTCTGCGAGCAGGCCGTTGTATTATTAGTCCGATGCTACTCAGCATCGCCCAGGGTGGCAGGATCTGTCTTTTGATAAGTGCGCTGACATACAAACGATAGCGGCAAGATGAGTTGGTGAATTAAACACAAACACTAATGAAGTGGGGCACAATCCGATGAACTGATTTGCTAGAGACACTGTAAAAAATGGACTGACAAGCACATCGACTAAAATGCACCTACTTTGCCAGAAAAAAAAAAAAAAGAGAAAATGTGCTTATAGACACAGCGCGGAAGAGGAAAATATGCTTAGTGCACATTCAAAGCAGGAGGGGGGACAATGCAAGGTGGCTCAACAATACAAGACAACAGATGTGAGAGATCGTTTGGAGGAAATGCACATAGACTCACAACATGGGACAAGAGAATCCCTTCATAATCAAGTGATTGAAATCAGCCTTCAGATGTTGGAAAAAAATAACCCAGGTGAAAGACGGAAAAGCTCGGGATGACTCAGAAGGAAAGAACTGCAGGTTCAGGGTGATTCTATAGCAGATAAAAACGGACCATACATTCGTTATTTAGTATGATTATATGCTGAGGCAATTTTAAATTATACAAATCTTTCAGGGCCCAATCCAAAGCCCCATGACGTCAATGGGAGTCAGACTACTAGCTTCACCGGGCTTAGGATGAGGCCATGAACCATGTGCTGTAAACAGTTGGTTTTGTGTCACTAAGTTCAACCAGGGAACACCCATGGATTCCGGGCACCCTCTACATACGAGAGAAAGTAAAGTCGGTCACTAAGGACCAAGACCCCACCGTACATTAGCATAGGAGGGTGTGCATTGCTCTATACCAAGATTCTTTTTCAAATAAATAACTTTGCACATCTGGTCACACCACTTTGATGTGCTAACTTTGGACTATTTGTTCATCCACCAGCAACTTGCCTCTGGAGAGGGACTTGGAGGGTCAAATCTAACAGTCTGGAATGAAGGATTTTCCCCCCTCTTCTTCACACATTTCCTTCCCAGAGGTTTAGATAATGATAATCCTTCATGGTCAGTCCTGGTCTTCAGAGAGCATGCTGCAATGGCACAAAAACATGTATTTTTGAGAGAGAGAGATCTGCATTTAAATTATTCATTCTACAGGCCTAATGGATGCATTATTTAATGGCGCTTGTTCCTATTAAACAAATATCCCAGTGGATTAGTGGTTCAATGTACTTTTGAAGCAAAGCATTATGTTTCCATTGGCATCAGTCTACTCTCAGTCAGACCTGAATTTTTAATCAGGGTTACCTAAATCAGTGTAGGCTAGGATCGCCTGATTGCCAGGAAACCGTCTAATGTTTGCTAAGGGGTGAGTCAACATTTGGAAATGGGCAATAGGAGCTCTTTCGCCTTAAACTGTAAAAATCAGCCAGGCAAGAACATGGTTTTGCAGGTGACACCAATGTCTGATATTGTGGCAATGCATTATGGGTTGTCAAGGTCCTTATTCAAGGCCTGATCGCCCCTCCTGTGGGGCATGGGTAGGGGAGGAAAACTCTGAGAGGTTCCCTTTATGGGGTTTCCTCCCAATTCTTGTGTTGAGGGCAGGGCCTGCCTGCTCCCCAGAGAAACAGCAGGTGTGGCCCTCAGAACTCATGGCTCCCCCAAGGGTTATGCTGATCTCACAGGATACTCAAGGGAGCTGGGCTCTCTGTTGATCCCCCTCCCTCTTTTCTGGACAATTTCCATAATGTTCCCCACAAGCAGCTGCCCCAGGAACGCCTTAAAGGAGATGCCAAGCATGGAAGAGGGGGCTCCACGAAACAGTAAATGCAGCCTCAGACTGTGTTTACTCTTTAGCTGGGCACCGAGCAGGACTATGTCCGGTCCTCCATGGAAAGGGCAACATCTGGTGCAGAGGGTGCCCCCCATGCACAGTTCTGAGGGAAACAATTGGGCCATCATTTTTTATTCAGTTCTTACTCAGGGAAATCTCCTCTGAAGGCTGGAGAGAAGGCTACCTGAGTCAGGACTTAAAAGGATTCTCTGCAATTCTCAGGACCAGGCTAAAGATAAATAAGGACTATCAGGCTTGCCCTAAGTTTTGCTGGGGTGCCTAAATTGTGCCCAATCAAAGGGGCTTCACTACCAATCTGCCAAGAGCTGGGGCTTCCCTTAGCTTATGGAAAACAGCAATTTGCAGCCAGCCTTGTCTTCTAGATAGAGGTGCAGGCTGCAGAGTTCACAGGTCTGAGCATTCAGGCTACATAGGCCACTCCATTAATAAACAGGAGGGAAGCTGCAGCCATGTCTGTCTCCATCCATTGTGTCTTGTCTAAGATTGGAAGCTCTTTGGGGAAAGAACCGCCTTTTTGTTCTGTTTGTCCAGCACCTTGCATAATGGGGCCTTGGTCACTGGCTAGGGCTCCTTGGTGCTACAGGAATGCAAATAATAATAATTAGCCAAACTTTGGAGACCCTGCCCTAGGTGTGTTCTTTATCCTCCTGTCAGAATGCTGATAACACTGAACAGCCCGAACTCTCCTTGCAACTATGCTATTTGGTTTATAAATACCTTTAACGTGATGCCTGTGGGCTGGGAGAAGGCATTTGTGGAGGGATGGATGTGTGGTTAACATCACAGTGACATTAATGTTGGAGGAGGATGCACGGTCAAGCAGTCTGAGACCAGAACAGTGCGTGAAAAGATCTGGGTTCTGTGCCCACCTCTACCAGAGACTCACTGTGTAACCATGGGCAAGTCACGTCATCTTGCGGCTCCTTAATTTATCCCATCTGGAACATGGAGAATATAATTATTTCAAGACTCATAGGGTCATTAAGGGTATGTTTACATAGCCTGGGGCAGTGAACCTCCCAGCCTGGGTGAAGAGACTTGTACTAATGGGACTCACGATAGCGCTCTAAAAAGATCTGTATAGAAAACGCTTTGGAGTTCCAGCCTCAGCAGCAACTTCAAAGCGCTGTCTACACAGCTATTTTTGGACCACTAGCATGAGCCCTGCAAGCCCAAAGTCTGTCGACCCGGGTGGGGAGCTCACTGCCATGGGCTGCATGGTCATGTCCCGTGAGGCTTAATACACTCATGATTGTCAAGTATTTAGAGGGCCTCAGGTGGAAAATGCTACGGAAGTGAAGAGTATTATTGTTAGGTATCTTTTCCGTCCGAAGAGTAATTGATAAATTAGTAAGAAAAGATCTCAGTGTACACTGTGCCTGCCAATTGCATAATTGCTTAATCCTGTTCCTTCCAGCAGGGATTGCCCAACACTAAATCATAATGTCTGTGGATTAGCTGAGGCCCTATGATCGTTAAAAGGGAAAGGACTAGTACTTTTAATGGTTTTAGAAAGCCTGACTGTTCCCATATTTCCCCTATGAGCCATGGGAAGCGGTTACTTCCTGAAAGCTCTCTGGGACTTGCATGGGGTGAAGCGCCGTCTAAACAGAGATTAAAGGGCGAGTCAAAAGGTCTCGCTCCTCTGCGTGAATGTTAAAATATCCTAACAGTTGGGATGAAATTCTAAAGAAGCTGAATACAGACTGCCCTCCTCATGTGTCCATCCACCAGCTGGAAACTTGATCTGCCCTTTGGCAGCTTGGTTCCTGACAAATTGGGAGGATGAGCTGTTGATGTGAATGAAAACAGCTCCGAGTGCCTGTCCATTGGCAGGAACCCCTTGAATTCCTTCCCTTTAATATTTTGGCCACCCCTCCTCATCCTCAGGCTGTCTGTATTTCAGTCAGGTCTATACATCCGGGTGAGTGTTTTTACTTTGCTGTATCAGTGCTTAGTGGTTCCCCACATTTCTACTCAGCTCTCTCCAACTTACATTGACTAGTAAATCCCTTCGGAGACTCGTACCAAAGAACTGGTCTTTAGCGGGCACGTTTCAGTGCTTAATGGGAAAACAAAACAAATTTGATCTCTAACTCTGCTCCCAGCGGTGCCCTCATCTTGAACACATGTTAGAGTCAAACTGAAGTGGTTTTAAAAATAAGGACCGTAAAAGGCTGTATAAAATCACAGATTAATCACAGAATCAGGAGCCAATCCAGTCCTGCTGCAGAGGGTGAGGGGGCTCCCTTTCGAGCATAGCATAAATATGATAAATAAATATGCTTTTAAAAAGAAAACACTGGTGAACTGGGGCCTCCCTCATTTCACTGCTGTGACCTGAGCTCAGGAGTCTGGGTCCTCACTGTGGCTAGTGAGACCGGAATGAAATCTGTCGCTGCCTCGACTGCACGGTTGTCAGCAGGAACAGAACTGTAAGACCCTCTGCTCCACAGATCCAGGTCTCTGTCCCCTGCACCAAAGAAGAATCCCCATTCACTATTGCTGGGGCAGAGATTAGAGCTTTGGTAGGCTGCACGCACCAGCAGGTGACATGGGGCCTCACCCAAATCCCTCTAAGGTTGGTGGAAAGACTTGTCAACTGCAATGGATGTTAGCTCAGGCCCATGATGAGCAGGTCCGACATTGGCACACATCCCGTTCACTCTGACGAACCACATTATGGCGTAGTGATGGCCTAACGCGGAGTGAAGGGAACTGATCCCTGTTTAGGTCTTAGGGGGTATTGGCTCCTGCAGGGCAAACACAGCTTTTTTCACCTAGATAAAATGCCTTTCGCGTCACACTTGGGGCTAAACTTGGTGGTGAGGTAAGCAGTGGCTCAAGTTACATTTTAGCAAGTCCGTGTGAGTGTCAGTTACATACCGAAGGAGTGGAAGGGGTTGTGTACACAGGGAAGGAAACTAACAGGAGAGACTAGGTATAGCAAGGAAGGGCCTTCTTTATCTGACACCTTCTGTCAGGCCTTGTCTGCATTGGGAATAGCCCCGCTTCAGTAGTCAATGTCGTTCAGCTAGCACTGGCTCCAAAGCCTAGACAAGGACATGCCAAAGTTTGCACCGACTGAGATAGTCGAGTCTTACCCTTGCACAATTAGTTCAACTGGTGAAAAAGTCGATCGTGCAAATATAGAAACAAAACTCAAAATCTCATTTGGCCTGATCCTCAGCTGGTATAATGTGGAGTAAGATCCACTGATTTCAATGGGGCTGTGCTGATTTATACCAGATGAGGATTGGATTTATGCCCAACGAGACTGTCAACTCTCCAGAGTTGCCCCAGTGAATTGAGAAAGTAAATCCATCTTGTTTTGAAAGTATCCAATTTAAACCAAACAAGAATCTATTTCCTCTGAGGCTGGTGCTGCTAAGTCTGTACTCCGCTAACGATTTGTCATCTAAACACTTTGTGCATTTGTTTTATTTTGAAACAACATTTCCGCGCAAAATTTAAAGGGGAATCTAAACACGTCTCATTCGACATGTACTAGCTGTGAAATCTATTAACACAGCTAAAGTGACCGCAGTTCCAAACTAATGACTGGGCAGATGGAGCAGTGGTTTAGAAACTCCAAACTGTGGGGTGCTTTAGCCTCTCAGTGTCCTACCGAACATTATGTCTAGGGACGCCATACTCCCTTAACCAGGCTGTGCCTCATCCTTTCTGTCAGATGTCATTTCCCAGCTTAAAATGGATGTTTCCCACATGTCCTTGTGATGGGGTATCCACCCTGCACATGGCCTGGACAGCTAAAATAGGCCCATTAATCTACAGGCTGCACCTGGAGGGGCGCTAGTGACTGGTAAAGACGAATGGCTGATGAAGCTCCGCTGGGGAAGGAGCTGGGACAGGCTTATAAAGAGAGGAAGTTGGTGGTAGGAGGAGGGCTGCAGGGAGGAGCTGTGCTGTCACTCCCTAGAGGCATGGGGAGTTGGCTCAGTACAAGGAGGTGGTCTAGGTGGAGAGTGAGCCCTGGAAACTACAGACCCTGACAAGTAGCTGAGAGGGGGAAGCAGAGGAGGCTCCAGTGGTAACCCAGAGGTGGGCCAGATGATAGGGCAGAAAGGTCGGAAAGAGACCAGAGAAACAGCAACAAGACTGGACCTTGAGCAGATAGTGGTGGCTGGGTGTAGGGTCCCTGGGCTGCAGTCCAGGGTGGTGGGTGGGCCCAGGTTCCCCTATTGCCTAGGCCAGTTGGGCCAGTGGCCTTTGACATCTCAGAATAGGAGGACTATGTGATTTGGCCGGTGGACCGAATGGTGAAGAGGGAATAACCTGAGTCCAGAGGGAGAGACTGTGGGGCCAGCAACTGAAGGAGGAGGCCTCAAACCAGTTGAGAGCTAGTCCCCAGACAAGCCACAAAAGGAGGCACCCCAGCAGTGAGTAGTGAGCCCCATTTTAGCCCCCTAGAGAGAAAGTGCTATCCTTACAGACAGGTGAACAACTTGTACAGGTGACACTCAGAGCAGAAGCCCAGAACATGGCTCAGTATCTGCCTCCTGGTAAATCTTTACCATGAAAACAGACTAGACATTTCCCACCGTACATGGGCCAGCCTCCCAACTGCTCTAACTCTCCGATTGGTTCCTCAGGACTCGCCAGAGGCGTTGAATAAAACTATTCCGGCTATGCAGAGACAGGCAGGATTCCTCCGAGGGTAGGAGCTCACTGAAATATAAAGAGCTCTTCTCCCTTCTGAATCCACCAGTCCCCCTGATCTATTTTCAGTCTGCCGCAGAACAATCTTTGGCAGTTCCTATGATACGCAAGCTGCTAGCGGACCTCGCCACATGCTCTAGTTCTTCCCAGCTGTGTCTGATCTTTGAGCTCATCTGCAGGAGAGACAAGGCCCTTGTCAGAGAGAACAGAATTCTAGGGCCCAGAGGCAGCCTGATTCTGCAGGCACATTGCCTTAGCAGGCCCTCAATCTGTCACAGAGAATGACAAACCCTAGCAGTGGTCACTCCAAATCCATTCCTGTTCACTCCACAGTTCAGAAATGCCAGACTTGGCTAGAAAATTCAAGGGGAATCCCAAGAACACCTACCAAATCCTGTTTCCCTGTTGAAGTTAAGGCGGGCCCTACAGTTAACAGAAAGTACAATTCTCGTCATTGTTTTGTGTCAGGGTGGAACATCCCCCATTTCCCCCTCTGCCACTGCTACCATCACTACCCCCAACAGCCCAGCCCTGAATTACTAGGAGTTTCCAGGCAGCCGAGGATGGCTTGGTGTGTGTACCACTGGAGCCTTCCTACAATTCTGATCCAACCACTGGTCAGAGGGCTTGCTTCCTCTCCTGCGGGACTGAGCACATGTTTATATTTAGGGACGGAGGGACCAAAAGAGAAGATGCTGGAACAAACTGCTAACAGTGGCTGGGATTATGAAAGGGACCTAACGGAAACAGGTGTAATTCAAAAGGAGTTTGGGTCCTTTGAAAATCTCAGTTGTAAAGTGCAAGTCACCAGATGGTCTTAATCCAAAGCATTCTGAAAGAACTTAAGCATGACGGGGCTGAGCTGCTAACAAAAATAGGGACTCATTAAATCAGCGACTGGACCAGAGTAGCAGCAAATATTGTATGCATCCTAAAAAAGATGCTAGGGATGATCCTGGGCATTACAGGTCAGTTAAGCCATTACGTCAATAACAAGTAAATTGGATGAAGCAATAATGAAATAATTATAAAACACTGAGCTGAACATACAAATCAGCCTGGCTTTTGTAAAGAAAAATCATGCCTCTTTAATCTGTTCAAATTCTTTGAAGGAATCAGCACAACAGTAGATAAGGAGAAGAGGCAGGTATAATTTAATTGAAGCTTTATGAACGCCCAAGTGAAGTCGTCTGCAAGCTCTTCAAGAAACCACGTAGTCATGAGAGGAGAGGTAAAATTCTGCAATGGGTTGGAAACTGCCTACAAACAATAAACAAAGAGGAGGAATTTTCCAGGAGGTTAATTGTGGGGTGGCCCAAAGGATCCATAATGAGACTTGTTACTAAATATCTTTATTAGTTACCTGGAAAGGAGATGAACTGTAAGGGGGCAAAGTTTACCAGTGACCAAAATCATTTAGGCTAGTTAAGTCTTGACAAGACTGAGAAACTTAAGAGGGAGCTAGCAATGACTGATGATGGGATAACATGACAGCAGGTGGAATTCAGTGTTGATAAACACAAGTTAATGCTGCTTGTACATGCTGCTGGTCCAGGTTTTTCTATTCACTATATCCTGTCAGAAAAAAAACAGTACACACGTCATAGTACACAGCTCAGTGAATACATCTACTCCACGCACAGCAGCAGTCATCAAATAAAGCAAACACCAGGCTACTTTGCACCAATGTAAAGGGGCCTTAAAGTCAGTATAAAAGCAGTTTTCCCACACAGGTCCTTTTCCACTACCAATGTAAAGTGGCCCTCGTGTAAATGATAATCAGGCCCCAGGTGTTTGGATGGATTAAGAGTGAGACAGATAATATGGAGAATATTATAATGCCATTATTTATATCAATGTTACACTCTCCACTGAAACACTGTGGGCACCCTCATCTTGAAAAGCATTTAGTGTTAAATAGAAATGGTCCAAAGAAAGGCAACAAGAATTAGTAGATGCACAGGAAGACTTCTACTGGAGAGAGATTAGAGGTTTTCACACTAGGAAATGAAGACTGGGAAGTGAAGAACATAAGAAAGGCCATACTGGGTCAGACCAAAGGTCCATTTAGCCCAGTATCCTGTCTTCCAACAGTAACCAATGCCAGATGCCCCAGAGGGAATGAAAAGAGCAGGCAATCATCAAGTGATCCATCCCGTCGCCCATTCCCAGCTGCTGGCAAACAGAGGCTAGGGACACCATCCCTGCCCATCCTGGCTAATAGCCATTGATGGACCTATCCTCTATGAATTTATCTAATTCTTTTTTGAACCCTGTTATAGTCTTGGCCTTCACAACGTCTTCTGGCAAGGAGTTCCACAGGTTGACTGTGCACTGTGTGAAAAAAATACTTTCTTTTGTTTGTTTTAAACTTGCTGCCAATTAATTCCATTTGGCAGCCCCGAGTTCTTGTGTTCTGAGAAGGAGTAAATAACACTTCCTTATTTACTTTTTCCACACCAGTCATGGATTTAATAGACCTCTATTATATCTCCCCTTAGTTGTCTCTTTTCCAAGCTGAAAAGTCCCAGTCTTATTAGTCTCTCCTCATACGGCAGCTGTTCCATACCCCTAATCATTTTTGTTGCGCTTTTCTGTACTTCTTCCCAGTCCAATATATCTTTTTTGAGATGGGGCAACCACATCTGCATGCAGTATTCAAGATGTGGGTGTACCATGGATTTATATAGAGGCATCACGATATCTATCCCTTTCTTAATGATTCCTAACATTCTGTTTGCCCCCCCCCCTTTTTTTTTTTTAAACTGCTGCTGCACATTAAGTGGATGTTTTCAGAGAACTATCCTCAATGACCCCAAAATCTCTTTCTTGAGTGGTAACAGCTAATTTAGACCCCATCATTTTATATGTATAGTTGGGATAATGTTTTCCAATGTGCACTACTTTGCATTTATCAACATTAAATTTCATCTGCCATTTTGTTGCCCAGTCATCCAGTTCTGAGAGATCCTTTTGTAGCTCGTCGCAGTGTACCTGGGACTTAACTATCTTGACTAGTTTTGTATCATCTGCAAATTTTGCCACCTCACAGTTTACCCCTTGTCATAAAAATAAAGGGAAGGGTAACCACCTTTCTGTATACAGTGCTATAAAATTCCTCCTGACCAGAGACAAAACCCTTTCACCTGTAAAGGGTTAAGAAGCAACAGTAACCTCGTTGACACCTGACCCAAAATGACCAATGAGGGGACAAGATACTTTCAAATCGGGGTGGGGGACAAATGGTTTGTTCTGTGTGATGCTTTTGCCGGGAACAGATCAGGTATGCAGCCTTACAACTCCTGTAAAGTGAGTAAGTAATCTAGCTAGAAAATGTGTTAGATTGTCTTTTGTTTAATGGCTGGTAAAATAAGCTGTGCTGGAGGGAATGTATATTCCTGTTTTTGAGTCTTTTTGTAACTTAAGGTTTTGCCTAAAGGGATTCTCTATGTTTTGAATCTGATTACCCTGGAAGGTATTTACCATCCTGATTTTACAGAGGTGATTCTTTTACCTTTTCTTTAATTAAAATTCTTCTTTTAAGAACCTGATTGATTTTTCATTCTTCTTAAGATCCAAGGGTTTGGGTCTGTGTTCACCTGTACCAATTGGTAAGGATTATCATCAAGCTTTCCCCAGGAAAGGGGGTATAGGGCTTGGGGGGATATTTTGGGGGAAGACATCTCCAAGTGGGCTCTTTCCCCGTTCTTTGTTTAAAACACTTGGTGGTGGCAGCATACGGTTCAAGGCCAAGGCAAAGTTTGTTAACTTAGGTTAAAAACTTGGGGAAGTTTTTAACCTAAGCTGGTAAGAATAAGCTTAGGGGGTCTTTCATGCAGGTCCCCACATCTGTACCCTAGAGTTCAGAGTGGGGAAGGAACCTTGACACCCCTTTTTCCAGATCTCTTATGAATATGTTGAATAGGATTGGGCCCAGTACAGACCCCTGTGTGACACCACTATTTACCTCTCTCCATTCTGAAAACTGACCATTTATTTACCTACCCTTTGTTTCCTATCTTTTAATCAGTTACCAATCCATGAGAGGACCTTCCCTCTTATCCCATGAGAGCTCATGAAGAAAAAGTGGCATATCACGCAGATATCGGAAAAAGTCAGTTGGGTGCGCCTGTTTGCACATTCTCATTACACAAGAAGAGGGAGAGCTACTGCCCCAGTCAAAGGATTCCTCAGAGATGAACGAGAGAAGGAAAAGAAATGGAGAGGCTGGGCAGTAAGAGAGCAGGGGAGCCCAGTGAACCCTACCGCCTTGGTCTGTGATCCTATCAGATTTCAAGCAAAGCAAGGCAAGATTGGGCTACTATTTGGACAGGAGACCTCTAAGGAAACTCTTGGCTTTGAGTCAGTACAAGAATCAATATCTTGGCACACTGCTAAAGGGCACTGTGCTACTGGAGGTTCTCTACTTCCAGTGAGCTAGACAGCTAAGTCCCTGACCTCATGGCACTTTTCATAAACATAGGTGTGCTGTGTCCAGCCTCCTATGTAATTGCAGCCTATTTCTTTAACTTGTCCCTGAAGTCATTGTTCTGTCTGAAGCGGTTGTGCACTGTTAAACAGCCACGGCATTCCACGCCCCAGAGATGGCTGCATTTCAATGGTGGCTGAGGTGCTCTCTCTTTACATGTTGTACATTAGATTGTAAAGCATTTTGGACGCTATAGGGAAGGAAGGGGTTCTGTAGAGGTTAGATGCTAATAAATGGATTTAACTGTGTGGAATGCACATTGCTAAAGAGAAAAGAACATATTGCACAGCCTGAAGAGAATATATTGTTGTCCTAATTATTTTTGTCCTGTTTTCATTATCAACGTGTCCTCTGATAAATCATTTTAGAGAAACAAAAAAGCACTTGTTTCTCCTCCAGGGCTACAAAAAAAGATAAAATCTGATCATATGTACATAGCACTGTGTGTGGACAACTTTCACAAATAGCAAGGCAATGAGAATCAGGAGGTTGCTTTTTGGCATGATTATTGCTAGTTAATACCAAAAAATGAATCAGTAATCACATCTCTTCTCCTGTTTGGCAATGTTACAATAGATCCTGTGTCTCTTTTCTGATCCTGAAATTTGGTATTTATACACACTAGAATTTTGCATCTGAGGAGATCCATACACTTCATTTTACAGGTAGGGAAACTGAGGAATAGAGCAATAAGTGACTTTCCCAAGGTACACAGTCAGTGAGTTGCAAAGGCTGGAGGAGATCCCAGTATGCCTAGTCAGTCAGTCCTCTGCTCTAACCACCAGACAACACTACCTCCTTTTACTTCTAAATAAGAAATAATGCAAAAATTGCTCTTTTAGTTAATGAGAGTGAACGCTTGAATTATAACACAACACTATGAATAGTATCAGTCTGTCATAGTTGTCAATCTCTTATAATGAAGCTCTTGTTCAAGGAAGAGCTACTTGTATTGGAAATGACCAAACTTTGCTTACCGTTGTGAAGTGAACTACGCAATAGATCCCAATAATCAGAAGGCCAATCATGATTGATGCAACAGCAACCCAGAGTGCATTGCGACCCAGTCTTCTTGATCCTTCTATGTCTCCTCGACTATAACTATTTAAAGCCTGCAGAACAGAAACAGAGTTTGTGATTATTGTTAAACAACTCAATCCACCCCTCAGTCCAATGGACTTCACTAAAAGTTTAGTGCCCTGCATTTTGGGACAATATACAAGACTTCAGAATACTGAGCATTATTTTTAGAACACATATCTGTACTAAGTGAGGTTCATTGTAACAAGGGATTCTGGTTTCCACAAATTTTCACAAAATTTCAGGGCTTATTCTTGACTACTTTAGGTTTCAATTATGCAGCTCTCAGGTCTTGTCTACACATAAAAAATAATCTGGAATAAATTAGCATGTAAATTCAAAGTGGATTAATTATTCCTGATTAACTCCATGTGTGGATGCCAAAATGGATTAAATTAATTTTGAATAAGGCACTCTTATTCTAGAACAACACATGGAGTTAATCAGGAATAGTTAAGCAGGAACATCTAGTCCAGAATAACTCCCCAGGCAGACAAACCTTTACTTCAAAGAGTAGCCCCACTGAAGTCATCAACATAAGGATTGCTGAATCAACTCTCCTCACACTCATTCCCAGGCGTTACTGACTTGCACAATCCTAGAAAAACCTTTTTTTCAGCTTTATATGAATTATGATTTACATGTGAGCAGAAATTGGCTGTTTCATTAGCAGTGAAAAAACCCTAAAAGCTAAAAGAAAACCAAGCAATCTCATGTGTTATTTACACCGGTTGTATTACGTTAGATGGAATAAATGGGCCCAAAGAGTCAAAGGTGTTAACATCACCCTGTCACTGTCCAGACTTACGCAGTTTTAAACAAGGTCTTGTTACACAGAGACCTCAGCCTGCTTAGTACCATGGCAAACACACCAGTAAAAATCTTTGTCACCCTTTTTTAAAGATACAGAAAAAAGAAGGTTTCAGAGTAACAGCCGTGTTAGTCTGTATTCGCAAAAAGAAAAGGAGTACTTGTGGCACCTTAGAGACTAACCAATTTATTTGAGCATAAGCTTTCGTGAGCTACAGCTCACTTCATCGGATGCATACTGTGGAAACTGCAGAAGACATTATATACACAGAGACCATGAAACAATACCTCCTCCCACCCCACTCTCCTGTTGGTAATAGCTTATCCAAAGTGATCACTCTCCTTACAATGTGTATGATAATCAAGTTGGGCCATTTCCAGCACAAATCCAGGTTTTCTCACCCTCCGCCCCCCCCCCCCCCCCACACACACACAAACTCACTCTCCTGCTGGTAATAGCCCATCCAAAGTGACCACTCTCTTTACAATGTGTATGATAATCAAGGTGGGCCATTTCCAGCACAAATCCAGGTTTTCTCACCCTGAGAAATCCAGGTGAGAAAACCTGGATTTGTGCTGGAAATGGCCCACCTTGATTATCATACACATTGTAAAGAGAGTGGTCACTTTGGATGGGCTATTACCAGCAGGAGAATGGGGTGGGAGGAGGTATTGTTTCATGGTCTCTGTGTATATAATGTCTTCTGCAGTTTCCACAGTATGCATCCGATGAAGTGAGCTGTAGCTCACGAAAGCTTATGCTCAAATAAATTGGTTAGTCTCTAAGGTGCCACAAGTACTCCTTTTCTTTTTGAGAAAAAAGAAGGGGAAACAATTCAAGAATTTGAAATGTAAAGTATTAAGGAAGCCTCCGATTTTAACAGCATCCCTTGTTCCCTTTTCCTTTAGCTGGAGAGAGGCTTTAGAATGAACCCCCCCTGCCATTTCACAGACTCTTAGATGGTACTAAAGCTGGCAATAACAGTCCTCTTGGGGAAAAGAGAAGAAGTGAACTGAAATGGACTGGAGCTGTTGTTGTTAGAATTCAATACTGTTTCCTAACCGACAAGGCAATCGCACACAACAGGCGAAAGAAATGAACAGCACAAGTAGAAAATGCAGCTTCTCTCTCTGGTGTTGATTCTCAGTTGCCACCTCACTGCTGGAAAAACACAGGCCCAGCACATTGTCTCATTAGCCACTCTGAACTTGCGTAAACTTGGGCCAGTATCGGGCTGCTCAGGGCACTGCTTTCAAAGTTTCCTCGTTGGTCATAGGCTTGCAGCAGGGTTGCGAAATACACAGATTTGGCTGGCTAAGCCAGACTCTTATTAGACTGAAGGAAAAAGGAGAGGGACCGGAAAGAGAGAAATAAGATGGGGGAAGGAAAAGGACACATGGGGTGAGTGGAGGGGTATATGACGAAGCCTTACATCCCGGGCGGTAGAAAGGATTTAGTCGGGGCTGGTGGAGGTGGAAATGCCATCTGGGTGCCTCTCTCTTGGCTCTGTCTCGTCAGGCCATCTTTCAGGATCAGGATGACAAAGGTCCTCCAGTTTCCCCGGGAGATGGTGGGGGTGGCAGCCATGGTGGTGAAGCTTGCTCCTTCCCCTTCTTTCAATCAGCCAGCATTTCCATCCGTCTGTCTATATTTTCCCCTCAAAGTCTCTTCTTTTATTTTTACATACCCCAAAAGGGAGTGATTGGTGAAATAGCCCATCCCCTCATTACTGTGTCCACCAAAGGCCTAAATTTCCGACACACCAATTTTGGTTCACTAATTTCCAGTCCCACACGTCTTTTGTTTATCAGCCATGATTTTAGCAGTGCTTGAGTTATATCAGTAGATCTTTTTGTTTGTCTTTTTGTCTCCTATTTTCACCTTTTCTCATCAACATTGACTGTTACAGGTTATTGTGACACTTACCTTGTCTGTGACAAGAACTGAAATGCGAAGAGAACATCAACAGGGAGAGAAATGGACTGTTATTTATAGCCAGCAGCATGAACAAGAGGTGAACCTGTCTGAAATGCCTTAAATGAACCTTGCCAATTTCTGACTTTTTTCCAGTGTTGATTTTTCAAAGCCAAATTCTGAAGTATTAATTGTGGTATTAATGGGATAGGCAAAGCAAAGAGAGCTAATGTAGCACAATAATAGGAATTTGAGAGGATGTATTTATTTATTTATTAATTTATTGCGCAGGGACTTTGCGCGTTTAGGTTTTTGTAATGCGCTGCATATTATTAATGATTAACATAATACAAATCCATAGTACTCTGAAAGTTATGCCATAATAATAGTCTGTTTATATTTTATACACACACGTATCACAGAATCATAGAATCTCAGGGTTGGAAGGGACCTCAGGAGGTCATCTAGTCCAACCCCCTGCTCAAAGCAGGGCCGATCCCCGACTAAATCATCCCAGCCAGGGCTTTGTCAAGCCTGACCTTAAAAACTTCTAGGGAAGGAGATTCCACCACCTCCCTAGATAACACATTCCAGTGTTTCACCACCCTCGTAGTGAAAAAGTTTTTCCCAATATCCAACCTAAATCTCCCCCAATGGAATTTGAGACCATTACTCCTTGTTCTGTCATCTGCTACCACTGAGAACAGTCTAGAGCCATCCTCTTTGGAACCCCCTTTCAGGTAGTTGAAAGCAGCTATCAAATCCCCCCTCATTCTTCTCTTCTGAAGACTAAACATCCCCAGTTCCCTCAGCCTCTCCTCATAAGTCATGTGTTCCAGTTCCCTCATCATTTTTGTTGCCCTCCGCTGGACTCTTTCCAATTTTTCCACATCCTTCTTGTAGTGTGGGGCCCAAAACTGGACACAGTACTCCAGATGAGGCCTCACCAATGTTGAATAGAGGGGAACGATCACGTCCCTCGATCTGCTGGCGATGTCCCTACTTATACATCCCAAAATGCCATTGGCCTTCTTGGCAACAAGGGCACACTGTTGACTCATATCCAACTTCTCGTCCACTGTA
Source organism: Caretta caretta (assembly GCF_965140235.1). Lineage (NCBI taxonomy): Eukaryota > Metazoa > Chordata > Testudines > Cheloniidae > Caretta > Caretta caretta. Next base: position 10,253,537 of record NC_134220.1, on the reverse strand, counting down.
ACCCCTAGGTCCTTTTCTGCAGAACTGCTGCCAAGCCATTCGGTCCCTAGTCTGTAGTGGTGCATTGGATTCTTCCGTCCTAAGTGCAGGACTCTGCACTTGTCCTTGTTGAACCTCATCAGATTTCTTTTGGCCCAATCCTCCAATTTGTCTAGGTCCCTCTGTATCCTATCCCTACCCTCCAGCGTATCTACCACTCCTCCCAGTTTAGTGTCATCTGCAAACTTGCTGAGGGTGCAATCTACACCATCCCCCAGATCATTTATGAAGATATTGAACAAAACCGGCCCCAGGACCGACCCGTGGGGCACTCCACTTGATACCGGCTGCCAGCTAGACATGGAGCCATTGATCACTACCCGTTGAGCCCGACAATCTAGCCAGCTTTCTATCCACCTTATAGTCCATTCATCCAGCCCATACTTCTTTAACTTGCTGGCAAGAATACTGTGGGAGTCCGTGTCAAAAGCTTTGCTAAAGTCAAGGAACAACACGTCCACTGCTTTCCCTTCATCCACAGAGCCAGTTATCCCATCATAGAAGGCAATTAGATTAGTCAGGCATGACTTGCCCTCAGTGAATCCATGCTGACTGTTCCTGATCACTTTCCTCTCCTCTAAGTGCTTCAGAGTTGATTCCTTGAGGACCTGCTCCATGATTTTTCCAGGGACTGAGGTGAGGCTGACTGGCCTGTAGTTCCCAGGATCCTCCTTCTTCCCTTTTTTAAAGATGGGCACTACATTAGCCTTTTTCCAGTCATCTGGGACCTCCCCCGATCACCATGAGTTTTCAAAGATAATGGCCAATGGCTCTGCAATCACATCCGCCAACTCCTTTAGCACTCTCGGATGCAACACATCCGGCCCCATGGACTTGTGCTCGTCCAGCTTTTCTAAATACACACACATACACACAGTGCCATGATTTGGTAGCCACTTATTTAATTATAGCAGCTGTTCCGCAGATAAGGCGGAAAGCCCAATTATGTGCATTTTTCCACGGAAAGCTCAGTGTCCACCCCCCAACACACACACTGTAAAATTCCCAGTAAAAATACTTTTACTCGTATGTGTGTTTTGTGGCCAGCAGCCAGTAGTTTTTAACCTAATTTGATATCATTCCGACAAGTGGATTTAAAGCAGTAGGACTGAGGGAAAAAATAAGTGTCCTTCACAGTTTGCAAAAAGAAAAGGAGTACTTGTGGCACCTTAGAGACTAACCAATTTATTGCATCCGATGAAGTGAGCTGTAGCTCACGAAAGCTTATGCTCAAATAAATTGGTTAGTCTCTAAGGTGCCACAAGTACTCTTTTTCTTTTTGCGAATACAGACTAACACGGCTGTTACTCTGAAACCTTCACAGTTTGAAAATTCTTCTAATGCTTCTACTTATTCTTCTAATGCTTTTTGCCGTGTCCTAGTTCAAAATGATTCGCCTGGGAGATTTCAGATGGGGGTTTACTTGAAAGAGCTTAGTGAGATGTAGTGCACAGGATCAAATTTGAGACACTGGACAGTGTATAAAAGAAGTCATTCACTGGTGAATTAGGAACTCCAGAATCCAGTCATTTTCGTAAAGATTGTCACATTCAGGAGGATGTGTTTGCCTGGCTCAACTACAGTGCCTTAAAGCACACACCAACACACATTCCCACCACAGTAAAGTTTCATAAACACATCTCTGATCCTAAATCTGACAATTAAGCTCCATACTGACATTTGTTGTTTTATGTAAAAAAAAATGTAATGTCATGATCTGGGCCTAAGAAGCACTACTTTGTGCCTAACGACACTTGGGTTACAATTATGACCCATGGCATCTGAGGATCTTTTCCAGAGCCCTATGCAGGCAATGGAAAGAGTCTTCAATGGGCTTTGGATAAGGCCCTCAGTGAAGCATGGAGAATGATGGCCTTCAGCATGCTATTTGTCTTACAGGGAATTTATAAAGTATATCTTTTGCTATGGATTGCGCACAACTGCAAAGAAGGCTGGAGCCAGGGTAACCACAGTACACATCAGTCTTTGTGGTCAGTGATGAGATAGGCCCATGACGGTTTGAGGATCAGGTATTGCAGTGTTTGTTTTCTTCTTACGATGGTGCTGGTGGCACCAGTTAAGGTTGAGTGACTTACTGGGCATTCAAAAGTCTGCATTTCTTTTAATTTTCTGTTCCTCCCATTCTTTTTATTTTTAAATAATTTTTACCTTCAGTGTACTGATATGCACTCTCAATCTTAATTCAGATTGAATTTGGGTGTCCATGCGACAGGGTCAGAAAACATTTCCGTGACTAACCCAGAACACCTTTACTAGGTAGCTTGTCTCCTGTTCCATGCAAAGGCTCTCAGGCTACTGAAGTGCAATTAGAACGGTACCAGATATTACTGCAGAGCCTTCGCTCCCCCAGGACCTGATGTTTAATCTTGGATCGATTTAGCAGCAGTCAGCATTAGAATCAGAGCAACATAATTAGCGGCTATCATCTGCCAGACACCGTATATGCTCTGTTTATTAGTGAACGGGCCAAGCTTTATGGGCCAAATTCATCGATGATGTAACATCTCTGAATGCAGAGGAATTCAACTAGGGAGGAGGAGGAATTTGACCTTATGGACCAGATTATGCTTGGCCTTGTGTAGGTGTGCCAGGATTAGTGAGAGTGTAAGGAAAACAGCTGGGTGGACTGTTTATTCTGCAAGCTCATTTTCTCTTTTTCATTCCACTGTCTGCAAAACAAAATTATAACATTTTTTCTCATGTTGGGTCAATCAAAACATTTCGTCCTGACTGGACATTTAAAAAAAAAACAAAAAAACCCACCATACAATATATTTTGAAACAAAACGTCATTTCTAGACAAAAAGTCAAAGCATTCCTCTCCAGAAACGTCAAACCAGATCCTGGCAACATTAGCTGAATTTTGTGTTGGGTTTTTTAAAATGAAACTTCAGCTAAATCACCATGCTCCCAGGAAACGTTTCACTTTGATGAATTGACATTTTCCAGCAGAAAAACATGCCATTGTAACATTTCCAAACAGCTCTTCTAAGGAGCCTCCCTTCTTGTATCTAGGTGCAAGGGGCAGACACCATTCAGGTCCTTGTGCTCCCTTAGTGCCAGAGCCCATCACCCTTACTCACATCAAATAGTACATTCATTACTCATTGAGTAGTCCCTCTGATTCCCATGGGTGGCAGAACTAAACCCATAAAGATCAAATGGGGTGCTGACCCTAAGCCCTTTGCACTACCCAGCAGTGGGAAAAGTTGCACGTAGTCCTCTCAAGGGGTGTAGAAGTGACTCTGCTCCTCCCTACAACCTGGGTGCTAGTCATCCGTCTCTCCCTCAGGCACAAAATATCTGGGAATTCCCACTAGACATGTGGCATCTGCGGTGCCTTCCAGGCCAGACTGCAGCCTAAAGCCACAGTTCAGCCCTGTGAGTTCACATCTTCCCTGTGTACGGGGCCGTGGATGGCAACCTCCAAAGCCCATGTAGAAAAAGTTCACGGTTTACTCAGCAAGAGTGGATTGATTTTTCCAACCGCTTCAGAAGTTCTCATCTGTTCTAACAATAGCTAGACACCCACTCTTCATTCCACAGGAGCAAAAGTCAAATCGGATGTATGAAAGTCACTTTGGAAATAGCTGGTGAGAGATGAGCTATGGCACTCCGGTTACTTGTCTTCAACTAACAGAAACCAGCCCAACTGATCATTCTGGCAGAAAAGCAGCGATGAGACTCGGCTATTGTGCCCAAGTGGGGAAATGGCCACTCTGTCTGTCTTTAAATTAGCACCAGTTTGGTGCTTCACTAAGAGGTCCCTCTATTATTATGTCATGTTGGTCAAAATCTTGCTTATCTACTCAAGCAGTTATTCCAATGACTTTACCAGGACTATCTGCATGAGCAGAGCAAGCGGAGTTTGGCTTGCTATGCTATTTAGATGGACAGCAGGGGAGACAAGGGGATGGTAAAGTGAAACAAGGAACTAACTTTGTCACTCTTTTATGTTAGCAAAAGAAATCTCAGTTTCTCTCAAATTACACTCTTGAGGCTAAATTAAAAGCAGTTTATATGGAAGGGAAGATCCTAGGGTTGGAACAAAGGACTGGGAGTTGGGGATGCTGAGTTCTATTTTGGTCTCTGCCCATGACTTTGAAGATGCCCTTGGGTAAGTCACTTAATGTCTTGTATCCATCTGCAACATGAGTCTAATAATGTTTACTTACTTACCTCACAAGGGTAAGGCTTAATAACTTAGTGTTTTTAAAGTGATTTGAGATCCTCAACTGGAAGATGCGACAGAAGTACAAAACATAACGGTAATTATTTTTAAAGTTGTCAGGTTGGATTTTGTCTGCTACTTGCAAAAAAGGCCCCAATTCCTAAGGGGAAAATAAAAACTTCATCCTACTCTTAGAGCAGTTTGTTACTTCTGGCATAATTATTCCCTGTTGAACACATAATGCAGGCTGAAGTGAAGCTTTTGGCAAGGCAGGGAGCTATAAGTTGTGGCTCTGTAGAACTATTCTAATGTATTTTGGAAGCATGAAGGAGTGCTTCAAAGTGACCTGCATGGGCACTGGATGGATAAATAATTCATACTGCATACTTCAATAAGTAATGCTATTGGAATAGTGTTATTTTAATAAAAATCCATGGGTGAGGAGAAGGCAATTAGCATGAAGGGGCAAGCACCAGATTTAAGAGAGACCAGCAGGAGAGAGGCTCCTTTGTCAGGAGGCTTATATTAAACAGCATTAAGTAGATATTATTCAAGGATAAAATGGATATATGGGCGGGACAAACTTAAAGCCCACAGAAATCAATGAGAGTCTTTCCACTGACTTCAAAGAGCTGTGGATCAAGCCCTTGGTTCTCCACCCCTAGGACACCTTCAGCTGTTATAGAACTAAACCAACCCAACCCCAATCTTATTTCTAGGGCTAACTGCTATGTCTAGGGTAATATGTTGATCTGTGCTTAACCTCTTAGTCTTTATCTAGTTTCAATAGCAAATCACAGCCACTTTCAGTCTAATTCCTTATGAAATCTCTCAAATTCCTCTTCTCTTGGTCATTTTTAAGTCAAACGAATTAGAGGCCTGGTTCTGCAAACTCTTGTATATTTCAGCAGCCCCACTGGTGTTAGCAGCTCTATTCATGTGAGTCAGGACTACTCACTCATTTATGTATACAAGAGTTCCTCTGTTCCCTAACTGGCCGTCCTGCACTCATGGGCGTAGAAGGTAGCAGGATTGAGCCCTAAGGTTTTTATTCATTTTAAGTTGCTTTTACTGTTAAGCATTTCCACTGTACAGTGCTTGCTCATAGTTCCTTAGACTGAAATCTGACTGTTCATTGCAAAGTAAAACAGACTAGAGAACCCTCAGTGCTTTACAGATGGCAAATACCCTAGAAGTCAGCCTCTCTGCTACACTTATGAACCTTAACAGCCTCTTAGCTGACTTACTTGAAGGCAGTCTGTGCTCCCTGTAGGCCAGATTGGCAGAGCCCTTCCCCGCCTTTGCAGGGGAGCGAGGCTCCCTGTTCTCTCCTGCTCAGACTGACTCCTAAGAGGAGGTGAGCAAGACATACTTGCCCAGTGCTACCAAACCATGAACAAATGGGTAGGGAGGGAGCAGAGAGGGCCAGGGAGTGAGAGGAGAGCTGGCTTCATCTTCCTTCCATCCTGTCCCATATTAGCAAGCTGGGCACACAGGAATGAGTAAGCCACTCTACACCACTGGTACAGCTCCCCACCACTCTTTCACTTCGGTGTTTGCAGGGATGGACTGACTATATTAAAGAAAAATATCTCTGGTGGGTAAAGCTAACAGCAAGGGCAGATGTGCTTCAGTATAGCTGCCAAGCATTGTTAGTTAGTTATTTAAATTAAAGTAACAACCCCTCCCATGCCTGCCTATACAAGGCTCTAGGCGCCCTAGCACATAATTAGCTATTAGCTACTTTTTAAATAACACGTCCTTTTGATGTTCCCAAATAAACCTTCCAAAGGGAATAACGTCACATGCAAGGAAATGCTAGTGAACGTTCCTCGCGCCGCTGACCAGAACAAACACTTCTACCAGTGCTTTAAAACCATGGAGTGGGGAAGGACCTGCTTCAGAGAGCAACTTCCATCATTTTGCTTCCACACTCCCACCACCTCTTCTATGGACCTCGTGCAATGCCTCTGCTCAAGAAAAGTATTGTACCAGCAGACAAGAGCCAGCCAGCTGCAGCAATGCTGGACTTGGAGTCCAATAAGTTGCCATTATGAGCCTCATACCTTGAGTTCTGGAGTCTGTAGGTCAGCTGCCCACCCTGTGTGAAGGATTCATCCTGTCCCATCAATAATACCCACCCCCCACAGAGAGCAGTGGCAACTTGAAGTCTTTAAATCATGACTTGAGGACTCCAATAACTCAGCTAGCAGTTAGGGGTCTATTATAGGAATGGGTGGGTGAGGTTGAGCCCTGCAATGTGCAGGAGGTCAGACTAGATGACCTTGATGGTCCCTTCTAACCTTAAAGTCCACGAGTTGATGAGAAGTAGCTCTTGAGATGCCACTGCAAATATAAAACCACACGGAGGTTGCCACGGTGCCTCGCTGCTCCACTAAAACAAAAGAGCTGAAGCCGAGTTGTCAGCAGTGGACAACGAGGGTTAACATCAAGGGCCCAACCTTGGTCCTGCTGAAGCCAATAGGCGGCTCACCATTGACTGCAGCGGGAGCAGAACCAGGCACAAAATTAGCAATGGCACCTGGACCAGGTGATCTTCTTCAGAATAGATCTCTAAAGGAGGAGGCACAGAATCTGATCTGAGCTCAATGAAATCAATGGGCTCAGGATATGGCGTAAAGAAAAGAACGAGGTAGGAATCTCAGGAAGACACTGGAGAATAATTATAATTGTACTTTCCACTTCTGTGGAATCTTTCATCCAAGGAGCTCTCACACATCAATTAATTTAAAATCCAACACCGCTATGAGGTTGGTCAGGGATACATAGAAATCACTTCATCCAGCATTATAAAACAGCTGAATATGGGGTGGAACACATCAATGGTTTAACACCGCACAGCAACATGACACAACAGCTTAAAGCACAAGGGAAAGAAGAATACAAATATCCAATCGGAGTTGTCAGGGAATACAGTTGGGGAGAATGTAATTGCTCAAGTATGAAGTTTGGCCTGAACATTGGGGTAAACACTTCTACTCTTGCAAAAAAAAAAAAAAAAAAAATGCCAAGCAATCTTTAATGACCTCGAGTAACCAGGACCTCAGTTTTACAGCTTATCCAAAAGACAGCACCTCCAGCATTATAGTGCCACAACCTCATCCTCTTGGATTCACTGATCTCGTGTAGTCATGAGTTCTACAAAGGAGGCAAGGAATAAGGAGAGAAAAATAATTAGGATGGGTGGAAAGGTCCATTCAGAAATACTCAAGGAAATAAGATGTAAAATGGATAAGACTGGAGCCCCAATAGTGGGGAGGGTGGGAAGGTCAGCAAAAGCAAGGGAAAAAAGGATCAGAAACCCATTACAGTACATGAATTGCGTAGACGATAACATGTGAGACAGCAGAAGATAGAAAATAAATCTGTCATTTAATCCTGCCGATGGGTTAGATGATACCTTTGGTGTGAACCGTATTTTGGGTCAGCATATCACAAGCATGTTGGAAGGACATGACAGATACTGGGCGCAGTCCTTCTCCTCTTGAAGTTAGTGGGAGTTTTGCTATTGGTTTTGATGGGATCAGGATCAGGCCCATTATGGGTTCTGAAAGTGAGCATACATTTTATATATCTCCTACATTTTATATATGCTCTGAAGTCTTTTCTGAGGTAGCAGGCTATTTGGTTATCTCTGCAGTGTGTATAGTTAGGCATCTTCTGTGAAAAATAAAACACACCACATGGATATGAATGGAAATGCTCAGAGATTCTGAAAAACGTTTGTGAGATAAAGGGTACCAACGCCAGGAGAGGTGACAGTGCAAGCGTAACAGGTTCCAATCCAGAACTTGGTGTCTGGTTGGGTGGGGTGGTTCTGGGAGTTGAAGCTCTATGGGGCTCTGTCAAGAGAAGCTTGGACAGGACAGGTTGTCTTTGTAAAACAGGAGAGGTTCTGGCTGGTGGTGATATGAAGACAAAGGGAGAGGGTGGTTAAAAGTTGCAAGGACTGTCCAGCATTCAGGAAGTGCCCTTCCCACAACTGTTTCTACACATCCCATGGAGAAATTTATTTGAGCCTGCCTACAAAAGCCTGCTTGATCTTAAACTGGGATGTGAGCACGGGCATCTGCGTGCAGGGTGCTGTGAAGATCACCTTAGGCGTCCATGAGCCACATTCGGCTCTTGGCTGTTACACATTGACTTTAGTGAACGCACAATTATAGCAAATTGATGTTCATGAACCAGCACAGTAAATTATTGTTCTTTTATATTTATATAGTACCCAGAACATCCACAGACAAAAAGGATGTCACATACCATCAAAGATAGGTCTTCTTAAATCAAGAAAGAGATTATGTGGTATAGATTGTCAAAAACAAAGAAAATACCTACCTGGTGAAATACGACTATAGCCAATGCCTTTCATCTCTGAAAGACTTGGTAGTCAAGACCACCTTAGAAAGTCTACTTTAACTAATTATCAAATGTAAGAATCAAAATGTGATTTCTGATTTGTTTTGGATTAGTGTGTTTTGATACACATTGTACACATGTAATCATTTGGGTACATATATATGAATAGGTTTACTTTTTACTGAGCTTTGCAGCCTCATTGACGAAAAGAGATGCAATATACAAATATGTTTGTCCTCTCAGTTCCATTAAATAATGGAAGATTACTGATCACATGGATCATATATCTTTTTAGAGATATTAACCAGTCAAGTAATTTTTACCCACACAGCCCCAAGTTAATGGGGCTTCTTGCATTACTAAGGGACTACTCCTTGTGTGAGTAACGGTGTGCAAGATTGGCCCTTTGTGTCTCAGTGTACTCAGTGCATTAATTTTCATCGGTTATTGCCAAAGAATTCAAACTATTACTGATTTGCTTATTATTGTAGCAAATAAAATTAGTGTCAGGCAATCAGAAAAGCCCATATTTACTGCTAAAAATCACACACCTATAAAAGTTGACTGGCTGAAGAAAAAACGCAGCTGTTCCTTTGCCAATCAGAATGCTGCTTTGCTGTGATCATTGTCACACACAAAGATGTGTTAGAATAAACGTCTGCAATGTTGGTTTAACAGACAAAGTTAATTGGAATAAAACTTTGTGACCAAGATAACAGAACATTGAAGACTTTATTTGAATCATCTTTGCCTCCATGTTTTAGACCTGACAAATGTTTCAGCTTTCATTTATCTGACAGGAGAACATGAGGTTGTGATACTGATTTATGCCACTGACACTATTATCTCCTTAATGGTTTTGGCTCAGTAAGGTACTTAAACACATGCCTAACATTGAAAACAGTGCCATTGACTCCAATGGGACTAGTGCTCCAAGGTAAACGTGCTCAAGTACCTTACTGAATCTGGACCTGTATTCTTAGAAGGATTGCCAACAAAACTGAAGGAAGAAAAAGCTTCAGAACTGCAAATCTCTATCTCCTTTATATCATATGTGAGCAGCACCATGAGACAGCTTCCTCGTGGCCTTGCTAATATTAGTGTCTGGAAACAAACCAGCTGAGTAAAAACTAACCCCAGGCAGGACTGCAATGATGCTGGTGGACAAGGGGAGCACTTGGAAGAACCTGACTGTCTAGCACAACCCCCACCACCAAGGGCATCTGCCCTCAAATTGTCAAGTCAGGCTGCAGCCCTGGAGTCCTTTTGGCGTCTTTATTGCATAGAGACATGGTGGCAAAAAACCCACCCACTTCCCCCTGTGACTGGCCCGAAGATGCACTCCATCCCATCAGACGCAGTTCAGGCTGCAGAGATTCATGCATTTTGACCCCCAAGCTTGTACACGGTGACTCCTATCTAGGAATGAAACCACATACCCCCAAATGCTCCAAGTACCACAAAACACAAGAGCCCTTCTGCTTATTAACACAGCTGCCCATGAACACATTGCTTTGCACTCTGTCTCCTTGGCTCCCCACTGAATCTACAGTGCAATTCAAGGTCTCTGTCCTGACATTTAAAGTCCTCAATGGGATTGGCCCTAGCCACCAGAGAGATTGCTTCTTCCTTTCCCACCTAGGCCCTCCACAGCAGGTACAGTTCCTCCAAAACAACAGAACCGTCAACCAACAGGGGGAAGCTCCTCAGTGCAAGAGAAAAAGACTGGCTTCACCCACACAAGAGGAAGAAAGTGAGTTAGAGAGGAGTATGGAGGGAGGCAGGGGAAGAAACCTTTGATGTATTTTATCATGCATGCTCCTCATAGCGATGCCAGTCAAGCTTAGGGTGACCAGATGTCCCTATTTTATAGGGACAGTCCCGATATTTGGGGCTTTTTCTTATATAGTTTCCTATTATCCCCCACCCTCTGTCCCGATTTTTCACACTTGCTGTCTGGTCACCCTAGTCAAGATCAGAGACTGGGTATTTAAGAATAATTTAATGGGAAGGCAAGACTGGCTCTGACCCTTTGGTTCTACAGATCAGGAGCACAAAGACGGTACTCTATACTGCAAGAAAGTCACTTATCTACTAGGTCAAAGAGAGGCCTGCAGGTGTGTGCTCCCCTACTTTACCCCTCTTCAGTTACTCAGCAGGTGTAAAGAGGTAAAGCCTGAGGGGAGGTTTAAGATCAAAGGTGGACTTTGTCCAGAACATTATTGTGTTTTTCCAGTGTTGGGGAGGGGGGGGACGGGACGGCAGAATAAACTGAAAAGAAACAAAAAACAACCAACCCAAATCCTTTGCCAAGTGTTCAGGTGAACCGACAGGAGGAGGCATGCTGCTGTGGTTGGAATTCCCTCTGTATACGGGTTTGAGCAACAAAATGTAGAGCCAAATCTGAGCTCCCCAGAGTTTTACAGCTAGGAGGCCAGCTGCTGAGTTTGCACACGTTGGGGGGGGCGGGGGGCAGCCCCCTTCCTGTGCATACTGGAGAGGGGTGGATACTGTGCGATGGGGGTTGTTGCAATGGACACTGAAATAGCCACCACTCCAGGCACTGAAGTGGGAAAGGCCAGAGGCCGGGCCAAGGGAAGTCTCTGTCGCAGCCCAGCAGTTCCCCCACCTGATGCCCAGATGGGCCGAGCTAGGACAAGGCTTCGCAGAGCAAAGGGACGAGGGCGGACCTGAGCAAACCGAGCCCGGCAGGGGCTGATCTCAGCCCGTGGCTGCGGGACAGCCCAGGGCCGGCTCTCGCCGGGCTGGGTTACCCCACGGTGGGTGCCAGGGGATCACGCCCCCCACCCGGAGACGCAAGGGCCAAGGGCATTTGCAAGCTGCCTCCAGGAGGCGGGCGGGGCGGGGGCTGTCCCCGCCACTCACCATGATGGAGAAGACGAAGGCCACGATGTTGATGGGGTACGCGGGGCAGAAGCAGGAGAAGATGCTGAGGACCAGGTAGCTCTTGGGCATGGGCGCGGCCTGCGGGGGCTCATGCTGGACGCTGCTCTCGGGGCTGCTGTGCAAAGCCCGCTTGAGCTCCGAGCTGGCGGCGGGCTCCGACATGGGCGGGAGGCGGCGGGGCGGCGGCGCGCGGGGCAGACTCGGCGAAAGGCTCCGCTCTCCGGGCTGGCAGCTCCGCGGAAGGGTCTGAAATGCCAGCGCAGGGCTCCGGGACCTCCCCGCGCCTCGCTCCTCCCCCGCCCGGCGGCGGCGGCGGCGGCGGCGGCGGGAGCCAAGAGAGCCCGCCCGGGCCAGGCGCGGCGCCCCCTCAGCCGGCGCCTCAGGCGGGGCGGGGCGGGGCGGCTCCCTGTGGTGACCCTGCCCTCGCCTGCCCTGGGCCACGGGGGCGTAAACACAGGGGCCGGGCAGGACACACATGAGGAGGGGGCGAACGTGCGGGGAAAGGGGGGCGGACAGCCGCTGAGGGCTCGTGAGGGAAGCGATACAAGCCCCGGACTCCCCCGCCCCCGCCCCGCCCCGCCCCGCCCCAGAAACACGGTCTGAGGCGGCGCCTTCTCGGCCGGCGGCAACGGCTCCCGGGGAGCCCCCAACGTCGGACGGAGCCAGCCGCCTGCGGGCAGCACGTGGCGGGAGCAGCCGCGTTGCCGGGCTGGGGCAGAGCCGGGGGCTGTCTCGTCAGGGCCCCTGTCTCCAGCCCTGGCCAGCACCAGCCGCTTCAGACGCAGGTGTCAGAGCCCGCGAGCTGCCCCCCACTAAGGCTTGGGCCAGGGGGGTCCCGCACGCAAATGACCGTGAGGGCCCCGTGAGGACTAATACATTGGCCTGAGGGCCGCACCACTGACCACCCCCCCCCCACCTGCTGCCCTGGCCCAGCCCCCACGCCACCCCTTCCCTGAGGCCCCTGCCCTACCTCTTCCCACCCCACCCCTTCCCTGAAATCTGCACCCCAGCTCTGCCCCCTCCCTGCCCCCAGGGGGTGCAGGGTGCATCAGGGGGCTCTGGGTGCAGGAGGGGTGTGGGGTGCGGCAGGGGGCTCAGGGAAGGGGGTCGGGGTGTGGGGTGCGGCAGGGGGCTTAGGACAGGGGCTCAGGGAAGGCGGTTTGGCTGCAGAAGGGGTTCGGGGGGGCAGGGTGCAGCCGGGGGGGCTCCGGGTAGGGGGTTTGGCTGCAGAAGGGGTTCGGGGGGGCGGGGCAGGGTGCAGCCGGGGGGCTCCGGGTAGGGGGTTTGGCTGCAGAAGGGGTTCGGGGGGGCGGGGCAGGGTGCAGCCGGGGGGGCTCCGGGTAGGGGGCTTGGCTGCAGAAAGGGTTCGGGGGGGCGGGGCAGGGTGCCTGCCGCCTGCCCTGCCCCTGCGCCCGCCCGCTCCGGGAAGCAGCTGGGTCCTGGGGGAGAGGGGTGGGGCACAGGGGTGCGTGCGTTGCCCTGGCCGTGCCTCCAGGTACCGCCCCCGAAGCTCCCATTGGCCGGGAATGGGGAACCGCGGCCAATGGGAGCTTCGGGGGAAGTACCTAGAGGAGCAGCCAGGTCAACACAGACCCCTGTGCCCCCCTGGTCCCGGCCACTTCCCAGAGCTGAGGGGTGGTGGGGGGCAGGGTAGGCAGGGAGCCGCTCTACGTAAACGCTGGAGAGGATGCGGAGGAGCCGTGAGGAGCAGGCAGGCAGCAGAAAATAACCGCGGGGGCTGCGTGTTTGAGACCCCTGGCTTAGGCTAAGCTCTAAGCCTGAGAAGTTGGCTTCTTAAACCCTGAAGGTTTCATTTCCCTACCACCACTTTATCCCCATTAATTGTGACAATTTTGCATAGCCTTGTTATCCCTATAAAGATCCAATCCCTTTGCGAATCTTTGCCTCTCTGCCTTCTGGGGGGCCCGAATCCCACAGTCGAATGTCTTGAGGGGGAAAATTATTTCCTTTTATCCCCTTTGAATGGAATTGAATGGTTCAGTTGAGCCAACACAAACCCCTTGAACGTACCAGACCCCCAGTGACAGGTTTCAGAATAGCAGCCGAGTTAGTCTGTATCCGCAAAAAGAAAAGGAGGACTTGTGGCACCTTGGAGACAAATAAATTTGTTAGTCTCTCAGGTGCTACAAGTACTCCTTTTCTTTTTGCAGGCCCCCAATGTTTGAGTTGATCTCAGCAAACTGACTATTTCTGCTGATAGCTGTAGCCACCTCTGCATATGGGATCCATAATATTTCACTTTTTGGGCGGAATATTTTATTACTTTCAGAAAGGTCATTTATTTTTAACGAATAAAAGTCTGTTTCAAACACTCCCATAAAGCCATGATGATTTTCAGGCTGACGAGAAGAGACATGACAAATTTCATCCATGCTTCATTTCTGAAGCCAGGTCCCAGCGCTGCAATGTGGCGTTGATAGAGCCTGCATTGCAATAGCACAGATACACCCATTGCTCCAAACCCCTCTGTTCTCCGAATCCCTCCCTCATCCCCCAGGTGTCTCATGCTGGGGGACAAGGAAGGGATTCGAAGAGTAGAGCAGATACTGTGACGTTGCACTCCATATGTTTTATGGAAATGTTTATGTGTGAATATGATGTAACTGTAATATGCTTTATGCAAAAGGTCTCTTGTAAGGTATAACAAAGGTTATAACCTACTGAATATATTCCTCCTAGTTGTATGCATGTATCATTCTTGTATCTAAAACTAGGAATACGAAGTATAACTCTGAGGTCCTGTTGTAATTATGCAAAGCGTGGGCCATTAAGGGTGGTTTAGAAACTTGATGGCTCCCACTGACTAGGACAATGGGTTGTAAATGGCTCTGTTTACTTGCAAACCTTCCTGTGTATGTGTGGGCCAGTCCTGGAAGAGTGGAGGGGCTCTCACAGGACATGTCACCTCATACTGAAATCCATCTTAACCCTGGTGCTTTTCCATTTAGAAGGAGGGGTGGGAACCCAGAGAGACAAAAGTTCCCCGCCTTCCTTGTGCCAAAGATATAAAAGGGGGCTGCCAGTCATGAGAAACCACCCTGCTTTTCACCAAAGATGCCTGCTGGAACTAACAAGGACTGTACCAGGGAAAGGATTGGGCCCAGACTAGGATGTGGGCAAGAGAGGGGAAGGTTTTATCTGTATTCAGGTTTTCTTACTGTATTAGACAGGCTTCCGTGTTCTATATTATTTTGCTTGGTAATTCACTTTGTTCTGTCTGTTACTACTTGGAACCACTAAAATCCAGCTTTTTAACTAAATAAAATCACTTTTGTTTATTAATTAACCCAGAGTAAGTGATTAATACCTGGGGGAGCAAACAGCTGTGCATATCTCTATCAGTGTTATAGAGGGCAGACAATTTATGAGTTTACTCTGTATAAAGCTTATACAGGGTAAAACAGATTTATTTGGGGTTTGGATCCTATTGGGACCTGGGTGGTTGGGTGCTGGAGATGGTGACCTGCTGAGCAGTTTTTGGTTAAAGTCTGCAACTTTAGGGGCATGGATCAGAGCGGGGTCTGTGTTTGCAGCAGGCTAGCATGTCTGGCTCAACAAGGCAGAGTTCTGGAGTCCCAAGCTGGCAGGGAAAATGGGCTCAGAGGTAAATTCAGCATATCGGTGACAGTCCCAAGGGCGTATCTGTGACCAAACTCATCACAGATACCCCCAGCGAGGAGGGCGATGAGGAGGGGAAGGGGAGGGAGCCCACTGCAGCCACGTTGTCTCAGAAGTGAGTGAGTGGAGCAGAGACTCGCAGCCAGGAGTGCGAGGAGGAGGAGCCGCTGGTCAGGCTAGCCTGCTGCTGAATGACTCCTACCATCTCAATTATCTGAACTCCCCCTTATCCAAAGAAAATCCACATCCTGCCTGTTATTGGGGTAATCAGGAGTATACAGTATCAGATGAAGTGAGCTGTAGCTCACGAAAGCTTATGCTCAAATAAATTGGTTAGTCTCCAAGGTGCCACAAGTCCTCCTTTTCTTTTTGCGAATACAGACTAACACGGCTGCTACTCTGAAACCTGTCAGTCTTGTACTGTGCTTCGCCTCACAACAGCCCGGGGAGGCAGGGAAGTGTTATTCCCATTTTACAAATGGGGAATGTAGGCACAGAGACTTTCACAGGATGCCTGTGGCAGAGCAGAGACTTGAACCCAGGGCTCCCAAGTTCCAGGCTATTGCCCTGGTCACCAGACAATCCTTCCTCTCTCAGGCCCCTGTGCCCACATGGAGCCCCAAAGTCAATGGGCCTCCCCCATCATCAGGTGCAGAAACGAGGCCCGAGAGTTAGTGCTTAATTTGCTCATTAAAATGACAGGAAATAGTACTAGAGGTGTGATTACAGCTTTATAAGCCACATGTATTTGGTCAGTCCTTGCGAGCCTTCAGTGCAAGCCCCTAGTGCCCTGTATCCTGCCAACCAACAAAGGAGACAAAAAAAAAAAAAAAAAAGGAGTGCACTCCTTTTGGCTTCTCTCTGAGGTATGAAGACGACATGACAGGTATTTTATCTACCTATTTTTGGTTTTAAAAAAATCCAGTGTTCTGTACCTGATTCTTCCTAGGAGCCTCTCATCAGTGATCCCTCGAGGTCGAGGACGATTTCTTTCACAGGTTTTATTTTTCATGGGTCCTTTGGTCACCGAGGAGTCCAATCCTTGAGCCACAAGCTCGTTGGCAGATGTTGCAGGAGGTGTTGGAAGACAGGGTTGGGCCACGATTGCTGTAAGACAGTTGTCGGTCCTTTCTTTTCTGGTGTTTTTCTGCGACCAGGACAAGACGATTTTCCTCAAAAGTCTTCGCCAGTTATCCCTGTCCTGGGCAGCTGTCTCCCAGTGTCTGGTGTCAATTCCACATCTCCTGATGTTTATCTTGAGGGTGTCTTTAAAGCGTTTCTTTTGGCCTCCCCATTTCCTTTCTCCTTTGGTGAGTTGGGCATGCCGCAGTTGTTTTGGTAAGCGTATATCAGGCATGGGCACACTATGCCCGCTCCACCTCAGCTGGTGCTGGATAATCAGGGCCTCAACTACATAGGAGGCTCTATAGACAGCTGGAGAGTTCTCAGATGGAAAACATATAAGAAATGTACCAAATGAAACCTGATTCTATCGATCCGTCTTTGGATTTTCTACAGTACACAACACTGGGTTATCTTAGGCCCTGATCCTGCAAGTTGTTCCATCTGATTGGACCCCCTGAGTCCATGCAGAACAATTTGTAGGATCCAGAGTTCCAACAGGTCTCACCTGTCAGAAATTACAATCCCTTGGACCAGAGAATGAGGAAAGGGAGGGTAGCCATCATCCATCAGAGTTAGCTACCCTTGGTCCAGGAAGATAAGGAAATTTGATTTCCCTCTGAAGCTTCTCAAAACATTTATGGTAATAATGGTTTTCACCTTTTCTTTAGTAGACCTCAAAGCAGTTTAAAGTTGGTTACGATCTCCATTTAAAATGACTGGGAAACTGAGGCACAGAGAGACAAAAAGCCAAAGTTTTCAACTGGGTGATTTCGGGTGCTGTGGTTTTTGCATACACAACCTCAGACACTTCGGGCCAGATTTTTAAAATTATTTAAGAGCCTACAGGTACAGATAGGCACTTTTGAAAATCCCACTGCGTACCTATGCACTCACTAGGTGTCTGTCTGGATCTTTAGCCACCTAAATATCTTTAAAAATCTGTCCTTTGGGCCAGATTTGAGCATCTGCAGCTCCCGCTCCCATTTACTTCAGTTGGGGTTTGGGTTCAACACCTCTGAAAACCAGGTTGTAACAGGGGCAGCTCAATGGCAGACCACCCCCGCTTGCTAGGATACAATGTTGCAGGGGTTCTTTCAGTGTAATGCCCCCTACTGTTCTGGGTCTACAGCAGACCACAGCTTATGTGGCCCTGCCCTCCAGCCAGGTCAGCTTTCAAGTTCAGTCCCCTTTTGGGGAAACAAAAGTCCAAACAGACGAACCCCCCGAAGTTTAATGGCCTTTATGCTCAGCCTTCATCAGTCTTTGCCTATTTTATCTTGGGGATTTTGTTACTCCTCTTGCTGGGGGAAGGGATGGGGACCCTGTGTTAGGCATTAAGGATTGCCCCTTACACTTGTTGCCTGATTTTAGGGGCATGAATCTGATTGTTTATACAATAGGCTCCCAATTAATCTGATCAGAAGATAAGTTTCTTGTCCCAGAATCAGGCTACACAGAGTTCTGCAAGGACCCTTGGGTTGTGTGACCAGGCCACTCATGCTGAGAGTCAAAATACAGCCTTTAAGACTGTTATTGAGATAAATGGACTAGTAATCAAATGGAAAAAGTAACCAATTAGAAGGACAAAGGAAATAATACTGTTAGAGGTACATGTGGTATTGTTTACTATAAAGCTTCCAAGATGAACATACTCCCACCCTTCCTTGGTAACCTGGTGGTGGAGAGACAAAGGACCAGCCTCACCTCTGGCATGGCAAAGAGTCTGATGGTCCAGGTTCATCAACACTTGAGTGGGAGATGAAGAATTTAGGACTAGCGAGGGAGCTAGAAAGCTATAGAAAGACCCAAGAGAAACTAATTAAAAACCTGATTAAAAAAACTAAACATGGGGGTTTGCTCCTCTTAGAGAGCCTGAGCACTCTATGCCCACCCTCCATATCCAAACTTAATGTCCTCACCCCCATAATATCAGGGTACACTTATTTTATAGGCTGGCATGTTCATAAGTATTAATGGCAATTAGCTCATCCTCACATCTGTTATTCCTAGCCTGAACTGGTTTGGTGGTGGTTATTGTCATGTTCTTTGTGGTGTACCTCTTAAGTTTATGGAGGGCAATCAGTTGGCCACTTATCTATGCTAAAGGTCACAAATAGAAGTAGGCTAACTTGCTTTAGTTCATCTTACAGGATGTGGCCTGTAGGTTCCCTGTGTTACTGCCAAAATACTCTAGTACAAATCCATAAATCTATTATAATAAAACAAACAAACCCATAAGAAAGGGTGTAATACACAAGCAAGCGGGCTAGCCCTATGGGCTACACAATCTGCCATGGCATCTGGGGGCTGCTCCTACCTTTCCCTGTTTGCCAGGGTCTCTCATAGGGCTGCAGATTCTACCACTCCCACCCTGGGCGTTCTGTCTCCTGGGGCAGCTTCTTTTCCGTCTGCCACTGAGGCACTTCCTCAAGGTTCTCCGGCAGCCTCCTGATTCCAGAGTCTTCCCCTGCTTTGCCTCAAGCCTGTTTTTGTGGAAGGCCTGCCCCCACCCCTGCCTTTTCTCAGTTGGGCCTTACAGTAATTTGGGCCTGACACCCCCCCCCCCCACCAGAGATAACCCAGTGGGCTAATTAGGCCCACAGGCTCCTGTTAACCCTTTAGTGTGAGGCACATACCCCATCACAAGGTCCTTCAGCGAGCCAGTGTCAGAGCATCATGAACAGAACCAACAACCCTAACTTTCAGCCCTCTGCTCAACCTCCAGTGTCCCCCATGTGACCTGAGGAAAGAAAGTCTGACAAATAATTTTCCTAGTTGAGAAACTTGGGTTGATTTGGAGATGAGAAGCCATGCAAACTTTATTACCACAGGCCAGGTCTGCTACAATAGCCCATTTAGAAAAAGGGTTGTAAGAAAGGCCTCCCCCGGCATTTGTTTGTGCACCTAAAATTCCTGTTGCAGTTAGTGCATTCATAGATTCACAGGCCAGAAGGGACCATTGTGATCACCTAGTCTGACCGCCTAACACCGGCGATAGAACTTCCCCAAAATAATTCCTAGAGAATAAACTTTTAGAAAAACAACCAAATAATTTCAAAATGGTCAGTGATGGAGAATCCACCGTGACCCTGGTAAGTTGTTCCAGTGATTAATGACTCTCTGTTAAAAATGTACACCTTATTTCCAGTCTGAATTTGTCGAGCTTCAACTCCCAGCCATTGCATTGTCATACCTTTCTCTGCTAGAGCCCATTATTAAATATTTGTTCCCTAAGTAGGGTGGACAATCTGAAATCAAGTCACCAGTTAACCTTCTCTTTGACAAGATAAATAGATGGAGCTTCTTGAGTCTGTCACTACAAGGCAGGTTTTCCAATCCTTTAATCATTCTCAGGGCTCTTCTCTGAACCCTCTCCAATTTATCATCATCCTTTTTCAATTGTGGAGTCAAGAATTGAACACAGTGTTCCAGCAGCAGTCTCCCCAGTGCCAAATACAGAGGTAAAATAACCTCTCTGCTCCTACTTAAGATTTCTCTGTTTATGCATCCAAAGATTTCATTAGTCCTTTTGTCCACAGCATTGCACTGGGAGCTCATGTTCAGCTAACTATCCACCATGCCCCCCGCCTCCTCCCCAAATGTTTTTCAGAGGTACTGCTTCCCCGGATCAAGTTCCCCATTGTGTAAGTATAGCCTATGATCTTTGGTCCTAGATGAAAATGTTTCCATATAGCCATATTAAACCACATATCATTTGCTTGAACCTAGCTTACCAAGCGATTCAGATCACTCTGTATCAGTGACCTGTCCTCTTCATTATTTACCACTTCATCAGTTTGTGTCATCTGCAAACTTGATGAATGATGATTGTATGTTTTCTTCCAGGCAATGGATAAAAATGTTAAATAGCAGGATCCCACTAGAAACATCCCAGTTTGATAATTCCCCATTTACAATTCATTTTGAGACCTGTCAGTTAGCCAGTCTTTAATCCATTTAGTGTGTGCCATGTTAATTTTAGATCTCTCTATTTTTTTAATCAAAATGTCATGCGGTAGCAAATCAAATGCCTTACAAAAGTCTAAGTATATTACATCAGCACTATAACCTTTATCAACTAAATTTGTAATATTACCCTCCTGTAATTCTTCATTAATCAAGTCCCATATCAGGTGCTCCATTATCCTGCCCAGGATCTGTGTCAACCGGACAGGCCTACGATTACCTCGGTCATCTCATTGACTCTTTTACAATATTGGCACAACATACTCCAAGTGATGGCCTGCTGGTCCAGGTGCAGCAAGGATGAAAGGGGCATATTTGACACTTAACTCACGGTGCATTGAAACTATAAAAGCCTGACCATACAACTCTGATTTATGGGACTGGTCGTATTGACTTCAATAGGCCTACTTGGGTAAGTAAGGAGTTACTGAGGTAAATAAAGATTACAGGATTGGCCCCTGGTGCTGTTTTAACCCCTTAATACTCCCTTTCTGGGTCACTCACCCCAGCATTTGACTGGACAGCAGAATTATCCTTAAAATAGTTTCATCTCCCATGGCAAGACCCAGGTTGCTACCAGCACTTGATGAAAATATCAGCTGCCCTTGTTGGCTCATCTAATGCATGAGGGGCGTGACATGTATGCCAGGGCAGAGAGCCCGCACAACTTCCTGCGCCCCACTGAAGACCTTAACAAGGCCTTGTGCATTGTGGGGAATTTACCCAGTATGCTTGGTCTCCCAAGAGAATGGGTGAGCATGCTGCTCTTGAGCACCTCCTGCTGGATGCTTAGCGGAGCGATACTGGCTTGACAAGACACAGCTGCACATCTCAAGCCCGCACAGCGGAAGGGAAAGTGCTGTAATACTGACCTCCGAGTTGCAGAAGAAAGGGAGGAAAGTCCTAGAATTCTCCAGGCCTCCTCCAGAATCTGTGATTAAGGACCTTGCTCTTCTAAGGGATAATAAAGATACAGCTAGAATTTCAGAAAGTTTAAAAAAAAAAAAGAATGACCACTTTCATATTTTTGGGCGTAGTGGGTGAAATCTATTACCACCCCCCCCCCCAGTTCCATTTTGAAGTACAGAATCTAAAACCACGCAGCATTCGGTTTCTCATTTCCAAAAGTCATTCTTGTATGTTTAAATGAGGTTCAAAATACTTTGTGTGACATCCTAGCCCCATTCAAGTCAATAGGATTTTTGCACTTGACTTGAATGGGGCCAGGAGTTCACGATTTCCGTGTAAGGGAAGATATATGTGTGGATATCAGAGTAATATACATGCAATATTTACCTATATAGAGAATAAGCATCTTTCAAGTTCTATCCTAGGATCCTGGAATAAAACACATGTAGAAGGAAAACCTGCTGATCTATCAAAATGTCAGAACGAACAATTCCAGATCATTAGGAAATAGTAAGAATTACTCCAGTTCATTTACGTGCCAATTTTTCCATTAGTATTCAAGCACCGGCTTTCTGTAGCTGCAAAATGACTGATCTGGCCTCAAGGGATTGCTAATGAAGAACAATAGCTTTTTGGATAATATTATCAGTACACCATTTACCTTCTGAACTGAATGCAATCTGGTTAGTTCACTCCAAACGGGCAGAAGAAAAAAAAATAAATCAGAAAGTAGAACTGCGGGAATGGTTAGCCAGACTTTCCTTTTTCAGATACAGTGCTACGCAGTCAGCATGTAACTGCTAAATGTGAATTAAAATAAAATACAACTGTATTCTAGTTGTCAATAGTTAGGTACTTAATGCTGATGGTCTCAAATCATATTGACATAGTTTCCCCTCAGAACTAAACACAACCACATGGATGCCATAGTTCTGCAATAGCCTAACACTCTCTGAAAACACAGTGGGTCACATTGATTTTTAAAGCACGGCTCACCATTGACTTCAATGGGAGTTAAGGGCACTCAGCATCTCTGGAAGCACCTTCCAAGATCCATTAGGCCTTTAATCTTTGAGCACACTTCCTGGGGCTTTCTGTGATGAAGGGCCTGATCCTGCACTCTTAACTCAGGCAAAGCTTTCGTTAGGAATTTTGGCTGAGTCCGGTTTGAAGGATCGGGCCGGAAGTAACTTCCCCTCCCCTTCTTAAACATTTCCGATGTGAGAGGGTCGCAGCGACTACAGTCCACCGTAGCTGGAGCAGGGGAAACTCCAGCTGAGGAGGACACGAGGGCAAACGCCCTTCTTGCACAAGCCTCATGGGATCTTTAACGTCCAGGCAAAGCAGGAAGTACCTTGGTTTTTAAAGTCCCATCTGAAGGAGGAAAGAACAAACAAGTTTTGTATGGGGTGGGATGTCTACTGGGGGGTTGGAATGTTCACTGGAGACACTTAGACCCCAGTTCAACAAGGTATCGAGTCATGCACCTGCCTTTAAGCAAAAGAGTAAAACACACTTGAGAGTGAGACATAGGGTGACCAGATGTCCTGTTTTTAAAGGGACAGTCCCGTTTTTTGGGACTTTTTCTTATATAGACGCTTATTACCCACTGTCCCATTTTTTCCCCACAGTCGCTATCTGGTAACCCTAGGGAGACACATACTTACGTATGTTGCTGAATCAGAGCCTGATCACCTTACAGGATTGGGCCTTATTTTCGCACATGCAAGTGAGGTATCTAGCCGCCTACCTACCCAATTAGGTCACACAAATACAGTTTGAACCCCAACACCTCAGCGTATACACAAAAAAAGTGTATCTACAAAAAAGCACGCACCAAGATTACGTGCACGGAGGCAGGTGGAGGAGTGGGGTGGGTTGTGAACAGGTACAGTTAGAGACTGGGTTTTCAGAAATATAGCCCTGAAAGAGGAGCTTGGATGCCTCTCTTTTGCTTCTAAAAAGTATTAAAGTCTTGTGGAGCACAGGAGTTTGTTAGAGGATATTAATGGGCTGGAAAGGCAGGCAGTGTGGCAGCTGTATGGAGATACTGAAGAAATTTCAGATTATCTGGGGCAATGTCTCCACTTGTAATCATGAGCGAGATCACTCAGAGTTTTGTGAAACAAAAGTTCTATCAAATAGCAGCAACTGTATCTGAATTTAGCATGGTTCCCCCTCTCCCACCGCAAGGCACTTTAAAAAGCAAGCAGGGCAGCCTGTTAAGGAGGAAATTGATTAATTTTTAAATACCAGTAAATTGTCTCCACTTACCAAGGCAGACAGAGCGCAAGAGCGAGAGAGAAATACAATTAATCCCTTAGATTCAGGGGATGCAGGCAGTTTACTCCTGACACTCTGGGAAATCTCCTGCTCTGGACGCCTATTGGAATGGGAAGTCTGGACAAAACATTTGTAAGAATTTCAGGAACTGCTCGCATGGATGGCAGAGTTCACCAGCAATTGTATCCCTAAACCCAGCTAGGCTATCCAAGAACATAGGTCAGAGTAACCATATGTTTAAGTACAGCCAATCTCACCATCATTACTAAGTTCCTGCAAAAGAACTTAGACAGGGTGTTTGATGTCCGACCACTTCTGGAAGAAGCAGCAATTTCCCTGATAACACAGGCTACATTGGACCAGCTGCACCCGGGTGAAACAGGCAGTGAATGCCATGGTTCAGCCTTTAAGAAATGCCCTCCTTCAGTGTTTCGTAGGGCAACTGGCAGGTCAGTCCGTGTGCAACATGCCCATTGATTTCAATGGGCATTCCAATCACAGCCTGAGGGCAGGATTAACTATGAAACTCAGGTCTCTCTAATGCCACTTACTATGTTATGACCCATATTGGTACAAATTCTGCCTTCAGTGACCCATGTGTGGCTCCCAGTGACTTCAAGGGGAGCTGTGTGTGTGTGTGTGTGTGTGTGCAGAATTTGAGATTCTATGATTCTATGAATTTGGCCCATTTGGGTGTAATGGTATGTCTGCTCTTGGTCCGATGATGTCTAGGGCTAGTGTGGATGCAGGAGAAGAGCGGGGAGAAGATGCAAGGCACTTTCCCCACCCCTCCCTTTCTCACTCCACATAGGGCCAGATATAATGGCAAAAATCAATCAATCCCGGAGCATGGGGACTGTGCTCTTCTAGTGCATTCAGGAACATAAATCACCCCAAAGGGGCCAAGGAAGAGGCAGGGCCAACGCTTCCCCACCCTGCCTTGGCTCATGGAGCCGGCCAGGTGAACTGGGGAAGGACCGATGGTGCCTCTTGAGACAATGCCTGTCAGAGCTCTCCCTGGGGCAGTGTGACCCCATACCACACCTTACTCAGCAGAAGCTGACCCGGTGACTATAGTCCAGGTAAGATTGCTTGCTATGCCCTCAATAGGGAAAGTATGCCTGGATCCAGAAAAAAGGAGAATGGCCAAAAGTTTTTTTGAGACTGGGCACATGGCAGAAGGTATATTAGATTGACAGTATCACAAATGGAGACATCTTAACGGTCCCATTAGTAACTGTAATTGTAACTGTAATTTACAGAGTAACTGTAATTTCTGGATCATCTCCTGCAGCTATAGCTCCCTTCCTTCTGCTTCCTTTCAAGATCACCACTGGCCCTGCCACACTAGAAAGAAGGGAAAAGAACAAATATTCCTATGTCTCATATAACATTTTTCTGGTGTCAAAGATTTTTATTTTGTGGACAGATCAAAGACAAAGACACAAAACTTTCTGAGTATCAGGGGGTAGCCGTGTTAGTCTGTAGCCACAAAAACAAGGAGTCTGGTGGCACCTTAAAGACTAACAGATTTATTTGGGCATAAGCTTTTGTGGGTAAAAAACCCACTTCTTCAGGTGCATGAAGTGAGCCTTTCTGAATACCCTGACCTTCCCTGGAACCACCTAGGGTAGAAGAAGGGTCATGAGTGGAGGAGGTCTCGCACAGGTGATCAGTCGGTCTGGTCAGACTCATGCCATGGATGATGGAGTTGGGTTGGGTTCTATAAGTCTCTGAAAGATACACACTCCCTCAGACCTCTTCCAATGTTCATTTAGAGTTTGTCCTTAGGGATTCTTTATGGGACAACTGGAGACATTCCCACCATTGGAGAAAAAAACCCCAAAAAGACAGACCTCGAAACTGCAAATCATGTAATCCAATTTCATTAGTAAGCTTAGATAACAAGATTAGAGTTAAAATATTTGCATGCTACTTAATTCCTGTTCTATTGTGGATTATTCACAGGCTTTGTTTTAGGAAAATCAGTAAACAGTAGCATTAGATAACCAGTCAGCGTTGCCAAGAGTTTAGTGCCTGGAGGCTTTTGCCTTGTATTTGATGGGAGAAAAGTTTTGGGCAATTTTTTTATTTGTTTGCTCGAGAAATTAAATTTTGGATAATTTTTTTCAATTAAACTTTTTTGTAACACCTTAAATGCAGATACCAGTCTCCGATACTAAGAATCCTTATATAGCCCCCATTATCATAGGACTAGACAAGCTTTAACATATGTATGTATTAAAATTGTGCTGTTGGCAGATGATAGCTTGTTATTTTGGATATCACAATCTGTATCCCTCAGTCAGCTGTTGGGGGAATATGGCTCTCTCTCTTTGTTCTTGGTCACTGGCAAATTTGAGGTCCTGCCTTTGGGGGACTCAAGTTTCTCTCTCTTCAGACTTTCTGCTTGATCGGTCCCTTCTTCTCAAGGCTTTGGGCATTTTAGGGTCAAAAAAATCACTCTATGTTTCTTCAGCTTGGGTCAGAGACTGCGATTTGGATCATACTGAACTCCGGCCAGACCCCTGCATACAGTAATACTCAAACTTCATGGCTGCACTACATCCAAATATTTGGATTTCAGTTTTGCAAAAGGCCCCTATTTTACAATGGGCAGAACCAATGCCTTGGATCCAGTAGCCACCTCCTAATTTTGGAATGTTTCTGAGTAGTTGGAATTTCCCATTCTGGCTAAGGCCACATGCAGGTTGTAGGGGGGCTGGGGAGTAAAGAGACAGGTAAACAAACTGCTGACCAAAGGCCTGATCCTCTCCTCCTTACTACACAAATAGTTCTAACATAAATAATGCCTTTGACTTCAGTGGGACCTTGCCCAGCCCTAGCTAACATCTCACCTCCATTCCGAATGCTGCTGCAAAGATGATTTTCCAAGCCTGCTGTTTTGACCACATCACCTTCTTTCGCATTCCTCTGCTTGCTTCTCCCTTTCGATTGCATCAGACACAAGCTGCCCGTATTCACTTTCAGGGCCCCTCACAGTCAAACTCCACTCCACCTCTCATCTCCCATTCATCATTGAGCTGTCGATGCTCATCTTTGATTGTCCGTCAGGCCAGCCTCCACTGCCCACTTGTTACATTTGCAAACAAGCCCCTTTCTGCTTTCTCCAGTGCCACCCCTTGCGCTTTGGAGGAGCTTCCAAGAAACAGCTGCTAAGCCAACTCTTTAGCCTAATTCAAATACCTCCTCGAACCTCTCCTTTGCCATGATAGAATATCATAAAATATCAGGGTTGGAAGGAGGTCATCTAGTCCAACCCCCCCACTCAAAGCAGGACCAATCCCTAACTAAATCATCAATTTATGATGCCCACAAACAATTAGAGAACGGTTAGACTGCTGGTGTGTGGAGACCACAGCCTACTATGGTTCCCAATATTGTCCCATTGTTTATTTGTATTCCCCCTGGCTGTCTATATCCAGCTGTTGTCTCATCTGATACTTAGACTATAAGTTCCTTGGGCCAGGGACCAGCTTTTCGTTTTGTATTTGTACAGCACCTTGCACAATAAGGTCCTGGTCAATGACCAGGGTTCCTAGATGTTACTGTCACACACATAACACAACAACAACAAAAAGAACAGGAGGACTTGTGGCACCTCAGAGACTAACAAATTTATTAGAGCATAAGCTTTCATGGGCTACAGCCCACTTCATCGGATGCATAGAATGGAACATATAGTAAGAAGAGAGAGATATACGTACAGATAAGTTGGATCTCTCTCTTCTTACTATATGTTCCATTCTATGCATCCGATGAAGTGGGCTGTAGCCCATGAAAGCTTATGCTCTAATAAATTTGTTAGTCTCTGAGGTGCCACAAGTCCTCCTGTTCTTTTTGCAGATACAGACTAACACAGCTGCTACTCTACAACCTAGAAAGCATCTCTATTGTTTTGGAATAGGAAAAGGAAAAGTCAGCATGCTTATTTGCTTTCTATTTTCCACCAGGGAGTTAAATTGTCCTAGTATCTTTGAAAAGTTTGTTTGGAGCCATTTGTGTAGGTCTTTATTGGAAGGTTTGCTATTCTGGGCTTATTGAGGATTCTTTAAATAGTATCATTCTATATATCAAAGTTTTCAAATAGACAATGGACTATTTTGCTCTCATTTACCCCAGTGTAAATCTGGAAGATCTCCACTGGCTTCATTGGATCAACTCCAAATTTCTTCTGGTGCAACTGAGAGCAGAGTTTGTTCCAGTGAATCTAATTGTTGTTTTTGGTTCTGTATCTATTTTTCCATGGCGGGCCTTTGTATGTTTGGATCAGTTGTGTTAGTTACACATGGAGAAGGGCCTGAACCAAAAAACAGAATCCTAGCATTCCAGGCATTGGGGAAAATCTGATCTGGATTCTGAGCTGAGCATTGTGGGTTAGGCCCAACCCTAATTTTGTAAATAATTAATAACCTTAACAAAACTTTTCTATTGCGAATCATCCCGCAAGTACTACATCTCTCACACACCCACCACTTTGCTCGTTAAAGGTTTTCCACCTGCAGTAATGAGAACAGTTATCAAATTCGGGTTTGATACACCACTGCATTACACCAGTTTCACTTCAATGGAATGACACTAGGCTAAAATTGGAGTAACACACTGGGGAACCAGGCCCAGAATTCTCCTTATAGGATGACTAGGACTACATTGGGAGATCCTTTAATGGGTGAAAAAGCGTGTGTGGGAGATGCAGTTCCCATGGGATGACACACAAGGGGTCTCAATGTCGGCACTGCAGGTTTAGAGCTCTGCAACTGCAGGCCCCTGAGCACAAGTCAGCTGACCTGGCCCAGCCCCCAGTCTTTTACTGTAGTGTAGCCATAACCCGAGTCTCATCTGTGCACCAGTTTTAAATTATCTGACTGCTTTGTTTGATAAATGTTTTCTTATTAAGGTTCATGTATAAAACATTTGGCGATTCTCCCGTGGAGCTTAGAGAGGGCTTTTAAGAAAAGCTATCAAAAGTTCTTTCTTGCCTAGAACTAGGATTCTTTTAATCAGGACACATCAACACATCCTAGCAAGTCTGCTGTAATAAAGTCTATTCTGAAGCACCCGGCTGCTTTCTGGATTGCTTATCTCAGTTGCTTAGATTATTTGGGTCATAAGGATTGTGTTCTGTCCCTTTTCTCTAGTAAGGGAATGAGAACAGAGAAGCATCAGATTCTTCCCCTCAAACACTCTATTTTTTTTTTTTAGAACTACATTGTCTGCCTGCCACCAATTCTGACCCACCCCAGTCTGCAGTGATGGGTCTGGAGAAAGTACAGACAGAAAACAAATCTCTTAAAGAGCCAGGTTAGAATATTCCAGGAAGGTCCCTAATAAATGATATATGCAGATGATGTTTTGATGACTGTTACAAAGGTCTGGCATGGGAAATAAATTAAATACCCCAGCTGGCAGCCATTATGTGTTCTTTTAAAAAAATTTAAAAATCCACTACAATTTATAACACCATAACGAAATCTATCATCTATAGTTGGATCTAATTTACAATAGACTGTGCTAAACTAAAGCACCGTATAAATCACATAAAAAACAAAACCAAAAAACTTCACGGCAGGAACAGGAAGAAAAGATAAACAATCTTTTTTTTTTTAAACCTACTTAGCCCTCAGGTAACTCAAGTTGTCAGGACAGGATTTAGGCCCAGTCCTGCTCCCAGCCATGCTGGGAGCCACAGCCTGGGGAAGTTCCTGAGTCCAGCGAGTCCTGCTGGCTAACTTCAGCTGGTTCTACAGAGGCTTTTCTGGTCAGTCCTGAGGCAAAGACTTGTGTGAGCTGTGCATAACCCTGGACAAAGGTGTTCCCATCCTCACAGTAAGCAATCCAGAGCTCAGAGGAGATTTTTTCCCCCCCTTTTTTCTCTCTGTTTCAGTTGATTTTTGACTACTCTCTGTGTATGTGCACGCACGTGCTACCAGACCACTCCCTGCAGTGCATACTCAGCCAGTGTGTACTCAGCCAGTGTGTTCACCTGCTTGAGAGGTGGGTCGTCTTTATTCACTAACCCCTATTCTGGAACAGCATCTACGGACTTTTCAGACTAGGGTCTTCATGGTAGGGGAAGATTTTGGGCTTGCACAAAAAGTTGGGGGTCAGGACACTGTTGTGATAATTTGTGTGAAACTCCAAATGAAACCATAACCTGGTGGGTAGGACATTATCCTAATTGCACACCCCTTCTGAAATTATCAAACCGAAGAGCCAAGTTTCACCATGCTACATGGTGGTGTGGGTGGGGAGGTTTGGATACCTATAAATAATTTAGTATGTTTTCTCATCTGGGTGTAGGAATTAGGGTAAGAAGTGCTTTAGTATATCTGAAAGATTTCAAAATGTACTCAGCAATTGAAAAGTTAAGTTTTCTCCAGTTTTTAGGCAGTTCCTGAAAAATAGCTACCTAATAGTTCACCCAAGGGTGGCATGGGAGTTCTCTACCAAAAGGCAGTTCCCATTGGTCATCATATATTTAAGGAGTTAGGTATCTAATCTAAAAATTATGCTCTTTAGGTCTTGGCATTAAGGCAGGTCACCAGGAGGTGACGTATCTTGGAGATGTTCCTTTCAGGTGGGAGGTAGCTGACACCTAGCTTCCTGTCTGGCCATTTGTGTATTGTATGCCTGTTCCTATACTGAGCCAGGTGCACATTTCGAGATTGGATTTTCTCTCTCATAAATTTCACAAAGGAAGAGACAAACAGCAGGGGCACGTCCTGTTTATGAATAAAATAAAGTATTGGTCCAGTGTACCTTGGAGTACAAAGAGAGACACTGAATACTTCACCTAGGAGGCAAACTGACAGCATGCTTATCTCATGAAAGGAGGGTCACAGCCAGGCTGGCTGTGAAGCACTGCAGGGGTGTTGGATGAGCAGTCATTTATTAGACATAAGAATATCTTGTTAACTAAGTCTAGGCTCTAGAATCATAGACTTTAAGGTCAGAAGGGACCATTACGATCATCTAGTCGGACCTCCTGCACAACGCAGGCCACAGAATCTCACCCACCCACTCCTGTAACAAACCCCTAACCTATGTCTGAGCTATTGAAGTCCTCAAATAATTGTTTAAAGAGACTTTGAGGTAGGCAAAAAACCCCCAGGGCCTCTGCCAATCTGCCCTGGAAGAAAATTCCTTCCCGACTCCAAATATGGTGATCAGCTAGACCCTAAGCATGTGGGCAAGACTCACCAGCCAGACACCCAGGAAAGAATTCTCTCTAGTAACTCAGATCCCACCCCATCTAACATCCCCTCACAGATCATTGGGCATATCTACTGCTAATAGTTAAAGATCAATTAATTGCCAAAATTAGCCTATCCCATCCTATCATCCCTTCCATAAACTTAGTCTTGAAGCCAGATGTGTCTTTTGCCCCCACTGCTTCCCTTGGAAGGCTGTTCTAGAACTTCACTCCTCTGATGGTTAGAAACCTTCATCTAAATTTCAAGTCTAAACTTCCTGATGGCCAGTTTCCATTTGTTCTTGTGTCCACATTAGTACAGAGCTTAAATAATTCTTCTCCCTCCGTGGTATTTATCCCTCTGATATATTTATAGAGAGCAATCATGTCTCCCCTCAGCCTTCTGTTGGTTAGGCTAAACAAGCCAAGCTCCTTGAGTCTCCTTTCATAAATCAGGTTTTCCATTCCTCGGATCATCTTAGTAGCCCTTCTCTGTACCTGTTCCAGTTTGAATTCATCTTTCTTAAAGATGGGAGACCAGAACTGCACACAATATTCCAGGTGAGGTCTCACCAGTGCCTTGTATAACAGTATTAACACCTCCTTATCTCTACTGGAAATATCCCGCCTGATGCATCCCAAGACTGCATTAGAATGTGTGTTATGGTTTTATTTGATATGTGACCATTTGTTTCCTATACTTCTAACTGCTATTACTTGACTCTTTGCTTTGTTAATAAACTTATACTTGGTGTCACTATGAACAAATCGAAGTGCTGTGGGTTAAGCGGAGGGGTGTGCTGTTTCTTTGGGAGCACTGAATATGTGATCACTGAGTGTCCAGTGACAGGGGCTGGGCACTCCAGGAGGTGCTTGGGTTGGGAGTGTGCCTAGTGGTAACCTGTAGAGTAACAGTGGGGCCTGCAAGGCCTAGAGGGCAGTGCTTGTGTTGCCCATGGCTGGTGGAATTGGGTTGAGCCATGGCTTCCTCACACTAAAGGCAGGTGCTAGTGAGGTGCCTCTCAGCCTTGGGTACCCCAGGAGGGGTCACACCTGGGCAGGTGGCAAGCCTACTTATAGATTTCCCAGGACAGCTGCCTCAGAAGGGGGAGGATCAGGGGAAATACCTAGACAGGTGGCAAC
This sequence comes from Caretta caretta, assembly GCF_965140235.1. Lineage (NCBI taxonomy): Eukaryota > Metazoa > Chordata > Testudines > Cheloniidae > Caretta > Caretta caretta. The sequence goes on along the minus strand of NC_134220.1, from coordinate 10,221,744 downwards.
GCTAATGAGCCTCCCACTAAAGTCAATGGGAGTTTTATCATTGACCTTTATGGCAGCAAGACTAGGCCCCAGCGTAGTCTAAGTTCGAGCCAAAGTGTAGATACCCCAGAGGCTGCCTTGTGGCTAGAAGGAAAGGATATCCGACATGGCAGTCGGAGTGCAAGTGTAACCTGCTGGGGGGCGTGGCACAGGTCCCCCACTCTGTGCTGATCCACACAGGGCAGGAGTCTGTTACTGGGGAGGCTTGGTTCTTTCACTCACGATGCAGCAGCTCCTGTACGTAGCTCTAGAGGACCCTGGTTCAATCCCCATTGTATCAGCCATCCAGTAAAATGACTCCGTTAGCTTTGCAGGCAGTGCTGTGCTCCACAGAGGGGGTGGTTACAGCCAGTGGGGCAAGTACAGCGGTACAGTCTGGTATGCTGTACCACTGAGATATTTATAGCCAGTACATCATACCGGAAAGACAAGGAGGAGCCCACCCCCAGCCCTTCCACACAGCTGCCTCTCCTGAGTCCTGCCTGGGGGCTGTACAGCAGAAGTCTCTGGCGCAGCGGAAGGAGGACAGAGCCCCTCTGCCAGGTAACATGGGACAATGTGGATCATGGGGAGGTCACCCCCCGCTTGTGTCCCTCTCATGAGTGCAGCCTACCAGCAAGAAATGATTTCTACTGGCACCACTGGTTACAGCCTCCTCTTGCTCTCTGACTAGACAGCCACCCTGCTGCAGAGAAGCACAAACTTGGAGGCATCCACATTATATAGGCACTGTGCCTCCTCTCTTCACCCAGCTCTAGCTCCAACAACCATAACCCAGCCCTCAATCCTTTGATCAGAAGATTGTTTCAGTGTTCTAGCTGCTACAGAAACCTTCCTCTGCCAACCTGGAGCCTCTCTGTCTTGCCATTTGCCTCAGTGAGTGGCGGTCAGATGGCTGAATAGGTGGAGCTAAACCACATGAACCAGTGAGGGACAGTTCAGTCACTTGAAGGAGAAGGAAGACCCTCTGGCAAACTCAATCAAATAAGGGAGAAGTAGTTACTCAGAAATACAGAGAAATCACTAACTGAGGGACCTTCCATGCTTTCACAAGCACAAAATGCAAAAGGAGTCTATTTTCATTCCTCCCACCCTAAATAAGTAACTCAGCTAAAATGACATCAGATTTTGCCATCAAACACCTCAAAGAGAATACTGCTGTAACTAGACTAAGATGACCCAAAAACCACACAGTGTAACTACAACCCTAATCACTCAACCAAAAGGTTGCTTTTAGGGCCATGAGAAGATAGCTTCCTGTCTCTAATGAGGTAAGACTTGGCAGCTGAGAACTTTGACAAGCTGCATCCTTATTAATTCAGTCTCTTCTCTGCCTTTTCTTTTCTTTTCTCTGTGTTGTTCAGTTTCTTTTGTCAGTTGGCTAAATTAACTGCTGGGCAAATTTATTTTCAGCTTGCTTTGTGTAGGCTTGTTACCTAGCTATGAGCATGGCTTTATCGATTCCTCTGTTACACTGAATCTAAGATTAGAGTTGATTTGCTGGAGAGAAGACCAGCTTGGCCTTTTTACACCTCTTTTGATCTCACAATGACTGAGGCCTGATCCAACATGCATCAGAGTTACTGCCGGGGGGAGGGGGGGGTGTCTTTCCAGTAACTTTAACAGGAGTTGGATCAGGTCCCAAATGCCCCGGAATTTGTTGCCCTATGGTTTTATCTTCTGGAATGCTAGATCTGTGATAGTTATTAACAAGTGTTAGCAGAAAAGAATTGCTGTTATTTATGTCTAAAGCCAAATATAGCAACGTCTCTTTAAGATGCCAGAACAGTACCATTATTTGACAATACAGCAGAATACACTGGTGATGCATATAGCTGAAATTCCAATTAAAAAGATATACCCCTATTTCAGAGCACCTAAGAATAACAGTGACATTTATTTACCATAAAGTAGCATATATTCAAGAAGGATAGAGGTGTTTATTTTACAATCTGTATTTATTAACCTGCTGTTCTTTATGTCTAAAAAGAAACAGGAGGAGTATTGTCATTGATGCAATAGAATGGTTCGCATCCTTTCTGGTATAGTCAAATACTTCCTACAAGAATAGAATGGAGATGGTTTATTTCAAAATTGCTAACAAGCAGACGGGGAGGCTGGGAGATCAATTTATTAGATTTTCTCTGGTAAAATGTTATTCTCAGTTTTACAGATGCGGAAACTGAGGCACAGCGATTCAGGTCACACTGGAAGTCCGTAACACAACCAGGAGTAGAACCCCATTTTCCTGTTCGCTAGTCCAATGTCTTACAAGATTATCTTTCCTCTATATGCAACAGGCAGTCACACAGAGTTTGCATTCTTCCTTTTAGCTGACAAAGTGGTATTAGTTGAATTTAAAAGCAACTGCCCCACTAGCTGAGATTGTAAAGTGCTCATTAATCCCAAAACATAATCCCCAAACAGAGAGTAAGGACATTCAGTGCTTAGAGCACTAGCCTAGGATTTGGGAGAGCTGGAAGGTCCCTGCTCCGCCACAGACTTCTTGTGTGACCTTGAACAAGTTACTTAGTCTCTCTGTGCCTCAATTCCCCAGCTATAAAATGGGGGCAATACCATCCTACCCCACTGGGGTGCTGTGAGGATAAATGCCTTAAAGACTGAGAGGTGTTCAGACACTATGGTAATGAGGGGCATAAAAATACCATAAATAGATAATCAATACGACTAAGAACTGAATGTTGAAAAACAGATACTTCTAGCTGATTTTATTTTTTCTTGCAGCAAAGTCCTCATCTTAAGAAAACGTATCAGCCAGACTAAAACTGCTCCAATATTTGGAAACGTTGCACAAACTGCAAAAATTTTAAAAAAATATTCTCATAAAGCATCAGAGGGCATTATTGTCACTCATTCATTTTCCTCAAAACATTTTGACAGCTTCACCACAACTTAGCAATGCCTATCCCACAAGTGTCATCCCAACCTCATCTCTTATCATCCAGATCTGGATCAAGTGTGCTTAACCATCCCCCAAAGTCACTGCAACCTGCTGGAAATATTGTTTATCTTTTCAAAGTAAAGAACCAAGTCCTGGGGTAAATCACAGCCCCCAAGACTCTTGGTTACAACAGGTATTTGAGGCTTATTTAAACAGGAGCTAGTATAGCTTGTGGCTTTTTTGACACATCAGGATTACACAGAAGCTTTTCCCCATGAAAGGCAATAATCTTTATAAAGCCACTAAGGAACAAACAAAAACTGTTTCCCGAGTATAATTACATTAAACGAAAAGCACTGACTATTTCATGATAAATAACATTTACTTAATGCAGACGAGTTCAGGTGTTTGAATGGTACTTAAAGGCTCTGTCTATATCCAAGCTCCCACTATTACTACCAGACACAGTATATTACAGCTATAAAGTTTGGTAGCTTAGACACAGCCACAATGACTAGGTAACGCTGGAATGGATCAAGCTAGCACGGATTTATTCTGCCACCCGGCAGCTGGAACTATGCCAGCAACAAATGAATTTAAAAGCAGTCATCACACGGTTCCGACAGTTTGCAGACACGGTTGTTGCTGGCATGGCTGTAACAGTTTCCATGTCCCAGTATGCACAGGGTATTTTTTTTTTTGACTACCCCCCTTTAACCATACATGAAAAGGCATAAACCATGTTACTGACAGGCTAAAAGGCTGCATATTTATGACTCAGCCCTGGTCTACACTAGGACTTTAGATCGAATTTAGCAGCGTTAAATCGATTTAAACCTGCACCCGTCCACACAATGAAGCCCTTTATTTCGACTTAAAGGGCTCTTAAAATCGATTTCCTTACTCCACCCCTGACAAGTGGATTAGCGCTTAAATCGACCTTGCCGGCTCGAATTTGGGGTACTGTGGACACAATTCGATGGTATTGGCCTCCGGGAGCTATCCCAGAGTGCTCCATTCTGACCGCTCTGGACAGCGCTCTCAACTCAGATGCACTGGCCAGGTAGACAGGAAAAGAACCGCGAACTTTTGAATCTCATTTCCTGTTTGGCCAGCGTGGCAAGCTGCAGGTGACCATGCAGAGCTCATCAGCAGAGGTGACCATGATGGAGTCCCAGAATCGCAAAAGAGCTCCAGCATGGACTGAACGGGAGGTACGGGATCTGATCGCTGTTTGGGGAGAGGAATCCGTGCTATCAGAACTCCGTTCCAGTTTTCGAAATGCCAAAACCTTTCTGAAAATCTCCCAGGGCATGAAGGACAGAGGCCATAACAGGGACCCGAAGCAGTGCCGCGTGAAACTGAAGGAGCTGAGGCAAGCCTACCAGAAAACCAGAGAGGCGAACGGCCGCTCTGGGTCAGAGCCCCAAACATGCCGCTTCTATGATGAGCTGCATGCCATTTTAGGGGGTTCAGCCACCACTACCCCAGCCGTGTTGTTTGACTCCTTCAATGGAGATGGAGGCAATACAGAAGTAGGTTTTGGGGACGAAGAAGATGATGAGGAGGAGGTTGTAGATAGCTCACAGCAAGCAAGCGGAGAAACCGGTTTTCCCGACAGCCAGGAACTGTTTCTCACCCTAGACCTGGAGCCAGTACCCCCCGAACCCACCCAAGGCTGCCTCCTGGACTCAGCAGGCGGAGAAGGGACCTCTGGTGAGTGTACCTTTTAAAATGCTATACATGGTTTAAAAGCAAGCATGTGAAAGGATTACTTTGCCCTGGCATTTGCGGTTCTGCCTTTGCAAAAGGTTTCTGGGGAGGGCAGCCTTATTTCGTCCTTCATGGTAGGACACTTTACCACTCCAGGCCAGCAACACGTACTGGGGAATCACTGTAGAACAAAGCATTGCAGTGTATGTTTGCTGGCATTCAACCAAAATCCGTTCACGCGGTGGGAGGAGGCAAAATGCGACCTTGTAACGAAAGCACATGTGCTATGTATGTAATGTTAACTTTCAAGGTTTACCCTGAAAGAGTGTAGCCACTGTTTTATAAAATGTGTCTTTTTAAATACCGCTGTCCCTTTTTTTTTCTCCACCAGCTGCATGTGTTTCAATGATCACAGGATCTTCTCCTTCCCAGAGGCTAGTGAAGCTTAGAAAGAAAAAAAAACGCACTCGCGATGAAATGTTCTCCGAGCTCATGCTGTCCTCCCACACTGACAGAGCACAGACGAATGCGTGGAGGCAAATAATGTCAGAGTGCAGGAAAGCACAAAATGACCGGGAGGAGAGGTGGAGGGCTGAAGAGAGTAAGTGGCGGGCTGAAGAGAGTAAGTGGCGGGCTGAAGACAGGGCTGAAGCTCAAAGGTGGCGGCAGCGTGATGAGAGGAGGCAGGATTCAATGCTGAGGCTGCTGCAGGACCAAACCAGTATGCTCCAGTGTATGGTTGAGCTGCAGCAAAGGCAGCTGGAGCACAGACTGCCACTGCAGCCCCTCTGTAACCAACCGCCCTCCTCCCCAAGTTCCATAGCCTCCACACCCAGACGCCCAAGAACACGGTGGGGAGGCCTCCGGCCAACCAGCCACTCCCCCACAGAGGATTGCCCAAAAAAAAGAAGGCTGTCATTCAATAAATTTTAAAGTTGTAAACTTTTAAAGTGCTGTGCTTAAAGTGCTGTGTGGCATTTTCCTTCCCTCCTCCACCACCCCTCCTGGGATACCTTGGTAGTCATCCCCCTGTTTGTGTGATGAATGAATAACGAATGCATGACTGTGAAGCAGCAATGACTTTATTGGCTCTGCAAGCAATGATTAAAGGGAGGAGGGGAGGGTGGTTAGCTTACAGGGAAGTAGAGTGAACCAAGGGGCGGGGGGGTTCATCAAGGAGAAACAAACAGAACTTTTACACCGTAGCCTGGCCAGTCATGAAACTGTTTTTCAAAGCTTCTCTGATGCGTACCGCGCCCTCCTGTGCTCTTCTAACCGCCCTGGTGTCTGGCTGCGCGTAACCAGCAGCCAGGCGATTTGCCTCAACCTCCCACCCCGCCATAAACGTCTCCCCCTTACTCTCACAGATATTGTGGAGCACACAGCAAGCAGTAATAACAGTGGGAATATTGGTTTCGCTGAGGTCTAAGCGAGTCAATAAACTGCGCCAGCGCGCCTTTAAACGTCCAAATGCACATTCTACCACCATTCTGCACTTGCTCAGCCTGTAGTTGAACAGCTCCTGACCACTGTCCAGGCTGCCTGTGTACGGCTTCATGAGCCATGGCATTAAGGGGTAGGCTGGGTCCCCAAGGATACATATAGGCATTTCAACATCCCCAACAGTTATTTTCTGGTCTGGGAATAAAGTCCCTTCCTGCAGCTTTTGAAACAGACCAGAGTTCCTGAAGATGCGAGCATCATGCACCTTTCCCGGCCATCCCACGTTGATGTTGGTGAAACGTCCCTTGTGATCCACCAGAGCTTGCAGCACTATTGAAAAGTACCCCTTGCGGTTTATGTACTCGGCGGCTTGGTGCTCCGGTGCCAAGATAGGGATATGGGTTCCATCTATAGCCCCACCACAGTTAGGGAATCCCATTGCAGCAAAGCCATCCACTATGACCTGCACATTTCCCAGGGTCACTACCCTTGATATCAGCAGATCTTTGATTGCGTGGGCTACTTGCATCACAGCAGCCCCCACAGTAGATTTGCCCACTCCAAATTGATTCCCAACTGACCGGTAGCTGTCTGGCGTTGCAAGCTTCCACAGGGCTATCGCCACTCGCTTCTCAACTGTGAGGGCTGCTCTCATCTTGGTATTCATGCGCTTCAGGACAGGGGAAAGCAAGTCACAAAGTTCCATGAAAGTGCCCTTACGCATGCGAAAGTTTCGTAGCCACTGGGAATCGTCCCAGACCTGCAACACTATGCGGTCCCACCAGTCTGTGCTTGTTTCCCGAGCCCAGAATCGGCGTTCCACAGCATGAACCTGCCCCATTAGCACCATGATGCATGCATTGGCAGGGCCCATGCTTTCAGAGAAATCTGTGTCCATGTCCTGATCACTCACGGGACCGCGCTGACGTCGCCTCCTCGCCCGGTATCGCGTTGCCAGGTTCTGGTGCTGCATATACTGCTGAATAATGCGTGTGGTGGTTAATGTGCTCCTAATTGCCAAAGTGAGCTGAGCGGGCTCCATGCTTGCCGTGGTATGGCGTCCGCACAGAAAAAAGGCGCGGAACGATTGTCTGCCGTTGCTCTGACGGAGGGAGGGGCGACTGACGACACGGCTTACAGGGTTGGCTTCAGGGAGCTAAAATCAACAAAGGGGGTGCCTGTACATCAAGGAGTATTTCAGGCAGGACTGCACGGAGGGTTCCAATAAGAAATGGTGCACCTAAGTTATCGTTGTTATTGGAACAAGGAGGTTAGCCTGGCCTCTGATTGATACATGGCTAGATTTACCTCGCTGCACCTTCTCTGTGAGTGACTGCAGTGTGACCTAGAGGAATGAGTCCCCTAGACAGGGGAGGAGGCAAATGAGTACAAAACAAATCTGGTCTATTTCTTGTTTTGACCCACTCCATCTATCTTTTACATCTTTGGCTGGCAGCAGACGGTGCAGAAGGACTGCATGCCATCCACATCTCATGGCTGCTTGGCAGAAGATGGTACAGTACGCCTGCTAGCCATCCCCATCTCTTGCCTGCCTGGCAGAAGATGGTGCAATACGACTGCTAGCAATCCTCATCTCTTGCCTGCCTGGCAGAAGATGGTACAGTACGACTGCTAGCAGTCCGTATCGCCTGCCTGCTCACCATAAGATGGTTCAATAGGACTGACTGCAGGACTAAAGAGAATGACCTGGTCAAGTCACTCCAAATTTAGTCCCTGCGCCCATGTCTGCCCAGGCGCTCCCAGCCGACGCGGCCAGGAGCACCTCGGACACGATGAGGACGACTACCAGTCGTATTGCACCGTCTGCTGCCAGAAGGCAAGGGGTTGCTGCTACTGTGCAGCAAAGCCGTACCGCGTCTGCCAGCACCCAGGAGACATAGGGTGACGGTTACCTGAGCGGGCTCCATGCTTGCTGTGGTATGGCGTCTGCACAGGTAACTCAGGAAAAAAGGCGCGAAATGATTGTCTGCCCTTGCTTTCACGGAGGGAGGGAGGGAACGGGGGCCTGACGACACGTACCCAGAACCACCCGCGACAATGTTTTAGCCCCATCAGAGCGCTCCATTGTGACTGCTCTGGACAGCACTCTCAGATGCCCGATTGTTTGCCATTGCTCTGACGCTGGGAGGGGCGCTTACAGGGTTGGCTTCAGGGAGCTAAAATCAACAAAGGGGGTGGCTTTACATCAAGGAGTATTTCAGGCAGGACTTCACAGAGGGTTCCAATAAGAAATGGTGCACCTAAGTTATTGTCCTTATTGGAGCAAGAAGGTTAGCCTGGCCTCTGATTGATACATGGCTAGATTTACCTCGCTGCACCTTGACTGCAGTGTGATCTAGAAGAATGAGTCCCCTAGACAGGGGAGGGGGGGGAAGCAAATGAGTACAAAACAAATCTGGTCTATTTCTTGTTTTGACCCACTCCATCTATCTTTTACATCTTTGGCTGGCAGCAGACGGACTGCATGCCATCCACATCTCATGACTGCTCGGCAGAAGATGGTACAGCACGACTGCTAGCAGTCCGTATCGCCTGCCCGCTCACCATAAGACGGTTCAATAGGACTGACTGCAGGACTAAAGAGAATGACCTGGTCAAGTCACTCCAAATTTAGTCCCTGTGCCCATGTCTGCCCAGGCGCTCCTGATCGACCTCACAGAGGCGACCAGGAGCACCTCAGACATGACGATGACGGCTACCAGTCGTACTGTACCGTCTGCTGCCACAAGGCAAGGGGTTGCTGCTACTGTGTAGCAATGCCGTACCGCGTCTGCCAGCACCCAGGAGACATAGGGTGACGGTTACCTGAGCGGGCTCCATGCTTGCCATGGTATGGCGTCTGCACAGGTAACTCAGGAAAAAAGGCGCGAAATGATTGTCTGCCCTTGCTTTCACGGGGGGAGGGAGGGAACGGGAGGCTGACGATATGTACCCAGAACCACCCGCGACAATGTTTTAGCCCCATCAGGCATTGGGATCTCAACCCAGAATTCCAATGGGCAGCGGAGACTGCGGGAACTGTGGGATAGCTACCCACAGTGCAACGCTCCGGAAGTCGACGCTTGCCTCGGTACTGTGGAAGCGCTCCGCCGAGTTAATGCACTTAATGCACTTAGAGCATTTACTGTGGGGACACACACACTCGAATTTATAAAACCGATTTCTAAAAAACCGACTTCTATAAATTCGACCTTATTCCGTAGTGTAGACATACCCTCAGGGATCAAGAGCTGCTCTCTTCGATTACAATGTTAAAATGGAGTTATGTCCCAACATTAAAATGTCGGAACACACCACAGTTGTGAAGAGGGCACCACAGGTGTTGACCCTGCTAGCTAGGTCTGCATGGAGGGACTGCTCTCAGCTGCTCATCTGCATGAACGTGGTTAGGCACCCTGGTGATGGGCACTTAATAAAATCTATGATAGGCAGATATTTGACATAATTCATCCCTAAATCTAGCAGCGTGTGCATGCATGTGCACTAACAAACCAGTCATGCACAGAGACACCAGGTGAGATTCTGTGCTGTGCCTCTCAGCTGTGCAGCACAGAACTCATGGCCCAGAAGAAGGGTGGAAAAAAAAGCCATCTTTACCACCCTCCCGATCATAGTAATTCACTCAATGTTGTTACACAGGTTTCCCTGCTCTGCCCTGGGGGCTAGAGCACTGTCCAGAATCTCCACAGTAATGCATGTTGTTGCCCACCCCAACACACCCATCCTGCCCCTGGCTCTGCCCCGTGCTCCCTATGCCAGTGGTTGCGAGGGGGTCCTTAGTAGACAGTCTTATGGCTGTCTTCCTCAGTTCCTGCACCAGAGGAATTGTCCCCCAGCTGGATCCAAAGCTTTTAGGGTCTCCCTTCATGTCATCCCAAGCCTTTTACCTGACATAAAAGGGCTGGAGAAGGGGTGAGAATTTCCTTCAATTAATAAAAAGAAAAGGAGTACTTGTGGCACCTTAGAGACTAACCAATTTATTTGAGCATGAGCTTTCGTGAGCTACAAGTCCTCCTTTTCTTTTTGCGAATACAGACTAACACGGCTGTTACTCTGAAACCTTCAATTAATAGAGGGGGAAGGTGTTAACAGGGCCAGTGCAAGGATGTTTTGCGCCCTAGGTGAAACTTCTACCTTGTGCATGTTCCCCCCCCCCCACCCTGAGGTGCTCCCCCTGCGGCAGCTCCACGCCCCCCCCCCCGAGGCACCCCCCCGTGGCAGCTCTGCACCCTCCCCCCTGCCCCCTCTCCCTCCCGTCGGCCCGGGGAGCCACGTGCGGTAACTCCCCGCCCCAGCTCACCTCTGCTCCGCCTCCTCCCTGAGCACGCCACCGCTTCTCCTGCCTCAGCTTGTGGCGCCAATCAGCTGTTCGGGGCGCAAGCCTGGGAGGGAGAGACGCAGAGCGGGGCCGTGCGCTGAGAGGCAGAGCAGAAGTGAACTGGGGCAGGGAGCAGTTCTCTTGTGTGCCCCCCCCCGTTACTTGCCGCAGGCAGCCCTCCCCATGCCCCCCGCCCCACCTCCCCAGAGCGTGCTTTTGGCCGCCCCCAACCACTTGGTGCCCTAGGCGACCTCCTAGTTCACCTAGTGGTTGCACCGGCCCTGGCTGTCAGCAGTGAGGAAGAGAAAAGCTGCTATACCTACCCATGGAAGTTCTCTGGATGAGAGGGAGAGAAGTTGCAGATCCTACTTGTGGGCACCATCCCCAGGTCAGAAGGAAGGCAGGGGAGCTCCAGTTCTCGCTGGGGCAGTCCTTGACAGAAGGAGGGACGGAGAGATGGAGGAGCCATTGCCAAGCAGAACTGTGCTTAAAAAAGGCCCCCGTTTCCTCCCCAAAAATTGCATTTAAGAACCATAATTATACATTCAAAGCACTGTAGAGACATCATCAAATCACACCAGGTAGAAGTAACTCATCTGACATGTGGGTAGCATGGCAGAGCTCCAACCTTGTCCCCATGTGTCCTGCACTTCCAGGTGGTTTATGGTAGCCTCAGAGGCTCACTGCAGCCTTCCATGTAGCCCTTCTCTCTGTAAGGCCTGGATTACAGTCATAAGTCAGCAAGGAGGTTGGTGAGAGAACTCCCACAGTCTCGGTTGTCCATACAAGCTTATTCCAGAACAGTTTAGCCTCCTGTCTTGACAGGGGCCTGTCTTCCCCTCCCAGGAGGTGTTTCTGTAGTGGCAGGTTGGGGGGGAACCCAGGCCCACCCTCTACTCCAAGTTCTGACCCAGGGCCCCTTATGGCAGCAGCTGTTGGCAGCCAACCTTTCACTGGGCCACTTCCCCTGCTTCTCTCTCTTAATGCCTTCTTTACCCTACCCTTACCTTAGGGCTCCCTTTCCAGCAGCTTGAGGGTGTCCGCATTACCCAGCCCTTCAGCCACACTTCCTCTCCCTAGCTCCCCTTCAGCCTGCCTGGAGTGAGCCCTTTTATACTATCAGAGGGGCCTTAGTTAGAATCATAGAATATCAGGGTTGGAAGGGACCCCAGAAGGTCATCTAGTCCAACCCCCTGCTCAAAGCAGGACCAATTCCCAGTTAAATCATCCCAGCCAGGGCTTTGTCAAGCCTGACCTTAAAAACCTCTAAGGAAGGAGATTCTACCAGTGTTCATATTAGCTTAACAGTCTCACCTGACTCTTTGCAGGTTAATTGGAGTCAGGTGTTCTCATATGCCTAAGGCTTCAACTGACTCTTTGCAGGCTAATTGGAGTCACGTGTCCACCCTAGCCTGGAGCAGCCCCTGCTCTGGTCACCCAGGGAACAGAAACCTGTTTACCAGTGGCCAGTAGATCTGCCTTCTACTACTCTGCTGTACCTGACTGGCCTGGGTCTATCACAGTAGATTCTGTAGGTCAGCTTCTCCGCAGGTGTAACTCTGTGTGTTTCCATTGATTTCCATGGAGAGTCACCGATTTGCATCTGGCCCTTTGAGTTTCCATTGCTCATTTGTCAGGGAAGAGCCAGAACCTCGTACTTTGCTCACGGTGACATCTCCACTTCTGAACTGTATTCAACAGCTAAGAATAAAGGCTGACACAACAGTAGGTGCTGGCCAGTGGAACAGCTTAGCTAGGAGATCGCTGGCGGTTAAATTAGGACTTAAATGATGAATTATGATAGCCTTCCAATAGGAGTAGTAGGGGGAGGCAAGCAACACAAGTAGTTTTCAGATGGAGCTTGATCCATTTATGACTGGGATTATGAGAAAGGCTATGATTTTGTCAGGGATATTTTTAGTAAAAGTCAGGGACAGGTCACGGACTTCTGTGAATTTTTCTTTATTGCCCATGACCTGTCTGTGACTTTTGCTAAAAATATCCGCGATAAAATGGGAAGGAACTGGGCAGCTGTTGGGTGGCTGGGAGCTCTGGGGCCCCATGACCATTGGGGACACAGAGCTCCAATGTCCCCCTGCCCCATGGCGGGGAGCAGCTGGGGTCCCCCTCCCCCATGGGGGTGGCAGCCAGGGTCCCCCTGCCACCGTGGCTGGTGGGGAACTGCAGGGATCCCCCAGTCCCTCAGAGAGGCTGGGAGCTGCAGGGTACCCCCGTCTGTGGCAACTGGGAGCTGTGGGGTACCCCCACTGCCCATGGCAGCGGGGAGCTTGGGGCCCGCTGCCTCAGGCGGTGGGGGTACCTCACAGCTCCCTGGTGCTGCGGGAGGTGTCAGGAGGGACCCTGCAGCTCCCAGCCACCAGGGCTGAAGTCCTGGAGGTCTTTGGAAGTCACAGGGTTGCCTGCAACAGCAGAGGCCTAGACTTGATAACCCAGAAGTTCCCCTCCAGTCCTACGTTTGGTTGAGGTTGAATGTAATATCTCCAATCACCACACGATGTCACAACAAGCCAAGTAATGACGTATGACTTGCATACAAACGGAAGTGATACCACAGTGTAACACAAGCAATAGTTACAGATTCTAAGGAGAGTAAAATAGCAAGGCCATTCTATCACATGTTCACTAACAAAGCACTACTGACATTTCAATGATCATTGTACTGACCTGGATCCTGATTTCAGTCTTGTTTTCCTTTCTTTTGTGGCTGGAAGATGAACTGAACTCCAGGGTTCTGCATAACCAGATGTTCTGCGGAAGCCTTGACAAGGCCTGGAAATCCCAAGCCCAGTGGCTTTTTTCTTATTTCAGGCTTCATCACCAAAACGCCAGATTTACTATTAATGGGAAGAACTGTAGTGTCTAGGAATTACTTGTGCTGTCATTGCACTTCTGCTCCCAGGGATGGCACTGATGAGTCAAACTGGAGGTGGGGGTGGGGGGTGAAATGATACATTTCCCTGGAGGGGTAATTCAGTAATATTCTCTTTAGTCCCCACTCCTGCTGAGGAGGAGTCATTCTACCCTCTTAGAGAACAGCAGACTGATGATAACTGATCGCTCAGAAGAGCAGGTGAAAAGACATCTGTTTGCTTTTGGAAACCACAACTGGAAAATGAGCAATTACAGAAAAGTACCCCAGAATACAGAACACTTGAATAGTGATTTTAATAAAGTAAAACCAATGCAACATGGGTATTCCTAAAATAATTGTACAGAACAAACTCAAACATTTTAACTAAGATACAAAAAATAACACAGAGAGGATTTGGCTTAAAGCTTAAAATATTCCAGTGCTGGGGATACTTTTTTTTTTTTTTTTAAAGCAAAGGGCAAGATAGCAAAACTGGAGTGCAGAACAGACTGTAACAACTAAGATCAGTTTTCTCTATCTAAAAATCTAAAGCAGAAGGTTCTATAATGGAAAAGGGTGAGCAATGAAAAGGTGTTGGTGATTCTCAGTTCTCCATTGCTATTTGAGGAGTGTTTCTGAAACACTTGTATGATATTGTGATTTACAACTTGTCTTCATTCTAAATGAAAACCTGAGAGTGAGCTCTTGCTGCAGGCCCATAAGGCCACCTGGAAAGGAACAGCAGTATTTGGTTTCTCTTTTTTGGTGGTCACTGGGTAAATATGGGCTGGTGTTAAGATGAGCATTGTGGAATTACACATTTGAATAGCTACCAAGCATACACAATCGGAGTGGTTTCCAAAGTTTATTTCCCCAGCCCTCATTCAGGCAGATCTCACCAGGAACTAGATCTCTGTTTGAAGCATCAAGACTTCCCTCTTGTGGCCAGGAAACCAGTTCCTCTGACCTTTCAGCACAAGGGTGGAGCACTATGAGCTCTTATGGGGATTCTGACTCGAGTCTGAAGCCACGCTTTGTAATCCTCTTCTGGCATCTGAACGATATTTTCACGCACAAACTGAAAAATAAAGGGGCATTTTCCTTAGCACTTTATATTATATATAAGAGATGCTGATACCATCTGACTGTGGGACAACCACCATAGAGCCTGCAAACTGTTAGCATGTTAACCTCCTTTAGATTGGTGTGATAAAAATGAAAAGGGAAGTAAGTCTTTTAATGTAAGTTTCTATAATAGTGCATGTTAATTAAAATGAATTTAAAAATGGAAGCCCCTATGATCTTCAGTATTATTTAAACCGTAAAACCTGCAGAGCTAAGCTTGTATAAAGTGTAAAGCTTTGCTTTTACCCAGCGTTGTGTTACGTTAAATTGGCTTAAAGATGAATCAAAGTGTTAGTCTGGAGCAGCGCCAGGCAGCTGACAGTGAATGGGGTTTTTCCTGTTCCTGAAATACTCCCACTGCCGTTATCAGATGCGCCAGAAGGAGCACCAGAGCCCTCCTCTGTGGATGCTCATGGAGAAGGTAGAAGAGGCTGGAAACGGAACTCAGCAGCATCAGTACCTTGTCGTTTTAGGTGCCATTCCTAACACTAGTGTGAAGGAAGAGCATGCAAAGGGCGCAGAGTGGAAGCCACAGTCAAAGATAAAGAGATACAGAATAACTGGCAGGCAACAGAGAATTCTAGGCTTCATGCACTGTGCATAATGGCAATGGGGAGCCTCTCTGGCTAACGAATGCTCCACTCCGGGAGTTCCTGGTGTGATTACACGAGGCAGGGCTCCGGGGACAATGGTTACCTTTTTGTAAGTCACCAAGAAGTGCAGTTAAACTATCCCCAAGCTTTCTGGGTGTTGGAAGAACTTGGCCTTTTAATCGCATGACACAACCTAATGTGTATAGTTTATCTGATGTAGCTGAGCAGCTTGTGTGTGTTATTATTTAACATGTTTCTGCTGAGGGTTTTCAGCTGACACTGTAACCAGGAGAGGAAAGGGCTGTGATAACAACTGAAACCACAAGGTGGCATCATTGCCTTGTTTACAGTAAGTTACTTATTTAGCCTCCACAATCTATATTTAACATAACCTCTCCTTTTTCCCTTCCATCTTTCCTTCTCTCCCTCTTTCTTCTTTCCCTTGTGCAAATTATTTCTAGAGCCCTTTACTTGAGCCACTTGAGTAGTTCTTTACACATAACCGGAGCAGCTTTTATTCACATGTTGCTGAAGCCTCTTCAAATAAATCTGTAGATTTCACAGTTCACTAGTGTGCTTCTTATTCTCTAGTGCTTGGCACACATCACATCTATGAAAGACAAGCCTTTTCTGGGCACAGCAACAATGGAATGTCCCTCTCTATGTATTCCAACTACTTATACTAACCTGCTGTCACTTTCACTCTGGTAGCAAATAAAATCAGGGATGAAATACCAACAAAACAATAATCATTAATAATACTTCTCAGTTACGTTGCACCTTTCACCCAAAGAGTTTAAAGGGCTTTACAAAGGTGTAAATTACAATCCCCGTTTTGCAGGGACGTGGCCCCATTGTCCCAAATCATATATCTTTGTGACCTTCCATTGGGTAAATCACACTGCAAGATGCCTACCCTGCCCACCCGCCCTGGATTAGAACACTAACAGATGGACTCTCGTCACCTCCACGGCTGCACAGATGTCTGGAGAACACAACTCCCATACACGTAGCTCACTCAGCACCTTCAGAAAGGTGGTGGGACGGATTCTCACGTCTGGGTTCCTGCCAAACTTTTCCAGTTTCTTTAAGATTCTCTGTGTGTGATTGTCATTCTTCACAGCGTCCGGGATTCTGGACAGCAAACTGGAAAACCTGTAATAGCAGAGCAGAGCTGAAATAAAGGCCCTTGAAACTGATGTTTACACTGCTGGGCACCTCAGACTTACCTGATTTATTTGCCTCTCCTTTCCCCCCTCACAGAATGTGAGAAAAAATGTCTTTGTGGGAAGCTTCACTGAATATTAAATACCAGGGAATGATGCAAAGAAGCTTTATTTCTATTGTTAACAGGACCGTGCACCCAACTTCCTTTGTGCGGCATTAAAAAGAGACCCCCTGATTAGTCATTTACATTCTGGGTGACAAACCTTTGGTGTGAAAGCAAACAATAAAATACTGACAAATGTTTCCATTTTACTTCTGATTTGCCCTGTTCATCTCTTCTCTCTCTTCTTTAGCCTCTATAGATTTTCTGAAGCAATCACACCCTGATCTGACATATTTTCTGATTTTCTTTACTGTCCCTTTTCCCCTTGCTGTCACCATATTTTCCCCCCAGTATGTGCTGAGATAAATCTTCCTGATGTGAGAATGTGCTTGTAACATTCAATCTTTGCCATTTCACTCGGCATATGAAGACTCAAGAGGAGAATTACACATTACAATAACAATAAAGCTCTTGTGAACAGATGCATTTTTTAAAAATGTCCTGTGTACATTTTTTTAGTGCTGCTTTGACAGCCCTGGAGACTGATGTCTCCAATCGCTGGATGTGTCTGTGGAAGTGTGGTGGCTTTTCCCTTGTTCCTGGCAGGTCTTGAATTTGCCAGCACATAAACTAGTCTTTAGCAGCAAGTGCTGTCTCCCTCTGGCTGAAGATACGTATCAGTATTTCAGCAGCAAGAGGAGGTTCTTCTCAGAACCAGTAAGGGGAGACAGTTTAGGCCTTGTCTATTCAGTGGTTCTCAAACTTTAGCAACCCGAGGACCCCCATTTTAATTTAAAAATTTTCAGAATCCCCCAAATCCCTTGCTCAGCGCCAGGCCCCGCCCCCACTCCAATCCTTCCCCCAAGGCCCCACCCCGCTCCACCTCTTCCCGCCCCGCTCCACCCCTGCACCTCCTCTTCTCCACTTCCCCAGTTTGAGAAACGCTGCACTAGAAAGTTATCCCATTTTAACCATGTTGGTATAATTAAAGTAGTACAACTTCCCTAGGCCTTGTCTACACTAGGAGGGTTTTGTCAGTATAGTTATAGCAGTAAAGTGAAATTGGCAAAAACCCTTGAGCGTGGACACAGTTATGTTTGTATAGAAGTGCTTATAATTAGTACAGCTTATGCTAGCAAAATTAGGGCTAATCTACCCTACCGAGCCTGGGCATGTGTAGCTAGACCAGCGGAGCCCCACAGACGAGATGCAACATAAGCCAGCAGAAGGAGTTCTGCCTGCATAGTGACACCACCTCTCTGAATGACATTGGCTAAGCTGGCAGGAGCACCCTTCTCTCAGCTTAGCTGTGCCTACACCAGGGATTGTCCCGCCAGAGCTACGCTGGCTGACAGTGTGATTTTTTCATACTCCTACCTGTCATAGCTCTGCCAGCAAAACTTTGTAGTGTAGATCAGGCTTTTTAGAGGTATAACTGCACCTGCACTGAAGCTTTTACTGGCATAGCTGTGTTGCTTAAACAGTAATAAATCACCCCCTCCCTAACCGTAGGTATTCTAGTAAAACTTTTCAGTGTAAACCTGGGCCTGGTGTGGATGCAGTTATATTAGTAAAAAGGTGCTTTACACCAGGACGGATATTCTTGTATGGGAATAATGATACTGTTAGAAGGCTCCTTTGTACTTGTATAAGTACATCCACCCTAAGCTTGCACAGATACAATTAAAGCAATAAAATAAAATCACACCCCTACTTGACAATTATAATGGTGCAGCTTCCAAACTTTGACCAGGCTTTCGATTTGGGAGGCAGGTGGGGGCAAGTATGAGCTACAATTCAAAATGCAGCTTTTCTAAATAGACCAACATTTGCTTCTACATTCTCAACATTTGCATTCTCAGTTAAGGTCAGTTGAGAAAAAGCATCTGGAACGTAGACTCTCAACACAAAATATGCCGCCATTTTACTTCACTTGATTTACTAAGGGAAGACTGACACTGCAGCCCTATTTCCTGTGCTGTGCGATATAGCTAATCTAATTCCCATCATCAAAGGCTGGAGCTCTGCAGGAGTGCTTTATTGAGAGGTGCCTGCTTATCTCATGGTGATGATGCCTTTTGCCCCGGGGAAGGATGAAGTCGATATCTGGCAGCAGTTTATAAACACCAGCGGTGAAACGTTCTTCAAACGTGCCTGACGGATAGACAGCTGGAGGCAACATCTTCTCCATCATCAACATTTGCTAATAGGAACACAAGTTTTCATTTCCAACACCACATTATGTATGGATCAACAAACGCTTATCGAGTGCCTGTCATTCTAAGGATCCCAAAACGTTTTGCAAACTTATGCCTCCTATAAGGCCATACGCTGGAGATGCAGAGTTGCCTGGAGGCACCAGACCTTTTTAAAATGGAAACAGGCTACTTACACCCTCTCTCCTCCCATCTTCACCAAGCAGATTTACAACACAAGTTGAAATCTGGTCCTGGATATCATTTTTGCATCTTCACTTAGACAGTGTTTATAAGGGTGCTAAAATCAAGCCCTGAGCGATGGTATTTAAGAGGGTTTACTGGCTTCTAAGAAGACTTTCTTTTGGTTTTACAGAAGAAAAAAAAGATCTGAAAATAAAGAAGAGCTTTTGGTTCTAGAGGAAATGTTCTGGGGGTGTGTTCAGCTTTTCCTTCCTTACCAGTTGCATTCATCTTCATCATGTTCTCTTTCTGTTCTCAGGCCACACTGTCTCATTCTTTCTAGGTCCCTCTCAAAATACGTGATGTTTTTTAAAGATTGGTATTTCTGAGAACTCTTCTCCTCCCGCCTCCTACAAATAAACTTCCAAAAATTAAAACCGTATATTTTAAAAATGAACATTCTGATTGACCGTTAACTGGGAAGATACTTAGGATGGTGGAAGGCAATGAGATGAGAAGAATAGAGCATGTTCAGGCCACAGAGACTAGTAATATTTTGCACTTTGATAGCACTTTATAAATTAAGTCTCTCAGAATGATTTACTAACAATTAATTAAAGCCTCCATCAATTTAGTAAGCTAGGTAAAGTATATACTTAAGGATCAAATCATCTGACACTGAAATGCAGTCACCTCTGAGTTGTAAAGTATCTGTTGTTTAAGAGCATACTGCAATACTACATAACTCAGGGCAAGAAGGAAGAATACTATTTTAAATATCTGAAACCCTATGGAGAATAGGCAGAATTTAATTACCTGAGTTGGTATTTTGTCCAGGATACCACACTAATATGCCATATCCTACAGAAAGCCCCATCCAGTTATAATGACCACAAGTAGTCAGGATCCCTACTTCTCTTCCCATCCAATAGCAGCTTCTCCAGCAGCAAAGTCCCCAACACCATCACAATGGGACATTGGTTCAGGGTGAACTCAGCCAATAGAGTGCCACCTACAAATTACGATCACTAGTTCCTGTCACATCTAGGTGGTCCTCAGAGTCCTCTCATCCAAATACTAATCTACCCTGCTACTCTTGTGAGATTTTATGAGTTTATAGCAAAGGTGGAATGGTTTCAAGTAATTAGATAGAGTCTGATTTATTCTTTTATCCTGAAAGATCCAGGAATCAGTCAATTCTTCACACAGTCACAATGGGTGCTTATGAGAGATGACAGAGAAAACTCTTTGGGATTCTGGAGAGGACTTAACATACCAGTAGAGGCGTGAATGTAAGAGTGGGGCGGTGGAAGGAGAAACTGGGGATACTGCCCTTTAAAATAACTATGTGAAGAGAGATCTCAGGTCTCTTATTTTCTACGCCTATAGAGCTCAGATGAGTCATAGGTGAAACATTTCAGTCTTTCTAGAGGAAAGGATGACCGATGCTGGCTGATCAATGGACCAGAATTGAAGCTGGCCTGGGAGAAGGCTGCTCACTTGTCCTCCGCATGAGACAGAAGGCTGCAACTGTAGCCACTAGAATTGTTCAGTAATATGAAAGGACAGTGATCTACATAGCGATGGTGGATGACCCAAAGATCATGTGTGGATTGGCTGTAATTTGGGGTGCCTGAATAGCTGCTCTTTGGGAGAATAAGGATTAGCTTCAAAAGTAAGTAAATCCAACATAGTTTAACAGAGCCGCACTCCAAATGTGCTGTGCTAAAGGGAATGGGATTCTTGGACCAAGGGTTAGGGAATTTGAAACCTTAGCAGCAGTTTAAGAGGGTTGTGTGACAAACTAGGAAGGCTGCCGTCAGCCTGGAAAACGTTAATTAAAGATATACCGTTGAACGTCACTGGGTCCACTGAATCAACTGGCTAGAATGTAAAGAAGACAATGGACTCTGAAGTTTGGGGGAACTTTTTCCCAGTGCCTGTAAATTACACATGTAAAGGTATATATTCTGTGCAATGTCCTTAGGAATCATGCAGACAAATCTCTGCACAATGGCTTGAATATTCGGCTCAGAGTGTACATCCTTGCATGGGTACTCAGAAAATCAGCTGGGCCTATACTCCACACGCCATTAGTCTGGTGCCACTCCACTGTAGTCAGCAGACCCCTCTCTAAAAGGGTTGAGAGTTACAGAGGTGCGGCATGCAGTGCTTTGACAGCGTACAGCAAGCGTTCAAGTACTTACCGTTCAAGGATCTCCAGGTTGTCATGCAAACAAAAAGCTGCTTCTTCAGCTACCGCAGAGAACTTCTGCCTCATCTCAGCACACAAATTATATTTACTTTGAATGAAATAGCTGGCATGGGAGCTGCAGGTGAGAGCACGCAAACACCACGGGTTACTCATTTCTGTGAAACAGTGCTGGGCAGCTCCGAACACAGAGCTTTGTAAAGTGATGTGAAATGAAAGCCTCAGCTCTCAGATGATTAACAGTTCAGACATTCCTGGCCATAAACATGCAAATGAAGGAGTACAGAGCTGGGTTTAGAACTGAACAAGTACTAGAAAGAATGGTCTGCAAATATTCACCGGAATTCAAAACCAAATCTTTTCATCACATCCACAACCTCCTAGTTCTGGCGGTGACAAATGGAGTGCTTGAGATTAACTAGCAGGGATATTCACAAACCACAAATTGCTAGCTTGAATTCTGAAATATTCGTGGACAGCAAATTTCTAGTTGCAGATTCATTTGAAAAATTCATAATTTGCACTGTGCTGGTTAGTTACAGAAATCGTCCAAAACAGGGAACAGAAACAAAACTATATGAAATATAAATAAAGAACAGTCTGCAAATTGCAAATAATACCAGACACCGTGAAGAGGACAGGCAGCCTCTTTGCTAATAAGTGGTTATGATCTCACACTCTTTCATCTAATCTGCATCTTGTAAGGTTTAACTAGGCTTTTTTGCCCAGTAGTTGAATTAAACACAGACAGGTAAGTAGTTAAGGCAAAATCTATAGAATTGGCTTCACAACTCACATTAATGTACGTGGGAATCATATGACAAAATCCACATGGTACTGCATGGAAACTGAGCGGTCTGTGTGTCAGATAGTACACATACTCTAGCAGAGTTTTGCTTACAGTTTTGCTTTCCACATGAATGCCCCTCATAAGCATTGCATGCAACATGCTACCTACCTTTTAGGCCTCTTTATGTGCTTTGTGCTCTCCTCCTCCTTAAAGGTTGCTGTGGTTGTTTTGTCCTCTCTCACAGTCACAGATAGTGAACTGCAAGAAAAAACAAATCCCTTGAGATAGTACAGTATGCCTTACAAACCCAGACACTGTCACTGGGGTAGACAGTTTCTGAGATGATAAACAGCTGTGATGTCAACCAGATTTATCTGGCTTGAAAATGGAAAATTCATTTTTAAGGTCAACATTGAAATTTAGGTGCACAACTCTCAGTGATGTTAGTAGGAAATCCAAGGCAAATCCCCATGCACTGTATTGAAAACAGAAGATAGAAAACAGCAAATCAGTAACTGTCGGAAAGCAGGATTTCATCAACTCACCATACTCTTAGAACAATAAGATGCTATCTGTCATGTGCATGCCATATGCTTTCCACATGTGAAGCTGTAGCATGGAGCATACTACATGCAACATGCTTAGATTCTGTAATTACGCCTACCTTTTAGGCCTCTGGTCCAGTGATATTAAGCTCTCTTGGTACTTAAAGGATGTTGGGTTTACTCTGTCATCCTTCAGAGTCACCGGTAGTGAACTACAAGACAAGACAAGGTCCTTAAAAATGTACAAGTATGCCTTCTCCAGCATATGAAACATCCTGCTGGCACTGATGAATTACTCCCAATATGACAGACTTATTCAGAACCATCCAGAGATAAGATTTATACTTGATGTTTCTCTCTCCTTTAACTCAGCCCAAGGGAAAAGAATATTGCAGTAAATGTCAGATTATAACATGTGTCTTGTGTTCTTTGAGTCTGTAGTGTGGAACCCACCACAGAACTGGGGGCTGGCTACAGAAACTGGGGCAAACCGAGTCATGGAATTAGATTCAGTGGAGGGCTGGGACATCACAGGCCTTCATCTTTCCTGGTTAATGGCAGCAGTAGATCTAGCCAGAGGCTCAGTGGTGGTATGATACCTCTTGCTTTGGCAGCGACAGTGGCTCCTGAAAGGTGAGGAGGGGAAGAACATGGCAGCTTGATCTCCTTTCTTCCCTGTTAGTCAATCCAAAGGGAGAGACTTGGGAGACTTATGGCATCTTGTTCCTCCTATCACTGACAAATTCACATTACACGTCACAGATTCTATCGGAACCTAACTCAAAAATGAGCTTGGAGACGCTGCATAGATATACACGTCCTGTCTGTAACAGAATTATGGCCTAATAAGAGCAAGTGAATTAATAGCTAATTAAGCCAATAGTTTAGCTTGGGTTTGAATAAGTCTCCAATAGAAGCCCCCATCTATTTCTTATATGAGACACAGCGTAGTGACATAAGCAGTCGAACAGGGCTGGCAGACAGCTACTGAAACACCCTCTGCAGTAGGAAATTCCTCCCCTTTTTACCGTCAGACAATTTCACACCATTTCTGGTCTTAAAAGAGACCCTTAAGTGAGCACTTTGCCAGTGCAATAATAATGGATAGGCCCAAATTGCCTCTCGTTCAGGCCACCACCTTCCAGTTTCAGAGGTAAATTCAACACAATAATTATCAGATGTTAAGTGTGAGAAATAATTCATACCACCACACACTGGCCTAGTGGTTTGGGGCAGGGGAAGCAGTAGATCTGATATATCTTGATTTCAGTAAAGCTTCTGACACAGTCCCACATGACATTCTCATAAGAAAACTGGAGCAATGTGATCTAGATTAAATTACTATCAGGTGGATGTACAACTTGTTGAAAAACCATACTCAAGGAGTAATTATTAGCAGTTCACTGTCTGACTGGGAGAGCACTTCTAGTGGGATCCCACAGGGATCAGTCCTGGTTCTGGTAATAGTCAATATTTTCATTAATAACTTGCATAATGGAGAGCAGAGTATGCTTATACAATCTTAAAATGACACCAAGCTGGGAGGGGTTGCAAGCAGTGATGAGCTGCCAAAATCTTAACAACCGGTTCCCTCCTCACCCCATGAAGGGGTCGTGGCCCACCCCCGCCCCCCGGGGACCATCCAACCCCCCATCCAACTGCCCCATCCAACCCCCCACGTTCCTTGACCCCACCCCAGACCCTTGCCCCATCCACCCCCCTCCCCTGTCCCCTGACTGCCCCCAGAACTGGGCAGGAGGGTCTCGTGGGCCACCATAGTGGGTGCCCACCCTGCCCCTAAGAGCCAGCGGGACCTGCCAGGGGGTGAGGTGGGGACTCCTGGCGGTGCTTACCTGGGGCAGCTCCCAGGAAGCATCCGGCTCTCTGGCTCCTAGGGGGGGGGAGAGTAGTTGGGGGGGGGGAGCACGGGGAGCGGCCGCTCCCCCCACTGGTCACATCGAAAGTGGCGCCTTAGGTGCCAACTCTGTGGGTGCTCTGGGGCTGGAGCACCCATGGGGAAAATTTGGTGGGTGCAGAGCACCCACCGGCAGCTCCCCGTCCTGTGCCCGGTCCCAGCTCACTTCACCTCCACTCCGCCTCCTCTCCTGAACACGCCGCCCCGCTCTGCTTCTCCGCCCCCTCCCCTGACTTCCCACGAATCAGCTGTTCACACGGGAAGCCAGGGAGGGCTGAGAAGCAGGCTGCAGCTTCGTGCTCAGGGAAGGCGGAGGTGAGCTGGGGTGGGGAGCGGTTCCCCTGCGTGCCCCCCCCGGGTTACCTGCTGCGGCGTGGGCAGCCCTCTTCGTGTCCCCCCACCCCAGCTCACCTCTGCTCCGCCTCCGCCTCCCTGGGCTTGAGTGCGAAGCCGCCACTTGCTTCTCAGCCCCCCGGCTTCCTGTGCGAACAGCTGATTCATGGGAAGCCGGGGGGGCAGAGAAGCAGAGCGGGGCGGCGCGTTCAGGGGAGGAGGTGGAGGCGGAGCGGAGGTGAGCTGGGGCCGGGCGCGGGGCGGGGTGCTGCCATTGGGTGCTCTGCACCCATCAAATTTCCCCGGGGGTGCTCCAGCCCTGGAGCACCCATGAAGTCAGCGCCTAAGGCAACTGGTTCTAAAAGGGCTTCTAAATTTAACAACCGGTTCTAGCAAACCGGTGCGAACCGGCTCTAGCTCACCACTGGTTGCAAGCACTTTGGAGGACAAGGTTAGAATTCAAAAGGACCTTGACAAGTTGGAGAATTGGACAAGATGAAATTTAATAAGAGAAAAGCACTACACTTTAGGAAGAGAAAATCAGATGCACAACTACAAAATGGGCAATAACTGGCTAGGCTGTAGTACTTCTGAAAAGGATCTGGGGGTTATCACAAATTGAATACAAGTCAACAATGTGATACAGTTGCGAAAAAGGCTAGCATCATTTTGGGTTGTATTAACTGGAGTGTCATATATAAGACACGAGAGGTAAATGTCCTGATCTACTTGGTACTGGTGAGGCCTCAGCTGGAGTACTTTCTCCAATTCTGAGTGCCGCACTTTTGGAAAGATGTGGAAAAATTGGAGATACTCCAGAGAAGAGCAACAAAAATGATTAAAGATTTAGAAAACCTGATCTATGGAGGAAAGGTTAAAAAAAACTGGGCAGGTTTAGGTTTGAGAAAAGACAAGTGAGGGGACCTGATAACAGTCTTCAAATATGTTGAGGGCTACTAGAAAGAGGATGGTGATCAATTGTTCTGCATGCCCACGGATGGTAGGAGAAAAAGTAATGGGCTTAATCTGCAGGAAGGATGATTTAGGTTAGATATTAAGAAAAAACCTCTCTAACTACAGGGGTAGTTAAGTTCTGAAATAGGATTCCAAGGGAGGTTGTGAAATACCTGTAGTTGGAGGTTTTAAAGAACAGGTTGGACAAACACCTGTCAGGATCGTCTAGTTTTACTTGATGACATCTGAAGGTCCCTACACTTCAATAATTCTATATACTAGAATAATTGAGAGCAGATCAGTGCTGTTCCATGTACCATTCTTTCTCCATAAGGTCTCAATGTCACATTCCCAATACTGGCAAATTGTGGGAGACATCCTCTGACAATAAATGGGTCTTAGTCCACACAGGTTTAGCTGGCCTGAAAGTGGAGAGGTTAAACCATGCTTTGTCTTGTTTATCAGCGAATGTAAATGCACAAAGGTACATTTTTAGCCACAGCTGCATGACTCCTCTTAATGTTAGTGTGAGCCATAAAGCAAAATTCCAAAGCAATTCCAAAATTCCAATATTGAAAATGCACAACTCTAGTAATTGGGGATGCATAATACAGTTTCTCCAATCCCATCTCTTACAGCAGACCAAGCTGGGTGTAATTCATGCATGTGACTTTATGAGCTGTTTTCCACTTGTGAAGGTGATTGCATATCTCATACTACATCACACATTTATTCTTTTTTAACGTTCCTACCTTTTAGGTCTCTGTCCCAGTATGCTCTCCTGGTCCTTCAAGGCTGTTAGGCTCGTTCTCTCATTCCTTTGATATACTGCTGGGGAACTGCAAGGCAAGACAACATCAGTCAGAATATACCTTCTCCAGCGCCTGAGCATTGGTGCTGGAGATGATTGTCAACCTTGAGAGAAGAGACATGGCTTCTTGCAGAGCTTAGGGGTTTTATAACCCAAAGATGTATGGGTCAGATCCTCAGATGGTTTGATTTGATGTAGCTCTGCTGACTTCAATAGAGCTATCCCAAGTTACACCAGCTGAGGATCTGGCCCATATGTATTTACAAACAGCACTAAACAGAAAAATACTTGAAAATTAATTAGGAGACATAATCCATACACCCACAACAGCCAGGAAATTCACAGATTCCAGTTCTGAGTTGCAGAAATCACAGCACCTGTAACACAGCCTTGTCAAGACTAAGTCCTTCTCATTGAGTCTCACAACTATTACTGGTAGCATTAGGACAGAGTTTAAATGTGGTTTATATTGTTGTCCCTCTCTCTTTACTTGTTTGTCTTTTGCAGACCAAGGATCTGCCAGTGACTTCAGTGACATTGCATGCCTATAAGTGACAGGAATATTAGGCTCTACTTTTTGGAAAACGTTCAGTTTGAGGTTCTTTGAAGTGGCCCTAAGCCTTCAGTACCATGATGAGAATGTATAAAATTGATCTGCACTAACTATTTACTCTCGTGAAAATTTCTAAAACCCAGGGATAATTGCAGAGTGCATTTGATAAAAGTTCCATTGACAATTTTATGGGCAGTGTGTGGAAAATGCAATGATAGCAACATAAACAATTCTACAGACATCGAGAAGAAAAAGGCCTCTTTCTCTATAGAAAAAAAAGGAGTACTTGTGGCACCTTAGAGACTAACCAATTTATTTGAGCATAAGCTTTCGTGAGCTACAGCTCACTTCATCGGATGCATACTGTGGAAAATACAGAAGATGTTTGTTTTTATACACAAAAATCATGAAAAAATGGGTGTTTATCACTACAAAAGGTTTTCTCTCCCCCCACCCCACTCTCCTGCTGGTAATAGCTTATGTAAAGTGATCACTCTCCTTACAATGTGTATGATAATCAAGGTGGGCCATTTCCAGCACAAATCCAGGTTTTCTCCCCCCCCCCGCCCCCCAAACAAACCCACTCTCCTGTTGGTAATGGCTTATCTAAAGTGATCACTTTCCTTACAATGTGTATGATAATCAAGGCGGGCCATTTCCAGCGCAAATCCAGGTTTTCTCCCTCTCTCCCCGCCACCACACACACACAAACCCACTCTCCTGTTGGTAATAGCTCACTTTAGATAAGCTATTACCAACAGGAGAGTGGGTTTGTTTGGGGGGGAGAAAACCTGGATTTGTGCTGGAAATGGCCCACCTTGATTATCATACACATTGTAAGGAGAGTGATCACTTTACATAAGCTATTACCAGCAGGAGAGTGGGGTGGGGGGAGAGAACACCTTTTGTAGTGATAAACACCCATTTTTTTCATGATTTGTGTGTATAAAAACAAACATCTTCTGTATTTTCCACAGCATGCATCCGATGAAGTGAGCTGTACCTCACGAAAGCTCATGCTCAAATAAATTGGTTAGTCTCTAAGGTGCCACAAGTCCTCCTTTTCTTTTTGCGAATACAGACTAACACGGCTGTTACTCTGAAACCTTTCTCTATAGAGTTGCTGTAGATGATTTATACAGGCATTGCATGAAATGTTTTCTTGTAAGAGAAGGATTCACTGAGTGTCCACCTGGAAAATAAACATGTATTGTGCACAGTCAAATGCGCCATTCTGTCACCTATACAGAGAAATGTCAATGTCCTCTAAAATTCACTGACTATTGAATTTAATCAGCAACTAAACTGAAAAAAAAATAGCGCAGTGTAAGCGCTATTACAGTGAACTGCCCGTCTTAGGTTTGCAGAATCCAATCATGTAGCATACCTGTGCAGTCTGGTCTTCTTAACAATATCTTCTGAACTGAAATTCTTTGCCACATCTTCGTATATGGTCTGGAGTAACTTCTGTAGGTCTGATAAAAAAACAACACCTTTATAAAAATGTGCCCACTGGACCTTGCGCTGCTCCTTCTCTTTACAAGGGAATGGTGCATACACTGGCCTCATGTTTTGATTCTGATTCGTGATTTTGGTTGCCCAACTTAAGACACCTTTAGAAGGACCTGACTTTCAGAGGAAGGGGGTTCAGCACTTCCTTTCAGATGTCTCAAGCTGGGCACTCAGAAATTGAAATATACCAAACCACTATTCACGGCTGGAAATGTGGGTCCCTGTTCTTTGGCTCTGAAATAAATAACAAATGAGAAGTTAGCAAACTTCTTTAACGTTTATCCAAAATTATTGTGCAGGAATTAGAAAAGTAGGCAACTTTTCACAAACTGTACCCAAGATCAACTTCAAATTCCAATGCTCATGCTATCAGCATTCTAAGGGCATATTTGTAAACATCACAACTTAATCTATTGCGTTACTCCGTCCTTCTTTAAAATGAACTATGGAATGTAACATCTGATGAGAGATATATCCTTACCATGATGCATTTAAAGCTGATAGTTTATCCTCAACAAGCCCTTGCTTGGGCATAACTGCCTGTCCAACTATCACGCCATCTTTTTTCTTTCTTTCAGCCGATCTCTACTTTCACTGTGTTATCACCTTTATCACCTTCTCTCCATTGTGACTGTGTGCTCTCATGCTTTCCCATACCTTGAATAGCCCTTTTCCCCCTGAGTGCCAGATGAATTCACTGTTCTTCAAATTCCTCCTCAAAACTCACTTCTTTTGAGGACCTTTCCACCACTAATCCACTTCTGCTTTGGTGCCCAACTACTAAACAAAACAAAAAACCCATCACAAGAAATACAATAAAATAATCAATACAGTGTTCTGCCCAGAGCCCTATTCCCTCTCTCTAGACACCATCCACCATGGTCTGTTGTTATTAGTCGTTGTATGATCTAATTTTCAGCTGATCCTGCAAGGTACTAAACATATCCTAGGAGGTGCTAAGTGAGCTCCACTGGGAAATGAGGGGTTTAGCTCCTTGTAGGTTAAAGTCAATTAACTGTATGTTCCTCAAGGTAGGGACCTTTTCTTAAACCCCAGTAAAGCACTGTGCACAAACAAGCAGGGTGGTGATATAAACAACAACTGCTACTAAATAATAAATACCTATTCAAATATCGCAGAGGAGGTTACAGAACACACACAGACTTAATCTGTTGTTAAACAAACCCTGACTGACCAAGACTTTAAGAAACTGGTTCCTGTAGTTAGGGTGTTATGTCCATATTTAAGCATCTAAACATGGACTCTCACTATGACCTTGCACAAATCTTAAGGTACGTGTATATGGCAAAAAAACCAAAACCAAAACCAAAAAAACCCAAAACCCCGAAAAGCTTTGTGGCAGCAAGTCTCAGAGCCCAGGTCTACAGACTACGACTCTAAAAATAGCTGTGTAGGGATTTGGGCTCAAGATGGAGCTCAGGTTGTGAAACCCACCTCTTCTCTGGCTTCAGAGCCTGAGCTCCAGCCTGAGCCTGCAGTATTTGCAGCCTGAGCCTGCAGTATTTGCAGTATTCCACACTGCTACCAGGGGAGGGAGGGAGATAATAGCACATCCAATCTAGCTTTAATCTAGCCTAGCCTGAGGATCAATAGCAGTGAAGCCATGGCAACAAGGACTTCAGTACAAGCTGTACAAGCCTGACCAGGTCTCTGGGTACATACTCGTGTTCCTGGCCTGCACCGAAGCCCCTGCGCTCTGGCCTCACTGCTATTGGTACCTGAGCCTAGCTAGATCGAAGCTAGCTCAGGTATGTGGAAACGTGCTGCAATCAGCCCTCTGACTGTAGCGTAGACATACTCTTGGATCTGATCCTGGAGAGCTGAGCACCGTCACGCCTATTCAAGTCAATGGGAATGGAGGGCAAGGCACATCTGCTAGGACGTGCTCACCATTTTGTGGGATTGGACCCTCAGTTCCTCTGCCTCAGTTCCTCCATCTGAAGAATAGGGATAATAATACCTGTATGTGGCTTGTATAACTTCAAAGCGCTTTATAAATATTAATGCTCACAGCACTGCTGTGAATTAGCTAAGCATTAACTAGAAAAGAGACAGGTGCGAAGAGGGCTGGTCTTGTGATTGGGATGCTGGCTTGTGACTCAGGAGATGTGGGTCGAGACCCCCGCTCTGCCACCGACTCGGTGTCTGAGCCTGGAAAAGCTGCTGAAATGCTGTGCCTCCACTGCCCATCTGTGAAATGGAGTCAACGACACTCACGTACTTCACAGGGTCCTAATGAGGATAAATCCGTCTATGTATGTGAGAGGCTCAGCTACTACAGTGATGGACACCATAGGAAAGCCTGCCATTAAAGTGCAAGCTTTATAATGAAGATCCCTTGTGCAAATAGGTATGACTTTTCTTTGGAATTTATGTCTTTCTAAGACTGGGAACTGCACCACTAAATTGTTGGTTAAAGAAGCAGAAGCAATCCTGTTGGCATTTAATTTCTCAGATACAGTCCTACATATTTTTTTCATCCATATGAAGTAAACGTCTGTCATTCGAAATGATTTGCACAAATAATGCATTATGCAGTAACCATGAAAAATTAGGATTACATTTAGTGCTGTGTTATTCAAAATAGGGATGATACAGTTGGTATACATAAAAAGAAGTTTTTAGATGTGGCAAAGAAAGCAAGCTTGAAATGCTAATCTACTTTGTAAAAAAAAAAGGAGTACTTGTGGCACCTTAGAGACTAACCAATTTATTGGTTAGTCTCTAAGGTGCCACAAGTACTCCTTTTTTTTTGCGAATACAGACTGACACGGCTGTTCCTCTGAAATCTACTTTGTAAAACCTTTGACAAATCAGAGGGAGACTGAATGATAAATTAGACAACCTCAGAACTGACCTGCCTGTTATACCACAGCTGTGAGGATGACAGCTTCCACATCTGACTTGTCAACATGATGTGACTTACAGAACCTTTGGACAAGTGTAGTTCCTCACCCAGTCGGTGATGCTGGAAATCAAACTTGTGGAAGCAGGTTCGATACAGTAGCAGTCACAAAACAATACAAACTAAATTATAGCCAGGTAAATGGCTCCATATTAAATTACAGACTCAATCCTGAAGCAAAATAAAAACCCTCTGTAAGAATCATGTTCAAATTTATCTGCAGATTAGTTGCCCAATGCAATATATTTCTCACATGTTTTCCAATAAACATGTGTCATCTCAATGGTACTTCTGTGTGAATTATAGGGAGCTTCATGAGCTGTTTGAGCAATAGGCTACAGGGGCAGCCGAGCTGTTCTAATCCAGTTCCTGTTCTGGCTCTGAGGCGTCCTTGTGTTTAATATGATTCTGTGGCTACAGAATTTACCTCAGAATCCATCCACTGCTGTAGTGTTGTCCTTCAGAAAGTGAGCTTTTATTTAAAAAAAAAAATTCTAGCTGTTATAGATGTGAAGAATACCTTCGGTTCACACTTTGGAAGTGACCCGAAAGTTGTCATTTTGAGCTTGCAAACAGACCACCTGAAACAATAACTTGGGGCTGTCAACCATTCCCATTCTTCTCAGTGGAAAGTTAACTCGGAAGCCTAACGACGACAGTGTAAATATCAGTTTGCGTGATAATTTTAGCAGAAAAATGAAGCTACTTTCAGCAGTAGATATTGGAGCAGAGATCATTTGAGTGTCTGGGTGCTGTTGAGGGTTACTAAACTAGGAGATTAAAGTCCCCAGAATCTTCCTATCATTTCCACTGTTGGTCATAAGAGAGAGGGAAAGTGAAGATGCAGCTCTTCCTCATCGTCAAAAGCCTCAATTGCGTCCGGAGTGTGAAAAACCAACACTCTCTCTCATACCTTCCTTGGGTAAAAAGTCTATGTCCTGCCCCCAGGAGCATAAAGTAAACTGAATGCAATGTCAGAATCATTAACACCAAGAACAGTAAGGATTGCATTATTCATCTGCAGAGCTCATTTGGTAAAAAACAAACTCATTTAAAAAATGTCTTAAAGCAGATGCAGAATTTCCTTTTTGCCTCTGAACACAATACCTGAGAGCTGCAGAGATTAGCATTATTTTGATCCAGAGTACACCAGGTGTTGCCTATAATTCACAAAACAGTGTGTTCAATTCATTTTGCTTCCTCTAAGAAGCAGTGTAGTCCAGTGGGCAGAGTTCTGGCCTTGGAGTCAGGATACCTGGGTTCTATTTTCATTTCTGCCACTGATCTGTTGGGAAAGTCACTTCATCTCTCAGTGCCCGTGTTTCCCCACCCAGCCTTTGTCTGCCTTATCCTGTGGGGTATGGATTGTCTCATATTATGGGTTTGTACAGCACCAACCATAAAATGGCCCAGTCTTGTTTTGGGCCTCTAGATGCCACAGTAATACAAATAAATAATATTAATACACGAATAACATGTACATTAGTAAACAGTCCCAAATTAAATAAATATCTATGTAGTTCCACTGCCCCATATGGAATTACAGTGGGTCAGCTGGTTGTTACAGAAGTTGTTCTACTTTTGTGAGACATCTTCTGTTGAAAACTGCAGAGTTGTGGATTGTATGCCATCTTAATAACTTGATTGGCTGAACAATGACAAATCCATAGCAATTTGTTCATAATGGTTTCAAATTGTTTCATCACAGTAAGGGCTACTGAAAAGAAATCGTACCACGATCTTCTGAGCCACACTCTGCTCTCCTGATCACTTTGGACAAAGTACTTTTTTCCTTATAACACAACTGGGAGGTTTCAGAGTAACAGCCGTGTTAGTCTGTATTCGCAAAAAGAAAAGGAGTACTTGTGGCACCTTAGAGACTAACCAATTTATTTGAGCATGAGCTTTCGTGAGCTACAGCTCACTTCATCGGAGCTGTAGCTCACGAAAGCTCATGCTCAAATAAATTGGTTAGTCTCTAAGGTGCCACAAGTACTCCTTTTCTTTTTACAACTGGGAGGATTCAACTTTTGATGCTGTGAATCAGGTTTTCTTGATGTATTAGAACTTAGTAATGGGATGTCCAAACCTACTGGTACATAATGTTGACCTCAACTGAGAACTGGGCATGGTGATCTAGCAAATCAAACCCAATTCCTCCAATAATATCAATCTTCAAAAATGAAGCGGCAGGAGGAATATGTAGATTAATAAAACAAACTGAATTACTGGTAAATAGTTTTCTCCTATAGTATATCAGCACACAAAAAAGCACCTGGATAGACAGTGCATACGGCACATCAATGGACGTAAGCAGGAGTTAGGCTTACCGTATAATGCAGCTCACAGCATGCTGTGGCTGAAGGCTGAACTGATACAGACAAATACAATGTGTATTCTCATATGAAACTGCAAAGTAGTTTTGATGATTTTCAAGGAAGATGCCTCAGTCCTCTCTGCCCATCAGGCAACATTGCTTGAGTGAAATGACACCTTACTGACCCACCTGCTGGAACATGAAGCTAATGCAGTTCTTTACCATAAAGGTTTTTTAGAATAGATTACCTCTGTCTTTAAAGCAGACAGGAAAGATGAAAAGGACATTCCACTTTGTGAAGCCCTTTGCACAAGCCAAATAAAATGTGAGGATTTGCTTCATGTCCAGTGATTGTAGTTTTCACTGAAAATAAGAAACCTAGTAATGGGAAAAGCAGTATGTGCTGGTCGATATAATAATACTATGCACTTTTGTAGTGCCATCTGTCTGAGGATGCCAAAACACTTTACAAACATTGATTAAATAAGCCTCTTAATACTTGCCTGTGATTGTGCTTTATTGGCCCCATTTTGCAGATAGAGAAAAGGAAGAATGGAGAGGTTAAGTGACCTGCTCAAAGTCATACAACCTACTACAGCCAGAAGTATCTTTAAGATAAAGATCTTCTTGGCAACTCAGGGAGCAAATACATTTGTTACTATGCAGTTAAGTAAAGGCAACTTACAGTGGGAAACAGGCTCTTCATCCTCTCTGGTTTGTCTGCTCTGTACTGACTCACAGTCTTCATATTCCTTGGTAACATCAATGGGAGCTGTATTCACATTGGTATTGTCTTCCGAGCTGGGGACTAGGGAACTTATGCTGCCCAGAGGAGTTCGACTATAGGGAGATGACAGACCACTAAACCGAGAGCCACTTATAGATGTTTTCTTGTTTGTCTTCCTGCTAAGTTGACTACGTGGTGCTTTCTGGCAGGATTTCTTACCCAGAAGGAAAATAAAGGAGGGGAATTTTTATAACAACGTTTAACAGGGATGGTGCACTGTATTTCCATATCTAATGCCAATACTGTATTCCTCTAGGCTTTTTTGTGCTCCGCAGATTT
The DNA here is from genome assembly GCF_965140235.1 of Caretta caretta. Taxonomy (NCBI): domain Eukaryota; kingdom Metazoa; phylum Chordata; order Testudines; family Cheloniidae; genus Caretta; species Caretta caretta. The sequence goes on along the minus strand of NC_134220.1, from coordinate 10,187,136 downwards.
TCTGCAGTGAATTCAACAGGTTGGCCAAACTGCTAAATTGGGAGTCTCTTTCATTTTGGGTTCTTCCCTACATCTTTCTCTGGCTCTGGCGTTAGTGCCAAGTGGACCAGTATACTTTGCAAACAAGTTGCATTGCAGCTTCATAGAGGTTTGCTAATAAAGAAATCCTCAACTTTTTCACCTCCAGGGAGAAAAAGGTCAAAGCTGCAGTGATAAATGTTCAAGCCTCCACCTCTCCCACACCCTGGAAATCAATTTCCTGTGTCAGAAATATGAAACCTCAGCAGACTGAAGTCTGCACGCTTGATAATCAAAACGGAATGTATTACATTGCAAATACCCTGGAGGAATCCATATCTCAATAAAAGATTTCATATCAAATATGAAAACATACATTTAAATAATATTAACGTAAATGACAACTGAGAAACTTCTGTCTAATTTAGGCTGCAAGAAAAAAAAAGCCACAGCAACATGAGGACAGAAAGGAATGTCAACATCAGCAGTCACGTTGGATTCCTTGATTCTTGTTGATTTGGGCCCTAACCTAATCCCACATGGGAATCTGGAAAACATCCTATTTAGAAACAGTTCTGTGAATATTGTACGATTTGCTGATTCCCCTCTCTCCTCTCTTTTTTATTATTACAAAGGATATTTGCCAGAGGATGTTGTGAAGCCCAAAAATATAGCAGGGTTCATAAAAGCACTAGATCAGTTCATTGAGGACCCCACACTTTGAGTGCCCCTACTCTATGATTGCCAGAAGCTGGGAGTGGACGACAGGGGATGGATCACTTGATGATTGTCTGTTCTTTTCATTCACTGTGAAGCATCTGGCATTGGCCACCGTTGGAAGATAGGATACTGGGCTAGAAGGACCATTGGTCTGGCCCAGAATGGCTGTTTTTATGATGAAACATGATCTTTGTCTTTTTAGGAGTTCAGCAACTCTTGCTACTGATTCCTCAAGCAAAGTCATAATCCTATTATATCTCCTGGTCTAATCCCTGGGCACTATGCTGCCTTTGTTTTCCCGCAAATGCCTTTAGTAGCAGTAGGTAGGGTAGTAATAGTAAAGAAATAATAAAGAGGGGGAGAGAACACCTGTCACTTCTTCAGAAACATGGACTCTCTCTGCAGAAGAGCATCGAAGTTCTCCACAATGTTTTCTGTAGTACACCTTCAATAATGTCACTTCTCCTCAGTTAAAGATTTAAATTTTCAATAGTTTAAAAAGCCTTTCATCTGAATGGCCTTATTTTCTCCTCCTCTTTCCTTTTCTCTAGATGCCATACATGATTTCTGTTTCTTGTACTGCCCTCAGCACTTGGGCTTTGTTTTCTGATTTAAATTTTTACCTTTTAATTAAGTAAAAAAACCCCAAACTAACTGTTGGAGTTTGTCAGGATGGGGCACTTACAAGCTAGCAAGCAAACTGGAACTGGATCCTGCTAAATTGCAGGTTTCAGAGTAGCAGCCGTGTTAGTCTGTATTCACAAAAAGAACAGGAGGACTTGTGGCACCTTAGAGACTAACCAATTTATTTGAGCATAAGCTTTCGTGAGCTACAGCTCACTCAAAAGCTCATGCTCAAATAAATTTGTTAGTCTCTAAGGTGCCACAAGTCCTCCTTTTCTTTCGCTAAATTGCGTAATTCTTACTCACATGGCTTACAGTAGCCTACTTGTGTGAGTAAGGTCTACTCATTTGAATATGGGTAAGTAGGATTGCGTCTCTAATTAACAAACAAAGGGGCAAAATGCCAATATTTTCAGGGACTCTCATATTTTTAGTAGTACATTTCCCTCCAGCAACATCACTAGTTACTATTCAGCCAAAGCCACAGCTACACTCCTATACCTGGCTAACTATTGCTCTTTCTGTAATCCGTCATCAAACATTATTTTTTATCAAAATCCAGAGAATTTTGGAACGTGTGTCATGCAGTCACAGGTTTCAAGCACAAAGATCAAATCAGGGAGTTACATGAGGGAACAAAACAGAGAAAATAAATATTTGGAAAGTTGGACTAGCTCGTAAAGTAGAAATTAGCAATGAAGTTACCTTTGTATCCATGATAAAGTGCTCCCATCTATACCTTGCTGCCTTGTCCTTATTGATTTTTTTAAATGTACTTTTATTGCCACCAGGGTCCCTAAGTGAAAAACAATTTAATGAGTTTTCCATTTCAAGAATCTTGCTTTTATTACAAGTTCTTTTTAGAAATGCAATAAATAGAGAATAAATGATGGCCAATCTCTGCTATGACATTTATCTTCACTTGTAAGGAGGAGAGGGATAAATCACTAGTGTTATAGTGGCGAGTGAATTATAGTCACAGGTGAAGAGAAATGTTCAGAAAGCTTAGCTATTATGTATTACAAACATACCATACATGCATTAGGCCAAATTCTGCTCTCAGTTATTTCTATGCATTCCCATTTCCAGAGAGTGTAAGGCACTGAAGAATTTGGTCTGGGTCGTGTAGCTGCATGGATGTAACTGCAGATTTGGCCTATTACAGATGGAGCTGGGAGTGCTGATTATACTTGAAAATGCCTGATCTTTTCATGATAAGGATCTTGTTTTCAGTTGCTTATAAGTTCTATCCATTTGGCCTGAGCTTTGCCATGCCAAGTGCCTGCCTCAGACTGAATTTTGTTTTTAAAGTTTCATTTAAAATACTTCAGCCATTTCCAAGAACAAGATAAGGGAAAATGCATTGTTTTGACCATGTTAAAAAATTCTTCCAGCTGTTTAATTGAAAAGTTTTATCTCCATTCTTTGGAGCAAGGTATTGAAATTTGGCAGGGGGAGGTGCCCTCGAGCCAGGGATGTGCCTTTTGCTATCTGCATGACAATTCTCCCAAATTTGGTCAAGTTAAAAGACTTTGAAAAAGATCTCAGTTCCCATGTCATTAGTAGAGACTCATTAGAGTGACAGCTAAATATGCTGAAGAATCTGTCTGCACTGAGACTGGGACTGTAATGGCTGAGCAGGACTTTTCCTGTAATTGCTCTGCTAGGGGCTTCTGTGGTATGGGGAACCAGAACGGAAAGCACAGGGCCCGTTTCTCCTGTGCTCTCAATGCTCCCTGTACTGGCACCCAGGCTGCAAGGAAGAGATAGAGGAAGTCGTCTGACTTGACTGCAGAGGGGAGAGGGAAGAGGCAGAGGATGGGGATGAAGGGCTAGGGTAGGAGCAGAGGGGAACTGGGGCAGGAGCAGTTGAGGAGTGTATAGGAGCAGAAGGAGAGAGGCTTGAGGTGGGGTTGAGAGACTGGGGTGAGAAGACTGCAAAAATCACGAGAGCACATTCCCCTGATGAGCCTGGAATTGAACCCAGAAGTCCTGAATCTAAATTTTTCTGCTATGAGAAAATATTTGTGAAACCCACTGGCACAGTGTGTGTCTCATCCCTCTCTAGTGCCTGGTGCACATATGTAGAGGGGGGCAAACATTTCACACACAATACACACTGGACTAAGTTTTCATCTCCAGTCCACCTGGTGAATTCTCTCTAAGACTATTCTGCTCTCTCTGTTGTATATAGGCAAAGCTTCTATTTGTGTCAATTGGATTTCTGGGCATATAGGGAGAGAAACCAGAACAGCCTTGAAGAGCTCTGCCCTGAGGATCAGAGAAAATAATTTCATTCATTGCTTTATGGTTCCATCTGATATCTGGATATACAATTAAGAAAACTTCCTGAATACTTTAAATATTTTATTTTCAATATTACTATATCTATTGGCTGAAAATGTTGAAAAATTTAAAACAGTATTTACTACTAATTACACAAGTGAAACAGCAAAGATACAAAATATTCTGAAGTAACTTATCTTTTAAAGCAGCCCAGAGCCATATCTAAGTGATGAAATAAAAATAGCTAGCAAATATCACTTGATACAGGCTCTGAACTGCAATCACACTGGAGAGAAAATTCCAGTTGATTTCACTGGGACAGCCATGCAAGGCAGGCTGCAGAATCAGGATCTTAGTAAATACATTTAACTTGCATAATTTTTTTTAAACCAAATTTGGATTCAAAAGCTCAAGATCCTTTCTGCTAATGCTACAGCATATCCTAACAGAGGGCCATGCTATGCTGCTGATTTGTCCACAGAACTTACTGATTCCAAAGGGGAGTTCTGTGCAAAATTTGATAACACAATAAGGCCCAGAATTAGTGATCACATGTTATTCAAATAATTTTTACTTAAAAGCAAAGGGAGAGGAAAACGAATGTTTGCAAGAGAAAAAAACAAAACCTCATCCCATCAAAGAATATTATGCAGCGTGCATGTACTTTGGATTCCAGCAGGTTAACACAGGTTTTAAGGAACAGTTGGGTTCCAGAGTCAAAGCCTCCAAGAGCCAGTGTAGAGCACAAAGCTGTCGAAAGAGGGGTTCACTGTGAAAATGAAGAAAAAAAAAACAAGTGCTGTACTGCAAAGGTGACAGAAGGAACAGTTAGATCATTACATGCAGGGGATACCCTGGCAAACAGTCAGGAACTAAATGACTGACAACAATAATCTTGGGGATAAACACAGAATAGGTTAACAACATATCTTGGATCATGCCTTCCGTAAACAACTTCATGTCAGTTAGCCAGTATACCCTGGGTGATTCTTCCACATCTGTTGGTGGGAAAGGGTAAATTATACAGTTGTGTTTTGTGAAGGCAGTATCTTACACAGAGCCACATTCCTATGTTTTTGTGCCTTTCTATTCACTCACTCAGGAATCCTTACTCAAGAGTTTCCAGACACCGTTTGCACTTGCTTGAGTGAGAGCAATGCGTAATTCTAGAGTGCACGTAAATATTGTGACTGACTACCACAAACTATGCGGTGTACTTGTAGCTGTGTCAGTCCCAGGATATTAGAGAGACAAGATGGGTGGAGTAATATCTTTTATTGGACCACCTTGCATTTAGCTGTGATGTTGAGAGTACCTTTCCCAGACCTGAAGAAGAGCTCAGTGTAACTCGGAAGCTTGTCTCTCTCACCATCAGAGGTTTGTCCAATAAAAGATATTACCTCACCCACCTTGTCTCTCTAACAACATCAAACTGTCAGTTCCTTATGACTGAGCCCCCAAAGGAGAAACCCAGCTAACAAAGTGGAGGAAGGTAAGTGTGAGTGTGGATCTATGATGGCCATTATTATTAGTGGTGGTCAAATCTCATAGAGTTTGAAGGTTTTCTGGGCATATACATGCACAAGTTCAGGATAGTACCCAAACTTTATTGAAATCTTCAATCTTATGTGCCTACTCCATGCTCCCACGCTATCACAATTTCCTCCATATACCCATGAAGCGGGATGCAACATCTGATATGGTTTGATTTTGTTCCAGTGTGGAACAAAAACAAACGTAAAACCTTGAAAGTTGTTGCAGACCTGTATTGTTCTCCAGCCACCTCTAGTTCTATCCCTTTCCCCAGTGCTCTGTCTTGTCTATTCAGTAAGTAAACTCTTTGGGGCAGGGACTGTCTTTTGTATGGTTGTTGTACAGCACCCAGTATAATGGGCCCTGTTCTCGGCTGGCCGCTAGGCACCATCATCATAAACATGATTAATAATAAGTGAGTTGGTGGTATGGGAAAAGGTTTGGCAGCAGAAAGTGTCAGGGATTGGATGTTGTTCTGATGAGAGCTGTATGGTGGACAGCAATTAACCTGGAGGTATTTAACAGGTATTACAAAAATCTGATTGCTAGCTAGTGAAAAAAAAAATCTCCTATGTATGCACAGCTCCCATAGAAGTCAATGGGACGTGAGTTTCAGTATCTGAAGGCAAAAGGTCCTCACGTGTGGGTACAAAACAATTGTGGCATATCAAATTTCTCAATGTCTCCTTTGCATTCTAGACTACTCTGAACTTCTGTAAAAGATTGATGTACAACCCTGATTCCTAAACGCACCATGGTTTCTGGGTATGAAACCTTTGTATGAGGCTGATCCTGTGAAGTGCTTAGTGTTTTCAGTTTCTATTGATTTTAATGGCAGTTGTGGGCATTCAACACCCAACAACATGTGAGTATGCTTTCTCAGATTGTGAATTCAAAGAAGCATAGACATACACACTTAGTACATACCCATGCTCTCTCTTACATGAAACAATTTTTAGTTAGGCAATCTAAACTTTTGAATTCGAAAAGAGTTTTTAAAAAATTAACCTAATCTTGAAATCTTCACCACACCAAACAGTAGGGGTTTGTGGGATCAGGGCCTGTGAGACAAATACTGCTTTTGATGTGTATGCAGGACTTTCATTAAAAGTCAATGGGAGTCTCATGAATTCATCTGCGGATAGAATTTGGCCCTGTTGTAGTTAAAAAATTTGTCTATTTTATGAGCCACATATTTCCAAAATTCTAGGGTTTACGGACCATCAGGCAGACAGTGGCTTGAGGCATTAGCACTTTGGGTCTCATTTTACTTTGCATCCTTCTTATATACTGGCAAGATGGGTGCATCTTAGATTTGCCTTAGAACATACGCATGTGATGCAGGTGGCTGTGGAACCAAAAGACTGTTGTAGACAGGGATGAAAGGCTGTATGATAGCCTTCTTTTTCTTCTTTGCTTTCTTCCTCAGCAGGGGACCTTCTGTTAAAAAGAAACTAAGGGAGGGGACAAGGATAAACATTAGAAGTGGAAGATACGATGTATAGGGAACAATTGTGACTGCCTAGCCTTATTTACATTACCCATGCCCATCCTTCCTCTTCCCTTTTTTTTAAAGTAGCATTGTCTGTTCTGATCTGCCAGAACTTTGATTGCTACTACTGAATTCTGAATTAGGCATTTACAGTGAATTAATATTCTGTGGGCCATCTGGGATTATAAGAATTTTCTTGACCATATTGTAGAGAAAAGAATTTGTGAAACTGATTCTACCTTCCAGTATGCTAGTTTTAGGCAGGTGTAACTCCATTGACTTCAGTGGAATTTGCACAGATATAAAAGCAGCGTAATGGAGTAGAGAATCAGACCCCTTACTAGCATGTTGGCTTCTGATAAGGTTCTCTCAGTGAAACTAAGGGCTAAAGTTTCAAAAGTTGCTTATAAATTCTGCACACAATTTTTCATGTCAAATTTACTGTGTGGCTAAAACCACTAGCGATCAAACTGGCACTCATTTGAAAATTTGGCTCTTGTGTAGATGGATGTAACAAAAAAAGTGAGTGGTATCCATTTATAATTGTGCAAAGTGGGTACAAAATACTACTAAACCAGAATAATAGCATTTTACACCCATTTTGCACAAGTGTAAATAAATAGCTACACAAGGAGCTAGATGGTGGAGAAACAGCCCCAGTAAAACTGGTGGATGTTGCAGGCTCGGTTCACATGTCAACAGTATGCATATGGTACATATATCTATCTATCCCTTACAACATATAAAGTTACTGTTAGCCATCTCACCCAGTGCTTGAGCAATACCAGCTCACAGCTAAAGAGAAGTCTTTGGAATCTGAATCCTAGCAAAATGGAGGTTTTGTTGGTTAGCAGAAAAAAACACTGAGGAGTTTGCAGTTATGGTACAGTCTCCACTGACTGAAGATGCATACCCACACAAGTTAAGTTTGAAATTCCTCCTGGACTCCTCCCTGAGACTGAACTTGCACAGAGCAGCATCCACCAGAAACTCCTTTTACCATCTCTAGTTGGATAGGATTCTTTGTCATGTCTTTGTTAACCATGGCCCAGTTTGGTCTTCATTGCCTTCTGGCTAGACTATAACAATGTATACAATGTAACAACGTAATCTGGGTATGAAAGCTTGAGACCTAAAGAAACACTCTCATTACAGTGTGTATGGTAACACCCATTGTTTCATGTTCTCTGTGTATATAAATCTCCCCACTGTATTTTCCACTGAATGCATCCGATGAAGTGAGCTGTAGCTCACGAAAGCTTATGCTCAAATACATTGGTTAGTCTCTAAGGTGCCACAAGTCCTCCTTTTCTTTTTTCTAAAGAAACTAATTAGTACAGAATGTGGCAAGCATGACTGCAGTGATATGGGTTTCTGCAAGCACATCAAAACCTTCCTCTACTCACTACATTGACTCCCCATACAACAGCATGACAAATTCAAGTTCCAAATCCTCATCTTCAGGGGTCGTAATGATCTGATCTCAGAATACTTAAAAGATTGCTTCTCATTCTGGGATCAAGACTGCTATCATCATCTCTGCTTCCATGGCAAAGTAGAATTATCTATTATAAAGTTCATTAATGCAGGAAACAGAATTTTGTCCAGGGTCAGTCCAAGATTGCAGAATTCACTCCCAGAGGAATTAAGGGCATGTCTACATGAACATTTAGTTTGTGGCAAGCTGGGGTGTCAATCTCCCCATCACTAGCTTGCTGCGGACTAACTGTCCACACAGACCCTGTTGATGCACACCAACTACTTGTTAATATACTTTGATCCAGTCCCATTTCAAAGAAGACTAGATCAAAGCACATTAACAAACTGTTACGTGCATCACCAGGATCCACACAGACAGTTAGACGATGGCAAGCTAGTGCGGGGTAGTGGGTGGGGGTCACACAGTAGCTTGCCATGAACAGTTTGTGTAGACAAACAGTAAGAATCACCTCAAATTATGCCACTCTCCAATCCAAGTGCAGTTCTTCAGCTGTACCTTCACAAATAAAAGCACATAGCACTTCATACCAACAACAAAATCCACACACAAGTTTTTTCCCAGGAAGTGGAGAGGAATGGAGAAGGAATCCTAGGTGACAAATGTCAATCACATAGCTTAGTATGTCACTGGAAGGCCTCATACATAAGGTAATAAGCACAGTATGTGAAGCTGAGTGAAACCTTTGGTTTATGCACTGTCACTTGTTAGGAAGTTGGAGTTGCCATAAGAAATTTTATTTTCACAATTTACTCTGTAGGGCTTCTGTATCAGTGCATGACGCTGCTGGCTGGCTCTGAATTGTGAGCTGGTGGATTTGACTATATCTGCATACCTGGTGTAATTTCTAGCACAAAAATGGGGTTTCCAAAGATAGCGAGGCAATGGACTTAGCTGAAATAAGAGGTAGTTCCCCGGATGGAAATTTCTTGGGTAGATTATCATCATCCTGGGACAAGACGACACAACGTCTTGTATAGTGTTCCATGATACACCATGAAAAATAAAACAAAAACCTCTGTATCCCACATGAATTGTCAAAGCTTGTCTGCCTTGTTAGACTGGGGGCAGGTGAAGCAAGCTTTTAAAACTGACAGTTAATAAGACTGTGTGAAGAAGCGTGTGTGCAGCAGAGGAAGAGTTATGAAGACATGAATAAATGTCGGGGGGAGGGATAGCTCAGTGGTTTGAGCATTGGCCTGCTAAACCCAGGGTTGTGAGTTCAATCCTTGAGGGGGCCATTTGGGATCTGGGGCAAAAATTGGGGATTGGTCCTGCTTTGAGCAGAGGGTTGGACTAGATGATCTCCTGAGGTCCCTTCCAACCCTGATATTCTATGAAATGAGGCAGGTTTTCCGGCATTCATCACTGCATTAAATAACTGAGTGACAGTGGAACAGGACAAAAAGTGAAGAGCAGGAGGAGGGAAAAATATCAAGTGCATAAGGCTGTGATATCAGTTTGCTTTTTCATGGGTGCTACTTAGCAGAACACTCCAAGGACACAGCTATGCAAAAACTTATAGTGGGTTTACAATGAACAGACAACAGTGTATTCTGTAACCAGTAATATGATAAATTGATGTAAATCTGAAATGATACTGCCCACATCAGAATAGCTGGCAGGTAAGGTCAGAGTCAGAATTCTTAAAAGTATATGCAGAATTTGGAGAACAGAGTCCTCTTAGATGACTGAATACCCTTCTGGAAAAAGGTTCTCTTTATGAATATGGAACAGAACTTTAGAGTGAGCCCCCTGCTGCTAATTATAAGATGTGTGTAGCCGGAATCAAAAGAAAAAAGATGTGCTCCTGGCATTCCACTGCTACAATTTTTCTAAAGCAAAGCAAATGTGATAGCAGATACAACATTAGCATGGCAACATTCATCTCAACATTGAGTTAAGTGACTCATATACTGCCTAGGCACCCACTGTTACACTAAATGAACTATCAGATATCTCAGTGTTCTTTAGCTAATTCAGAAATGAAGAAATGTGTGGCTATTCAGCTCTGCCTAATATGTTTGATACTACAGAAGGGATCAAGGCTGCAGTCTAATGGGATTTACCTCGGACTGTCACAACTGAAGAGTCTTGCAGTCACATTTATAGGTACAGTCTGTCTGACATCACGTCTTTGGAAGCAGACTCTTTTTCACCCAAAGCAGTCAAAGTTACATTCTACATTAGACATTTACGCTGACCCAAAGTGAACATGGTTGTGTAACTCAGAGGTTCCATTGTACAAAACAGCACATTTTCATGCTTCCCCAAATCCGACTTTCTTTCTTCTTCTCTATGAGCCCTAAAGAAAGTCCGACTGCCAGCATTGAAACTGTTACAACCTTCCACATTTCGGAGTTACTCATAAGTCCTGCACGCCGAACCAATAAGAGGAAGGGTGTTTCTCCTCTCTCTACTGATTTCTGGGATGGCATTGGCGGCAGGTTTCTAATTATTCATGTTACCTTACCCAGGGAAAAGGGACCTATTTAACCTGGGACTAATATATCTGCCTTCTATTACTCTTCTGTAGCCATCTGGCCCGACCCTGTCACAACATATATAAACAAATAGTTTATCAGAACTAAGCTTTTATGTCAAGTACATATTTTAGGGTTCCAAAAATCTGAACTATTTCTCAAACCACACAATAATGTAACTATATTTACCATATATATGATTTCAACTAAACTACCCCCAAGTGGTAGCTTAAGCATTACACTGGAGAAATATATGAAACATTCCTGCATTGACAGGGAAATTAGGTGCTCTATTAGATCCTTGCTGATGTGACTTTATGACTGAACTTCTTGGGAGCTGAGAATTCCAGCAATTAAATATCTACTATTTCCTATTTACTAACATATCTCTGGTCATTCCTAAATTGGATAGTGACCATTAATTTGTCTTATATGCAGATCCCCCTATATACAGGTACTGTAGGAATCAGGTTAATTTGAATCTTACTTACAGCTTTCCAGATCTTTGTTACCACAGGACACTCAGATAAATACTGCTACAAAGTGATGAGTCTGTCACCATTTAAGACACTTGAAAAGAACATCTTTATTAGCCTCTACTGGCAAAGGCGCACAATCTGTGTAAAATAAACCACTGTAGTGGATTGTATTTATTATAGTAAGAAGCCTCACAAAATTAAATGTAAAAGCATCAGTCCATTGTCAACAGTCAGAGAGATGCTGAAAGAATGGTTTTGGCTGCTCATCTATAACCCATTTAAGCCGATACAAACACGCCCAGTCCCATGGTGAGAAGAGGGACTATAGAAAAGGTGCCTTCTTAACTCAGTGGCTGTGATTCTACAGTTCTTACACTGTTTTTATACTGGTGCATCTCCATTTATACTCTGGCATAAAACTGAGGTAATGAAGTAGAGAATTAGGCCTAAAATATCTGCCCCTGTTTGTCTTCGAGTCTTACTTGAGGGAAAAAGATTTATTTACTCCTCTTTGAACTATAAAATCAAGATAACTATGCAAGAGTGCTAGATACTGCTCTTCTTCGCATACCAGTCATAAAACTGTCCAATAAATTCTGATTGCAGAACATTCATTTCTGATTAGGTCAGAGGCAGAAAGAACACAACTTAGATTTTCCTACCACTGGCAGAGTTCATCATGCCCACAGCTAGCAAAATCATCTTTTGATTTGTTAATGAAAAGAATCAAGGAGGTAAAGTAAATAAGAAAAATTTTGGAACTTCATGATGGCTTTTTATAGACCTTTTTTGTTGTTATACCTTAAAAGCTTTTGTTTTAAGGTTTGCTTGAGCAATAGTGTGTTTCTCCAAAGTGCAAGATAATCAAGTCATGAAAAAATGCAAAACATTCAATAGCTTCAGCTGAGATTTTCATTATCCTCAGTAGAAGCTATAGTAAAATGCTGTATTTTAAGTTGTATATAAAAATCCTTATGAAGAAGGCTGACGCTAGATTTTATCTGTTGAAAAGAACCTAAGAGATCCCCTCCAAAGCAGTCTTTAAACTGCTTTACACCCTTCTTATCTCCCCTGAGTTCCCAGTTTTTAAATTCAGCACTGCTACAGCCAGGAGTGAAATAACAGATAACAATCCCTATTTTCCCCACATAGACTGAAAACAGCTTTTTAACTGCCTGCCACAGCATCCAAGCAAACATGAATAACATGACAAGGATGAAACTAACACCTGCTAGCAGGGATCCTGCCTCTGCATAAATTACATTGGACAGTTTGCATATATAAACAAAGGCCTGCCAACAGAGTGCATTTCTTTCATTAGTTTCAGTGTGCATTCTTATCCCATCCCACACATACTAGAAGAGGGCAGTTCAGTAACCAAATTTCCAATTAGGAGAATCAGGGACCTCAACCCTAATTCTGCATTTGGTCCACCCAAGTCTAAAGATTTGCTTTTTTAGAGATTAGATGCCAGAATTTAAAAGATCTTTTTAAAATCAGTTGGAGGGAACGATAAGTAAAACGCTGAGCAACTAAGTAGTCACTGATACCAACCTTACTCCCTTGGCCAGATCTACATGGGGGGTGTGATTTTTGTGTGTGCAACAGTTCTATAAGGGCAAAAGCCCTCGTCTAGATGCAGTTGGTAACAGCAAAAAGGAGCTATTGCCAGTATAGCTTTTACTGGTTCAGAGATCAAAATAAGCTACACTGACAAAAATATTTTTAAAAGATGTTAACAAATCTGGCCCTAAATGACTTGCCCAAGGTCACACAGGGAGTCTGCGGTGAAGCAAGCACTTTCACCCAGGTCTCCAACGTCCTAAGCCCCACTGAGATTTGCTGCTGCTTCCAGCTAGCTCCCTTCCATTCACCCTTCCTGTATGACCCATCTCCACTTGGAGACTGCGGTCTCCAGCATCTTTTGAGATTTTGTAATTCTTAGGCCCAAAGAGAAGCAGGAATATATACACAGTATTTGACAACACAAAACTTCAGAGTAGCCTATCTAGTTAGAGAATATTGAAGTCCAGACCAAACAGAACCTACACAGAGAGAGTGGGAGTGGGTGGAAAAGAGAGCATGGCAGAAAAGTAAAAATCGAATTGATTGGATGCAGGCTTAAAATTCAACACTTCATTTGTTCAACTCCTGCATAGCTAGAAATGATTATTAAAAACAAATAGAGAATTACTGAATAAACAAAACAGATTCTGAGAGGAAGAATAGTCCAGTGGTTAGCAAATCTCAGTGGAGGAAGCATAATTATTACTAACGACAATCTCAGCTACCAGCAGCAATGTAATGGGAAGTTTGGGATTGCCTGAAACTAAACAGAGTGGGGAGTGTGAGAAGGAGAGAAAGACAGTACCAAATGAACACAAATAGGCCGCTCTGTTTTGTGTGCCATCCCAAAGTGTTCTTAATGCTTTAGGGCCAGAGTGTTATAGATATTTAGCCCCCAAAGATGGAGATAGGAACCCAGTGGGATTTTCACAAGTGCCTGGTACCTCATTCCTATGGATTTCAACCTAGGTACTACTGAAAATTCCACTAAGCACCTACATGCATCTTTAGAGGTCTAAATACCTGTACAAATCTGGCCCTAAGCCCCATGTTCCTCTTTTGTGGCATGGCAGGAACAACTCTTAGGTGGGTCAATTTAGAGAGCTAAGCACTGTAGACCTCCTGTGCACCAATGTCTTCTCCTCACACAGCCAGCTCCCCTCAGCTGGCTCTGAAGATTTCCCTCCACCCACCAGCCCTCCTCCCGTCCAGGCCTCTTCCTCTTTTTGTACTGTTTCTCAAGCATTTTTGCTCCACATTCATGAATCAAGTTTCCACTCTATTAACTGAATTTTAAAGCACGTCAAGTTTCTGTTTCATATGAGAGGGACTATTCCACCTCAGGCATCTGTGTTAAGGCTCCAAGTTCCATATTTTGGTGTTGAAGTTAGCATGTAGGTGGCTGATTACTCACTTAAGGCACATCAGTGCCAATCAGAGGGTTCAAATGCAGAATTTGTTGCCCTAATGTAAGTGTGTAAGTTGAAAATTTGGGGTCTGCATATGACTCAAGAAAGGCCTTATATGAGGAGGGATTAATCTTCCAACAGTGAATCAAATGTCCAGCTTTGACGGCAGTGACAATGAGTTTAATTCTGAAACTGCCTCTTTCAAAACCTTTGATTCTCAAGTCCCCAAAATACCAAAAACCCACTTACTCAGTTAGCTCTTCATCTGAGTCTTCCTCATCTGATGAGTCTCTGGGTGGCTGCCATTCAGTTCGCCATTTTTCCTTTTGTTTTTGCCGTGCTAATTTCAGTGCATTCTTCCTCTCCAATGTTTCTTTCTGAAGAGTGTGGAAATACCCCCGACCCTGCTTCACTGAACTGATCAAATGCCTGCCAATAAATCACGGGATTGCAGAATTTAAAAGAAAATCAAAACCCATAAACTGTATAGATGAAGCCAGGCAAACCCAGTGATGTTTTTAGGTCTTCTCTCTGAAGGGCATTTCCCTTCCTTTAATCATTGTTAGGAGTTACATGTTGGCATTGAGGAGGGTCTAGACACTTGTGTATTTGACTGGTCAAATGGGAAGGTTCGAAAAATGATCCCATAAATTAGAAATAAATACACCAGAGAGGCGCATAGATACTCTCATATCTCAGTAGTAGCAAATTTTGTGAGAACTGTTAAAATTTTTTTTACCAAACTCTGAGATGGCCCAAAATGTCAGTTGAAATGAATTATATTTTTTTAATGCAGTGAAAGTTCAAATATGGCCTTTTCCAACTCCCTAAAATCTTGCATCTCAGTGGTAACCCGAGGGAACCAGGCAACATTTTTTCAGAAGATCACGAATGAAAGCATCGCCAAACATGCGTGCGTAAGGTGGGGAAGGAGGCCAAAGAGGAAAATCAAGCTGATCTTACTGTATGTCAGCAGGACAAGAAGATGTAAAATCTAGGAAGTAGGTCTGTCAAGCGATTAAATAAATTAATCATGATTAATCGCACTGTTAAACCATAATAGAATACCATTTATTTAAATATTTTTGGATGTTTTCTACATTTTCAAATATATTGATTTCATTTATAACACAGCATGCAAAGTTTACAGTGCTCACTTTACATTTATTTTTGATTACAAATATTTACACTGTAAAAAACAAAAGAAATAGCATTTTTCAATTCACCTAATACAAGTCCTGTAGTGTAATCTCTTTATCATGAAAATTGAATTTACAAATGTAGAATTACGTACAAACCCCCCCCCCCCCCCGCATTCAAAAATAAAACAATGTAAAACTTTAGAGTCTAGAAGCCCACTCAGTCCTATTTCTTGTTCAGCCAATCGCTCAGACAAACAAGTTTGTTTACATTTGCAGGAGATAATGCAGCCCATTTCTTGTTCACTGTAATGGGGCGCAGACTCACCCAGCGGCGCCTCCTGCTGGTTGTCTGGGAATTAGCTCTTTTTACCTCCCTCCCGGACCCCGGTGCCCTTTTACCTGGGGTGCCGCCCCTCCAGGCAATACCCCACAGGTCTGGGTCTCCCCTCCCCGAGGAACCCCCATCCTCTATCCCCACCTTGCCTCAGCCTATGGGCTACTGCCAGTCATCATCCTGCCCCCTTTCACTGGGGCTGACTGCAGTCTGTATAAGCCAGTCATCATAGGCAAGGGGGGTTTGGACCTGCTGCCTCCGCCTACCCGTGGGCTGCCTTGTTGCAACCCCAGTACCCTGTCTTAGGCAGTATGCCAGGCCTGCAGCCTGGGGCTTTTCCAGTCTGGAGCCTCCCAGCTCCTCTGACCTTCCCCAGCTCCGCTTCACCTCAGGTACCCTGGTACACTCCCCAGCAGCCAGGCCCATCTCTCTCAACAGCTAGAAGAGACTCTCGCTCTGGCTTCTGGCCCCAGCCCTCTTATAAGGGCCATCTGGGCCCTCATTAAGCCAGCCGTAGCCGGATTGGGGCATGGCTCCCAGCTGAGGCTGCTTCCCCCCAATCAGTCCTGCTTTTCCTTCCCTGCCACAGCCCTCTTCCTGGGCTGTTTTAAGCCTTTTAAGGCAGGAGTGGGTGACCACCTGACACCTGACAGTGAGAACAGGTGTTTTCATGGCACTATTGTAGCCAGTGTTGCAAGATATTTATGTGCCAAATGCATAAAGATTCGTATGTCCCTTCATGCTTCAACCACCATTCCAGACGACATGCATCCATGCTGATGACGGGTTCTGCTTGATAACAATTCAAAGCAGTGCGGACCAATGCATGTTCATTTTCATCATCTGAGTCAGATGCCACCAGCAGAAGGTTGATTTTTTTTTCTGGTGGTCTGGGTTCTGTAGTTTCTGCAGTGGAGTATTGTTCTTTTAAGACTTCAGAAAGCAAGCTCCACACCTCATCCCGCTCAGATTTTGGAAGGCACTTCAGATTCTTAAATCTTCGGTTGAGTGCTGTAGCTATCTTTAGAAATTTCACATTGGTACCTTCTTAATGTTTTGTCAAATCTGCAGCGAAAGTGTTCTTAAAATGAACAACATGTGCTGAGTCATCATCCGAGACTGCTATAATATGAAATATATGGCAGAATGCAGGTAAAATAGAGCCGGAGAGGTACAATTCTCCCCCTCGGAGTTCAGTCACAAATTTAATTAACACATTATTTTTTTAACGAGCGTCATCAGCATGGAAGCACATCGTCTGGAATGGTGGCCGAAGCATGAAGGGCCATACAAATGTTTAGCATATCTGGCATGTAAATACCTTGCAACGCGGGCTACAAAAGTCCCATGCAAATGCCTGTTCTCACTTTCTGGTGACATTTTAAATAAGAAGTGGGCAGCATTATCTTCTGTAAATGTAATCAAACTTGTTTGTCTTAAGGATTGGCTGAAGGAGAAGCAACCCTGAGTGGACTTGTAGGCTCTAAAGTTTTGCATTGTTTTGGTTTTGAGTGCAGTTATGTAACAAAAAACCCTACATTTGTAAGTTGAAGTTTCACAATGAAGAGGTTGCACTACAGTATTTGTATGAGGCGAATTGAAAAATACTGTTTCTTTTGTTTATCATGTTTACAGTGCAAATATTTGTAATAAAAATAATATAAAGTGAGCAGTGTACACTTTGTATTCTGTGTTGTAATTGAAATCAATATATTTGGAAATGTAGAAAAACATCCACAAATATTTAATAAATTTCAATTGGTATTCTATAGTTTAACAGTGTTATTAAAAATGTGATGAATCGCAATTCATTTTTTTAATCGCAATTCATTTTTTTTAGTTAATCGTGTGAGTTAACTGCAATTAATTGACAGCCCTACTAGAAAGTAAAGGACATTTCAGAGAGACTGCAGAAACTGTAGAAAGAAAGATAATAATAATTAGCTTGACAGACCTATTGCAACAACTTCCCTGGAAACAGCTACTCAAAACTCACAAAGTAAGCTTTAGAGACTCTATCTAACTTTATACTTCCAGGTGAGAAATGTGAGTTTATAAACCACAACCTGAAAATAGCAAATATCCTTTTGTTGTTGTTGTCGAGCCCCAGAGCTAGCCAGGATACAATGTAGAATATACCCACACTGTAGGAGAGAGTAAAGGCCATGAATCACATGGTACAACATAGACAGAGACCTCTTCAAACATCAGCACCCAGAGGCTCTAGTAATATAAACAACAGAGAGTTGAAGAATTCTCTCTCCTTCATTTCATAGGAACATAGGAATTGTCTTACTGGATCAGATACATGGTCAATCTAGTCCCGTATATGGGCTCTGACAGTGGCCAGTCCTATGTGCTTCACTGCAAGGAACCCTGTAGTACACAGTTATAGGATAACCTGCACATTGGGGAAGTCTCCTCCCCAATAGAGACTGGTTTAAGCTCTGAAGGATGAGGTTTTATATCCTTTCCAAAACTTTTTTTTTATTATTTACTATTATTATTTTGTATATTCTTGTTATCCATACACATGTCCAATCTCTGAATCTTGCTAAGTTTTTGACCTCAATGATACCTTGTGGCAATGAGTTCCACAGCCTACTAATATGTTTTTTTCAGCTCCCACCAACAGCATAATCCATTTTCCTCAAGTACACCGGTAACATGAACTGGAGAGGGCAGCTGGTTTGGAAGTCTTCTTCTTTGATGTCCCAGCTTACACTGAACTTTCTGAGCCTGATTTTCCACTGAGTGTGATTTTCTTTGAAGTCAATAGAATTACACTGGCATAAAGAGAGTGGGCAATCAGATGCTTTAGGTGCATACAGTGGCAATCTGGTTTAAGAAATAGTGGAGGACCTAATAACTCTCAAAATAGGGATCTGTTCTAAAACAGGAGCTTCTCCGCAAAACTGGATGTGTTGGTCAGTATACTTTGAATGCAGGTGAGATGCTACAGTTTGATGCTGATGATTGGCTTAGCTATAGTTCAAGGACATAAGTGTCAACAGAAGGTTGCATATTCCATATACTCTAATTACACAGGGTAATCGAAATGTACTGAGTATCAGCAAATTTAAATATTTTCTTCTGCACCATGATGATGAAGAAATATCACTAAGCATAAAGAATGGAAAGATTCTTCAGTCCCATTAGGTCATTCCTGGTATCTCACAGTCTGTACAACATTAGTTAAATATGTTGAGCTCATCCTGTTTTTGTTCTCTCCTCTGGTTAAATAACCTCTTGGTTAACTATAGTTTATAGTATCTTTTTGGCCACCATGCCACTTTCTACCTTAGCTTGATTGTCACAAGCTGACAGGTATTGCCCTGAAGCCACCTGTTAGCTGCTAAATTCCACTTGCTGCCACTGAGCTTCATTGTCAGCTACAGGAAAGCTGTCAGTGAAGTCTGTCAGTGACTTGGAGACAACAGGGAAGGGCATTACAGTAAGGAGAAAAAAGAAGAATCCATAATGCATTCCCTGTAGGATGATAGCAGGTACCGAAAACAGAAAGTGCACCATGGCAGTGAAACGGATATGGCATAGCATAATAGGTTACTCTGCAGCCTTTAGAACGTAGCAGCTGATCCAAGTCAGACATGATGGTTCATACCCTGGCACAGAACATATCCATCTAAATTAATGTGTTTCTGAGTTTTGGACTAAGTGTTGTCAGGCGGTACCTAATCTTTTAACACAGATCTATATTGAAGCTGGGCCTGGTTCATTTTACTGAGAAGGAACCAAACCCTTTTTTTTATTAGAGATGCCTTAAAGTTCCCAAAGATTATATAGGTAGCAAACAGCAAGTATTTAGTTCACTAGTTCTCAAGGTGAGTAGCTCCCTCCCTCCCTGCCTGTCTGCCTGCGTTTATGACAAATTACTTGTGGAGGGTAACCATTTGCCATTCTTTGAGCCCAGCAATTGCAAACGCCAGTCACTCCACCTCTCTTGTTCTGACAGAAGGTAATCTCTCTGCTAGACCTTTCTGTACTGGCTCAGGAACAAAGTAAAAGCACTGCTTTCAGAAAGCCATGGCCTTATTGAGAGATGCTGTGTGCTTTATAAGTTCACAAGGATTCTGGAATAAAGTCAGGCTAGCTAATTGTTCTTCAAGGTTTTCACATAGGAGATCTCTCTTGACACATTTCATTTCTTTTTTAACAACATAGCAAACTCTTGCTTCATTCTCATTTGATTTTTCCTGTCATTATTACTGATTATCAAGATAAAAAAGATGTTTTTCCTTCTTTCATACTGCAGCTTCAACTTGTAGAAGCATTGATTATGATGCCATAAACACTAAAGAGTAAGATTGTAAAATGAATCAAAGCTAATGAGTGAAAAAAAAAGAAAATGATAAAACAGAAAATGTCTTTTACACACAAACTGCTTCAATAATCAGCAATATTGGGGAAAGAAATATAGAAGTAGTATGGGTTAAGTACAATTTTGTAAGATTTAACTGACTTAAAGGGCTTTTTAAATTTTGTATGCTAAAATCAGTCATCTACTTGGCAAGCCTACAGGAACATGTGGCTACAACCAACAGTGAACAAACACTTAGAATCATAGAATATCAGGGTTGGAAGGGACCTCAGGAGGTCATCTAGTCCAACCCCCTGCTCAGAGCAGAACCGATCCCCAACTAAATCATCCCAGTCAGGGCTTTGTCAAGCCTGACCTTAAAAACTTCTAAGGAAGGAGATTCCACCACCTCCCTAGGTAACGCATTCCAGTGCTTCACCACCCTCCTAGTGAAAAAGTTTTTCCTAATATCCAACCTAAACCTCCCCCACTGCAACTTGAGACCATTACTCCTCTTTCTGTCATCTGCTACCATTGAGAACAGTCTAGATCCATCCTCTTTGGAACCCCCTTTCAGGTAGTTGAAAGCAGCTATCAAATCCCCCCTCATTCTTCTCTTCCGCAGACTAAACATCCCCAGTTCCCTCAGCCTCTCCTCATAAGTCATGTGTTCCAGTCCCCTCATCATTTTTGCTGGACGCTTTCCAATTTTTCCACATCCTTTTTGTAGTGTGGGGCCCAAAACTGGACACAGTTCTCCAGATGAGGCCTTCCCAATGTCGAATAGAGGGGAACGATCACGTCCCTTCATCTGCTGGCAGTGCCCCTACTTATACATCCCAAAATGCCATTGGCCTTTTTGGCAACAAGGGCACACTGTTGACTCATATCCAGCTTCTTGTCCACTGTCACCCCTAGGTCCTTTTCTGCAGAACTGCTGCCAAGCCACTCGGTCCCTAGTCTGTAGCGGTGCATGGGATTCTTCCGTCCTAAGTGCAGGACTCTGCTCTTGTCCTTGTTGAACCTCATCAGATTTCTTTTGGCCCAATCCTCCAATTTGTCTAGGTCCCTCTGTATCCTATCCCTACCCTCCAGCGTATCTACCTCTCCTCCCAATTTAGTGTCATCTGCAAACTTGCTGAGGGTGCAATCCACACCATCCTCCAGATCATTAATGAAGATATTGAACAAAACTGGCCTGAGGACCGACCCTTGGGGCACTCCACTTGATACCAGCTGCCAATTAGACATGGAGCCATTGATCACTACCCATTGAGCCTGACAATCTACCCAGCTTTCTATCCACCTTATCGTCCATTCATCCAGCCCATACTTCTTTAACTTACTGGCAAGAATACTGTGGGAGACCGTGTCAAAAGCTTTGCTAAAGTCAAGGAACAACATGTCCACTGCTTTTCCCTCATCCACAGAGCCAGTTATCTCGTCATAGAAGGCAATTAGATTAGTCAGGCATGACTTGCCCTTGGTGAATAGTCTGACTGTTCCTGATCAGTTACCTCTCCTCTAAGTGCTTCAGAATTGTATGTGACTTTCAAAATGGAGTTCTCTACAAACAACTACTCCACTTAATTAATTTTATCCAGTTTCCAAGTAGTAACAAAGAAATAAATCAGGTTAGTGAAAAAACACAGCAAAGGTATGTATAAGCTATAATGTGCCAGATTTAAACAACAAATTCACAATTCCAGAGAAGGTCAAGAAAGATCTTAGAAGTCTATGGACTTTTGGTGTGGAGAAAAAATGAAATACATCCTAACTTGGAATATACAGGTAATTGACATATATTCATATAATACAGATTTACAGTATATTTCAGCAATGGCACAGCAAATATCTCTGCATTTAAATGCTAGCATCAGAATGCTCTGTTTATACAACTTAATAAATTTAGCCTGGCTGCCAAATTGATAAGTAGGTGAGAATCATTCATTAAAATGCAATTGCAATTGAGATGAAATTTGGAATACATTTATTACAGTAATTGAGCTTCAGTCAACTGTAGTCACAACACAGATTTTCAACTGTCTTTCAGACAAAAGGATGTATATTATTTTTGGTAAGTTAATACCTTTGTCAGCATGAAAATTAAAAGAGTTTCTTGAGTGCTAATGATTTGCAATAGTATTCTTCACTTTTCTTGAAAGGCATAAATTATTATAGATAAAGGTCCACCATATGCACAAAAGAATGACCTAGTAGCATACTGTGTATACAGCAAATTGATTGCAAGCATATTTTCAGTACTTAGTACTACTCCACGCTTATTAAATTACTCTTTAAATCCTTTATGGTCTCTGGGTCATCAGTTAATTGTAACGCAGCACCATAAAAGCATTGCTGAGTCAAGCTTCTGCCTCCAGGATTAAAGATACCTGATGCATTTCTTTGCACAGGAATGGCTCAAACAAAACTGAAGGAATCCATTAATTTGTTTCTCTTGATCATAAATCCAGCGTTAGGATGACATTAAGAAGCTAACACAATGATGTTAAAAACTTCAGCAACATTGAACCAAACCATATTTACATTTTATTTAAATACACTGGGCCAATTTAAGTAACTTGAGTGGTGTTACGCCAGGGATGTATTTGACCCTGTATATAAAATTTTACCAAATTCACTACCATCCTCACATCTACAGTATGTAAACAGGAATCATTATAAGTAATCTAGACAAGAAACAAGGGACACCAACTGTGCAGAAGTGGTGAGACCCTCACTCAGCTGGTGTAAATGGGTGGCTCTCTTGACTGTCACTGAACTAGGCCTATTTACACCAGCTGAGGCTCTGTCGCCCGAGGTCTAATGTTACCTCAGAGTCCTGATGACTACAGATTATGAGCCAAGAGAAATGCATGTATTTGTTTGTATGTGTGTTATTTTGGCTACCAACAAATCTAGCCAGGTATATATAAGTTATTTATTTGGTCATGGGAGTTGTTAGCCTTCACGCCACAGGATGGCTCATTTACACAGGCTTTCTTGGTTTAGTGGTATATAGGCTCCTATGTGATTAGAGCTAATGGTAGAGTACATCCCTGTCCCTAGGCACTATAAAGAAAGAATTTAGCTCCATGCAGCAGCTTATAGCCAATTTTATAAACAAATAAAATATAGGTGGCATTGATTTGAAAGCTGTTCACAGCACAGGCTTTCTAAATGCAGTTTCATACATTCCACTAAAGCACCTCAACCCTTATCTGCAGCAACTCCCTACTAATCCAGTGAAGGGCCTTCTGCCAATTCCCAAATTGTGCAGGAGGTATTGTGATGTAAATGTTTCCTAGGGACTGTCAAATTCATTGCACTAATGGCAAAGTGACTACAAACCCAGGTCGTCTGAGGTGAAAAGCAAGTGTCATGACCTGTGTTGCCTCTTAGCTTCCTTTTGACCAGGATTCTTTGTAACAGGAAAATTCATGGAACAATGCCACATTCTTTTTTTTTAACAGAAAACTCAGACTATGGAAGCTTTGGAAAGACAGTACATGAAAACTAAACAATATATAGTACAACATTCTGAATATGGCAAACTATAAATCCAGGGATTAAAGACAAAATTGACTGAACACTTGAATCACCTGCAGCCATACAATGTTGGGCTGTGATCCCATCAGATCTCTCAAACTAAGGAGGGGCAAGGGAGATCAGTATTTGGGGTAGAGAATTTGAAGGAATACCTAAGTGCAGGAAATGGTGATTCAGCAGGTGGCTGGCCCTCTTCATTTTGACTTAGTTTGCAGTCAGCGCTCTCGCATGGATTCAGAGGTGCTGTGCTGCTGAAAGTGCTAATGAAACTGAAATTCTGACAACCAGTAGTCATGAATGATTTCATGGCAATTTTTGTAGAAGTGATAACCCCTGTGTCATCAAATTTCAGTTCAGTTAATTAAATTTTTGTTTCCTCAATGCAGTTTCAATTGGGTACAGTGGGGTTTTTTAAATTTCCTGTCCTAAATTGTTATATTGTGTTGCTATGGATATTATACAGATGCCACATTTCACTTGAGAAGTTGCTTCATTTCTATATTTGAAATGATCTCTGGGCAAGTCTACACTACAAAATCAAGTCAACCTCGGTTACATCAAAGTACAGTAATTAAATCACTTGTGTGTGTCCACACTATGCTCCTTGCGTTGGCAGTGCACATCGTCACCAGGTGTGCTTGCATTGATTTAACTGTCAATGTGGGGAATTATGGGATGGCTTCTGAAAGGCAGCAAGAGTCGATGTAAGCAACACAGTGCCTACACTGACACTCCATCGCCCTAACTATATCAACCTAGCACTATGCCTCTCGCGGAGGTGGAGCTATTATGTCAGTGTAGTGGGCAAGTTACATTGGTGGGAGCTATATTTTAGCGTAGGTACTTACTGAGTTAGGTCAATGTAAGCTGCCTTATGTCGACCTAACTCTGTAGTGTAGAGCAGGGCTGTGTATGTCCCTTACCTACTTGACAGGGTTTGTGAGGATTAAGTAGTTAATGTCTGTACAGCAGCTGGAACCCCTGGGATAAAAGCTGTTACACAAGTACAGTGTATTATTCTTATTTACAGAGCACACATTATATATAGGCCAGATCCTCATTTACTGTAAATCAGCCTGGCCTTATTGAGGTCAATGAAGGTACACTGATTTATACTAGCTGAGGCTCTGTCCCATACCTGTGACTGATACTATAGTAACTGCAGACTGTTTAATTATATTCTTAACTGCCTTGCATCTTGCATAATTATTTACATCTGTCGAACCTGGGCCTAATTTTCATTTAACATCGGCTGCTTTATACCCTCTGGCACCGGAAAGGTGCCTTTTAACGTGTATTTTAAAGCCCCTTTCCACTGCCAGTCCTTCATGCGTCATTATATAATGTCTGCATCTGTAATTTTCACTCCATGCATCTGAAGAAGTGATCTTTTACCCACAAAAGCTTATGCCCAAATAAATCTGTTAGTCTTTAAGGCGCCACCGGACTCCTTATTGTTTTTGTGGATACAGACTAACTCGGCTACCCCCTGATAATTGACTGCCAGAACTGTGTACAGTGGTCTTACAGTAAATGAGAATTAGGCTTCCTGAGAGCAAAGTCCATCTAAAATGTGATCACTGATGTAAGTGAATGGAAAATTCTGATTTGGTAGCATTTTAAACCCATAATGCACAGGTGTGAATGACTACACAAAAGGGAAAGGCAGTGGAGAATCAGAAACATGGTAATTCGCATGTACTGGCTAGGTAATTACACAGCAAGTACCATGCAATTAAAGACCAAACATAAATTATTTTTATCATCTAAAGTACAGTGTAGGGTACCTGATAATTAAATTAACATTTATTAAATGTAGTTAATAAGCCACAGAAACTGTAAATACACTGTCATTACATATTACAGTTTACTCCCATTTATCCAAAAAACCTCAGCATTATCTAGATCCCTTCCTTGTCCCCCAGCATGAGAGACATCCCCTATGCAGCATGTATTTCATGATGGGGGACAAGGAAGGGACTGGGATAATGAGGAGGTTCAGATAATAGAACAGAAACCTCTGGCCAGGATTGGGAAGAGGACGAGCCCCTGGCCACACCGCCCTGCTGCTGAATAGCTCCTGCGGCAGTGCAGGAAGCCCACGGCAGACCTGCTGTCACGGGTGTGAATGAGTGGGGCTGTGACAGTAGAACTGCGGAGAGCTCCCTGCGCTGTCGCAGGGCCAGTGACAGCTGATAGCTGCAGGTGTAAGGTGAGGGAGGGAGGCTGCGGTCCAAGGTGGGTAGAGCAGAGACCCCTAGCCCAGGACTACGAGGAGGAGGAGCCCCCGTGCACAGGGGAGGCCACCCTGCTGCTGAATGACTCGTGCCCTCTCGAGTATTGCACTTCTGACTATCCAATAAAATCTGTGTCCTGCAAGCTACCTGGATATCAGGAGTATACTGTATTCACCACACTAACTTATTAAGCAATTAAGTGGTACTGTGCCAAATCAACACATCCTGTGTAGCAAGAAGGACTTGCAATCTGAAACAAGGTCATTATTTCAGATGCAGATTCCCATTTATACTCTCTTTTTTTTTGTTCTCTTGCCCATCCTTCTCTGTGACTACAATATTTTGTGCTCCAAATGCGTTTGTTAAAACAAAACTAAAATCAGGATCTGCATTACAGATGTATTATCCCCTGTGTATTCTCAAGGAGAGACTCAGTCAGAAAATAAACAATTGATACACCCAGTGGTTTCTCTTATTGTATTAGGAGGTTTCCTGGCAGTAACTGGGGCAAGACTATAAGGAACCAGTAGAAAAAAAATAAAGATCCTCAACTGACCATACAACACAGCTATCATAAGACATCAGTGGGTGCAGTTACTGATTTATTATTATGCACTTAGAGAGGTTTCACAATGTTTTTCATTAAACTTCAATTACTTTAAAACACAGGAAATGCTCTTTTCTACTGCTGCATAAAGCAAAATCTCTCTCTCTCTCTCAGAAAAAGGCATTGCAATGTTGAGACTCACAGCTATGTGATTTGGTAAACAGATACAAACTCACAAAATAGAAATGATTGATCTTTATTTGGGGCTCTTTTCTTCCCATGCTATGAGGCATGGAGCAATTAAAAGCACAATGCAAAGGAAAGCCCCCAAATCACCATGGCTTGTTTCCCCACCATTCCTGGAAGCATATGGAGGCCGCTCTTCAACAGTGGGATGCTCTGCTTCCTATCTGATGGTATTTTTGCTAGTTTTCTTTGCAGACGTTAATGTTTTTGTGGTAGGATACAGGCATGTTGGGGCTGAAAATTCTAGCCTTAGAGAGTTGTGCTACCAGGTTAGGGGATCCCTCCAGAGCAGCATTCAGAGAAGTGTTCAGGGCATAAGGATTCCTAAATCAATGGGGCTGACATGAGTGAATCTGAGAGATTTCAAGGTCACACCTCAAACTCCTCTCCCAACCTCTTTGAGGGAACTATTAATCAAAAATTCTGCTACATAAACCTCAAGTTTTCTGGGCCCTCCAGAAGGGTACAATGTGATTTTATGTTATACATAAAGGGTCAAATTTGCTGCTTGTTTAAGCAGGGGAAATTCCATTAAGGCTGTTGGAGTTGCATCTGCATATGCCACTGGTCCAAGATTTTCAAGTGAAACTAGAAGATGAGCCTCATACCCCCTTACCTCTCTACATAAAGGAAGGTATACATGGAACAGTAGCATTCTATTACCTAAAAACAGCAAATCTATTGTAAGTGCTAAAAGCTTCTCAAATCTGTGAGGAAACATATGTCACTTATCATGTTGCATGGAATTACACTGTGACGTGTTTAGATAGACAGTAAAATCGAATAAGCAACAAACATATAAAATTGCATACACATACACACGCATTCTGCCTTGGGGGTGGGGGAGTAAATTGAGAAGTGAACAACCTGGAAAGGCAGAAACATTGATGGGAACTCAAAATAGCAGTTTTTCCAGTGACTGATAATAGAGATAATGATTCATACATCCATATACTTAAATAGATGTCTTTGCCCATGACTGCTGTCTAATTAATGCGAGCCATCATTCATGTAAAAGGAAATTTTTTCTTCTGGAAAAAAAATTCTGAAAACTGCCAGCAATGACAGTGCTAGAAGCATGCCAATTAGAGTGATTTCTGCCAAGCAGCAAGAGGCCACAGAACACTGGTTTCCAAGCAACTGACATTATGAAGTATTAACTACAGCGAAAACTAATACAGACAGATAAACATTCCACCTTTACAGTTAGCATTGCCTGATAGAGTGAAGTTAAGAAGTGAGGAAAGGAAAGAAGAGAGACTATCTCCCCGCCCCCTCCCCCGACTCTATTAAATCTTGTAGTAAACATTTGCACTAATGAATGCCAACATATCAATACCCCTGAATATTGAAGCCCTTGCTGTCTATACACATTACAGTTGGTTTGGGATAGACTCACAGAGTACAAACTCAAGAAAGATCGTAACAAAAAAGTGCTCTAAACCCCCCCCCCTCCAAAATTCCAGTAGATCTTCTAGTAGTTGCCCATATCACCATTTCAATCACAAAAATAACCAGTTTTCTATTAAAAAAATATCCAACAACTGCTCCTTGTCCACAAGGACTAAAAGAAATAGGAAGTGCCGCTGTTAGCATAGCTGTCAGTTCAGACATGAAATATGCATTAGTAGTGGCAGAGCTTTTTAAGTGCAGATTGACTTCTACAGTTCTCCCTTCAGGAGTCTTTAAAGATTCTAAAGGAGAAATATCCAGCTTCTAATTTAAAGCATAAAAAACAGACAGTGGAATACCGTTAAAGATTAAACTGCCAACAATCTGACACTTAGTTTTATTGAACTAATACAGCATGGTGAAACAGATTCACAGGGGACCATTTTCTTCAAAACTAGAAAACACAATAAATCTGCATTTTTCAAATAGAGAGTTTGAATAGTTCATAAAGTGGTACAGATTCTTCCCTTTTCAGCTTGTATCTTAAAGCTGTCAATTTCTAGCTGTTGTTGATATGGGATGACATCTTGTCAGCTTTACACTGGTTCATCTGCTTGGAATCCTCTATATAGCACCCTCAATTCTCCCTTGTCTTTATTTTACTGACACCAGTGTGGTCCTTTCTCTCCCACTTAGTTCTGATACCACATGCCACAAGCCCATGCTAACCTACTCATACACCTGGATATCCCGGAAGACATGCACAATCTGTGATTATGGATATACATACTTACTTGCATTCGGTTCTTCAAAGGTATACAGAGACACAGATTTTTCACCATGTCTGAGCAGTGTCTTTTTTCATATTTAGGGAAACATCTCTCCAACTGATGGACCCACTGAGAGTTACCTCTAAAAGGGATCAACAGATGATCACTTCTAACTACAACTGGTCAGAAAATAGGGGAAAATTCATGAA
The DNA here is from genome assembly GCF_965140235.1 of Caretta caretta. Lineage (NCBI taxonomy): Eukaryota > Metazoa > Chordata > Testudines > Cheloniidae > Caretta > Caretta caretta. The sequence goes on along the minus strand of NC_134220.1, from coordinate 10,158,284 downwards.
AGTTCTCAAGATTTTTTTCTAGTTTTTCTTTTTAAATTTTGTTTTGATGGACATTTCTGACCAGCTCTACATATAAACAAAGAAGTAGGTGGTGCTTGAGCCACCTACAATGAGAAGGGTGGTATAAAGAAACAGGCAAACAGGCATCCAAGGGATGTAAGTGAAATGGAAGTGTAATTTTCACCTTCACCCTCATTCAATTCATTGCTGAAATAACTGGTTTAAATCCTCTTTGGTGAAGGCTTTTTCTTTAACACTGTCCTGCATATGAAAAATGGTTAATGGATAACCCTATTTGGATACATGAGATTGAAAAAGCTATACAAAATCTAATCCCTGGCAAAGGACCAGGATCAGCTGGCTATCCAACAGACTTTCATAAAAGATGTGACCAGATATTCCCTATTCTACTTAAAGTCACTGATTAAACTTTCCAAAAGGGGCTAATGTTGTATGAGAGGAGGACCATCTTTATCTTCAAAATTAGAGTAATAAAGACTATGATAATTGTTGAGATTTCCATCCTAAGTATTATGCTTTTGAATATAGAATATAAAGTAAATCACCAAAAGTCTAGTAACCTGCCTAAAAATACGATTTTCTCAACTGTTCAGATATCAATTGTATTTTGTGAAAGGCAGACTTGCTACTGATAGCACAAGAAAAATTCTTCACCTATATTACCAAACCCAGTTACCAAGGACTGCTTCACAAGTCTTTTCCCTAACTCCAGATAAAGAATTTGATAGAACAGAATGGCCATTTCTTATGACAGTATTAGGAAAATTTTATTTTAGTTCCATTTTCCTTAATTGGGTTGAAGACTTTTACAATATTGTCTCTTGCATCTGTACTGACAAATGGAATTCTTTTCTCGGTCTTTCAGTTGGAAAGAGGAATGGGCAGGGTTGTCCACTCTTTCCTCTCCCCTTTTATTAATCTTTTGAATGCCTAGCGATACATAAGAAATTGTGTGCCACTGAAGGTACACAAATAAACAAAGATGAGCACAATATTAGTTTGTATGCAGGTGATACGGTTTTGTCACCATCAATCCTTCCAAAATTTCCTCCAAATCCCTGTTCCTCAGTCCCTTCAAAATTTACATTAATAGATTCATTTGGAGAATGGTTTTCTTCACAAAGCTCAGATACCTCACATTTCCATCATCTCCCATATCAAACCTACAAATGTATTACATACTTCATCATTAACATATGCATAAATCTTTTCCAATGTCATCCATACAATCTTTGCTTGTGATAAAATATTCCGTGACATTCAAAACTGGCAGCTTCTTTCCTCTATCCTTAGTGGCCAGAACTGAAAATATCAAAATGAATTTATGCACTGTTGTTGTAGCCATTTCAGTTTCAGGATATTAGAGGGACAAGGTGGGTGAGGTAATATCTTTTATTGGACCAACTTCTGTTGGTGAGAGACACAAGCATTTGAGCTACACAGAGCTCTTCTTCAGATTTGTGTCCTGGGATTACTTATGTGTCTGCTAATGATGAAGAGCTCAGCTTTGTTATTTGAAAGGCTGAATGAGTTAATCACACAGCATCTATGGAAAGGGAAACAACCCAGTTTATCACAAAAAACTCGTAAAAGCCTTATCAGCTGGAGACAGACCTATACCACTATCATTTGGCCTGGTAGTGCAATTCATTTAAAATGCACTAACACTGGGTATGTCCCTATCTCATTTTATATTGAAAAGCACCCAGCAGCTCCAATTGGTATGCTCCATTATCTAACAAAGTCATCAGTGCAATGTCTCTACTCAGACTGCCAAGGAGATATGAACTCTTTAGATACTCAGAGTTGTCTCACAATCTTCTCAGTAATCTTAACCAAAAACTGGCTGATTGGATACTGGACTTGTTGACCAGATTGTCAACTTAAAGGGATTTTTTTTGGCATACAGGAGCTTCCTTTAGAGAAGCCAGCCGTCTGTCCACTTTAAAGGAGGAACTGACCATCTTCACCAACCACAGACATAGGGTCCACAGGTCTTCACCACACAAATAAGGCATAGGCCCCAATTACTGGTTCTGTTCTGCTGCAAAGTAGTCCCAACAACTCTAGTAACTCAGTGAGCTTCATGGGCCTAAACCCAACCAGAGAAGACTAACCATTTGTACCCTCCAAAAATGGGTCTACTTTCATGAAAGCTGACTGTTCAGTGCAAATCCACTCCATTTTCTCCACAAATTAACATGACATTGCCTCCCAACAGGAAAGACTTGTGTGAGGCACTGAGTGAAGACAGCTAGCATTAGCAAGGCAGGCCACTGATCAGAACAACTCCATTGACAGTGGAGGCAAACAAATATTTTTTTTGCATCCTTAACAGCTATTGTATGTGTTCTCAAAATATCTTTATGATACAATCAATCAGATTCTGTTTCCAGCTTCTATCATTGCTAATCGTGCTGCCCTCCCACCCTTTCTGTTGTCCGAAGAAAATATTTTCCGTGGTGCTCATTTAAATAAAGTCACTCATTTCTAAGTATATTGTGTAAATGTGCGACAGTGTTTCTAATGAACTTGCACACTCTTTCTGGTTGAGTTGGGCAGCATGGGTGATTTATAGCCACATGTCTTTATGGGTTTACAGGGACAGTCTTGGAATACTTTTTTTTTGTATGTGTTCTTGTATCTTTCTATTATTTATGATTAGTTATAAAGACCTCAACATCCTTGGTTCTCAAACAGTACATTCTCACCCAACTGTGGATTACTGTACATTATTTTTGGATCACATTTATGGATGTCATAGGAACAAAGCAATAAGAAGGGATCTCTCTCACACAGAGATGAATGTCATTTCAAAGTCTCTGAGCTCGAGTTTGTTTAGTCTTAGTAAAAATAGTGTAGAAGATTTCCTACTGCAGAATGAAAACATAATTCTTTGCTCAAAATACTAAATGTATCTGAACACTCAAGGACAATGACTTTGTCACTACTGCCATACTGTGCTCCGTCCACTGAATCGTACACTGGGAAATATTTGGTCAAGTTGGTCAGAGCTACTTTGTGGGGACTCAGGTTCAGTTCACATTGAAAAGAAAGAAGTTGAGATTCTGAAAATAAAAAGAACAGATCATCATCTACAGACTCCTCAGCTGGTTTGTCTGTTTCTTCATTCATAAAGATAAGCAAGCTTCTTGCTGCATTTTGACATGAGGCTTTTGGAAATATGATGTTTTAGAACTGACCAAATTTCCTTTAAAACGACCTGGCATAACCAATCATTTGGAAAATCCTAATTACAGCAATCATCAGGGAGCCTTAATAGTACTTTAAGTGCATCTGTGATAGTGTGAGGGGAAGCATTAGTGACTGACACTTGTTGCTGGAGTCTAGTATGAGCATTCTCTCTTCTCTATCGTGGTCCTCTTTTGTGCCAGGATGGTGACTTACAGGAAAATTCTATATTTCTGTGCATGAGAGAGAGAGAGTGTTTTTGTAAGTGAGCATGTGTGAGGTGAAAATTACAGGGCTAGACATTATTTTGACTATGTCTTGATGCCTTAACTAGAATATTAAAGCTTTGGTGAATGTGGTTAAATCCAATCCAGTAATGGCTCTTCAAACATTTCTGAGAGAGTTTTAAAATTCATACTAATGTGCTATGTCACTATGACCACTACTAATGATAACTTACTCTGGGTTTCTTCTCTTATTCCCTTTAAAGCAAACAAGCTGTAAGACTACAGACACGATCCTCTGCAAATATGCCAAGGTATATCAATTAATGCCTAATTAAGACGACTACCAAATATTCCTCTTTTATCATGAGGAGGGAAGACAGCACACACAAATCACTGAATAGCATTTGTATTCCTCACCACATTACTTAATCATATACTACTCTGCTTGTCACACTGCTTTAATTGAAGTTGCAAGGTAGCTAGTGTAATGGCTTACACACTAGCTTTCCCCCCACCTTTCTTGTATTTCCCTCCCTATTTATTCCTTTCTCATCTAGCTCCTTTCTGTCATGCTGCAGTTGCTATATACAAGTATTGCAACACATGACTTTGGCTCCAAATAGCAATGCAGTTATCTAAAGTGGGCATTAAACTCATTCTGCAGGTTCCTATCTCAAATATTTATTTAATTAGGGCTATTAGTTTTCTTTCTTTACTTCTTTTGCCATCGTTGTTTCTTTACACAGTGGATTTATATTAAATAACACCATGCAAATTATCAAGACAAATGGGAAGGACCTTACAGTGGTTGGCACATTTTTGTATTAAAAATGCAAATAACAGGGATCAAGTTATTTCATCACTTACAACATATACAGTAGAAAGCATAGCATAAAATCATTCAGTTAACAGACACAACATCATTGCTTGATTATCAGAGGTTATGTTTGTTATATAAATTCTCAATAACAGCTGAAAATGGTTGTAGTTATTGGTTGTTTGTCTACTGTAGATTTTAGAAAGCATTAGATAAAGTATATCCATTTTTAAAATTCCATTTGTCAGTTGTTTCTCAAACAGGCAAATTTCTCCGTGGCCATTATATCTCATGTATCACAATTCATTTGCTAAACTATGAAATAGGAGGGCTCCCAAATTTTTGTTGCCTTTGGAACCTGCTGGGTGTGAGGATGTTTTTCCAGGATCTCCACTGGAAGCACCTAGTAAAGGTTGTGCTGTGCTGAATGACACTGATTGAAAAAAACTCACTGATTGTGCATGCATTGAGACTATTGTGGGTCCCAGAAAATTTGGATTTTAAGTGAAGTTCCCCATATATGACAGTGACTATGCAGGCTTCTCACAGTGTGTTGAACAGTTTTCACTAGACTGGGGTAAAACTGAATTTCTCTTTAAAAAAAAAAAAGGTTAGTGTGTGAAATTATTCACTTATTTATTTTGCCTGATTTAACCTTATCTATCCCCATTGTCCTGCCCTAATTTAAATTTTCATGAAATTTTGTTGGACTGAATTATGCAATTCCAAATACTTCAGTATAAAATAAAGCCACTTTTGCATGGAACTGTGAATTAAACTTAAGAAACAAGACTAGATCAAAGCATATTAGCAGACTAATAACGTGCATAAGCAGGTGCACACAAACAGTTAGACCATGGCATGCTAGTGCAAGCTAGGTTTGCACCAGAGCTTGCTGCAAACCAAATGTTTGTAGACAAGCCCACAATTAAACATTTGATGTAATCAGAATTTTGTTTATTATAATATAGTGCAGGAAACTGAGAAATGTCTTCAGTTAAAAGAAGACTACAAAAACACAATCTTCTGTTGAAAACAATCCTGCACTGTGTTCCAGAGATGAATTAGATGATCTAAAAAGTCTTTTCCAGGAGCTTGATTTAGTAGACAGTTAAAAAAAACCCTAATCAGACAGAGATACTAGTGTGGTCTAGAAGAACAAGCAAAGGTTTTAGAATCCCACGCACATGAGTTCCAATCTTGGCTCCAACAATGACTCTTTGTATGGCCTTAGCAATTCACTTCACCTCCCTGATTAAGGTTTCCCAATTCACCAATGGGATAAAAATACTTGCCTGCTTAGCTACCTCAAAGGGGTGTTGTGAGGATTAACTAGTTAATGTTTGTGTACATACAAATATTACAAAAATGCTAAGTATTAATTAAATACATCCACAGAGGGTTTTAAAAGATTGTTCCTATTATAAAACATTAATGGTAAAAGATTTAAAGTGAAATAACCCTAAGAATTTAAATGAAAGTGGTAGGAGAAACTCCATTCTAGTAGAAAAATCTTCTAGGCCTTCAGTCGCAACAGACATATCTTATACGTGGTGCATCCATGCCAATTTAAAAAATATATATTTATACAGGAGAGCTGAGTTCAGATGCATCATCTTATTTCCAGTCCCAAGCTGTTTACAACTTTCTTGACAGATGCAAAAAGGTCAAGTGATTTGCACAATGTCGTACAAAGAGTGAGAGGCTCAGCCAATACTTAGAATCAGCATCCTCTTGATTCACATCCCTTTGCCCTCACCATTCGATCATATAACATTATTAATGTGTGAATGTTGTCATAATACTTGTAGCATGCAATGCAGCAGAAGCAAAATGTCTGGAAAGACAAATGTTTTTGATTTCTCTGTATAGTCTGGGCTAAGTACATCCATCTGCACATCATGTACATTTGCATTTTTATCTGGAGATGCTTGGTGGATGTAAAAAGCAAGCATTTAAGTTTGGCTTTTGGGTTTTTTACTGTTCCTGAAATACCTCAGAGTTAGTTTCTCCAGGTCAGGTTTGTAGCACAATAACAGGGCTGTTGATGGAAATCTGCCAGCCACTACTTGTGCTATACCAGATCTATATAATACGGTAAAGAGAGTCCTCTCCAGACTGACATTCTAGTACTTTTCACAAGTACAAAGTTCACTTGAAACCTCTCAAAAATTATGGATGCTCAAGATTGCTATTACAAAACCCATTAAATGTGAGAGAACCTTCTGAACTTTGTTAACAGTACGTCTACAAGAAAAACTTCTCTGAACTTAAATATTTCTAGGCATGTGCAGTGCAGTTTCTAAAACTCCTGTTGGAAGTATCAGCTGATAGACTAAGTCAGGCTCTCTTCAGTCTACTTAAATCTAGTAAAAAAATGACACTTGTAATAAATGATTTAGGACAGCCCAATTTTAATAAACAAAGTGAGTAAGTAATTTATTTTATTGGACCAACTTCTGTTTGTGAGAGACAAGTTTTCAAGCTTACACAGCAGTCTTCTTCTCAGAAAGCTTCTCTCTCTTACCAACAAAAGTTGGTCCAAAAAAAGAGATATTCCTTTACTCACCTTGTCTCTCTAATATCCTAGGACCAACATGGCTACAACAAAATTGCATACAATCTTAAATAACAATACAATCACTGGGCCAGCTTGCTTCAAGCCTGCGGTGGGTCATCCGGTTACTCGGGTCAGAGACTCCCTCTTCAAGTCTTCCCCAAGAGAACATTTTCCCCTCAGCCATCCCTCTCTGTTAAGAAAACAGCTATTATAACTGCTGTAATCAGATCCAGCTCAGGGAGTTCGTTCTGCTTTGTATGTGCATTAGCCCCTGGTCCTTACTTCTCGGCTGTGTGGGTGTATAAACCCCATAATACTTCTTAATGTAATTGGTTCAGATTTTCTCTGAATGGTTCAGAGAACTGTTCCTTCAGCCCTAACATACACAGATTCATTTTAGTGAGTTTAGGATTTGAGAAAAGTGTAAAATTGCCAGCCCTCGTAAATGAAACTCCAATCCTATCCATAAAATAGATAACAATATAGGAAAGGGATTATGCACTTCCAGCACTGTCCGTACAATATGTCTCATCCCAATTCTAAAGGTATCACCTCTAAGGAAATGAGGGGACTTCACTCTCCATGCCAAATCAGTCATAGGCCTCTCTGCAGAGATTAATAATGATTTCTTTTGTGCAAATTGTTATGGTGGATTTTGTGCTGCAGACATGTCCAAAGGTAAGCAATACAGGACAACATGAAGTGAATTCCATGTAGCTACATCACAAACTTCAAGAAGCAATACTGAACGGAGGTGGGTTATCATCAAAAGAACTTTAATTTGACCTCAAAGTGACAATCCTACTGAAGATTAGCAATGAACAATGCATACAGACAACCAATCTACTGCGGTTCTCTTGAATAGTAGCTAACAATGCATTTTTGGCAAAAGTAAGTTATGCCTTATTCTGAAGTGGTGTATTCAGCCTAGATAACATAGTATTTATTTTGTTTTGTTTTATGAAGTATTTATTATGTATTTTACCTAGTTTAGGAGATAAAATTTCACTAGGATTTGCATAAGCAAAATAATCAGGGAAGGAGTTCAGAGAAGGGAGGGAGAATGTAAGAAGTTTGATATTATCTTCCATAACTAGTAAGGAATTCTGGGATAAAATTTAGGATTATGTAAAACCATCATGCTTTTGTGAAATGTAGCATTCTAATTATATTGCAGTATGTATGTGCAAACAGGAGAATAAAGCTTTCTGTGGGAAACTTAGCTCTGAATTCCTTGACATTTGTGCAATTACAATTTCAGCATAATGTTTCAAGAATGTAATTTTTTGCTTTTAACATATTTTATGCTGATAAAATGTTTCAGCCGTTCAGAGAACACACATTTGCCTAGGTTTAACCAAAGAAATTATCTGCTTCTTGTACCAGTGTCCATCTTCTTTATTGCTGCTTGCTTTAATTCAGCTATTGTGTCTAGAGAATGCTTTTCAAAGTCTACAGCCCTTGTTGTAAATACTTGTGTAATCGGTATCCTACTGGGGTTGACAGTGGTAATTTGTCAGCATTTATTTGCAGCAGGCTGTAGCTAAACCTTGCCAGGACTAAAAAACATTTTTGTGTACAAATGCTTGCCGTTTTAATTGTAAAAAATGTTTACTTTTTCTTAGTTTGACATTCAAATTAAAGAATGCTAGAAGGTTCCAAGGAAATATTTCAGAAGACTGTAGAGCTACATGAGTGCAATTTAATATCTAGTTAAGCTATTACTGAGCAAATTTAGTGAATGGTCTCTAAGCAGTTCAGTGCAAAGGAACATCTGGCAGAACAGCAGACGAAAGATTTAGTTAGATGTTATTCTTTTTAACATTTCACTAAATTGATCATGAAAACAGGGATAAGGCCACTCAGTTACAAGGAATTAAAAGAAACTTTGGGCCTGACTCTCTTATTTACATTGCACTCGTATTGTGCCAGTTTAATGCCATTGTAGTCAATAGAGCGGCACAAGTGTAAAACGAGTGAAGCAGAGTGGAGAGTCAGCGGGCTGGATATTCATTTACAAGAAGGCTCTTTCACACTAAGGCTCCAATACCTTGGTCTAATTTGGTTGCTGGGTTTAGTGGGCGGGTGCAGCGTGGCGTTGGTGATCTGTGACACAGACAAGGTCAGATGATCTAGTGGTCCATTTGAGTCCCTCTGCTGGAGGCCTTGTGGTCTTACCACACCTTGCTCCAGAAAAGGAGCAGTTAAGGTGAGTCATTGAAGGCCTACCTAAAAAGGCTGCAGGGAAGCAGCCAATCAGAACATAGCAAGCTCAGATAAAAGGAGCTGCATGGGATAAGGACCGGGAACAGAGGAGTAAGGAAGGGTGCGCCTTCTGGAGCTTAAGGAAGAACCAGAAGATGGGTTATTCAAATAGCACATGATTGCTATTTGTAGGGCCCCTGGGTTGGGACCCAGAGTAGTGGGTGAGCCAGGATCCCACCCACCGGCTGCTGGGGAAGTGACCAAAGCTCTGAGAAGGCACATGTTTTTTTAGAAGCCCAAGAAATGGGCTGGGCCATTAAACAGGCCCAGGGATGGGGCTGAAGACCCTGAAGAGGGTCAACCATTTGTTGAACTTTGTTACTCTCCCCTGGTGCCCCGGAAGGGGACTGAAGTTAAGAAGTGACCTGGCTGGAGAGCTGGGACACCACAGAACGGCTAAAAGCGAAGAGTCTCCATGGAGAAAGACCTGTGGTGCTACTCTATAATAGGGCAGGGACAGACTTAAAGCAAGCCCAGAAGATGCTGAGGACTGAGCCCAGAGACAGAGCTACAGATTTTAACATGAGCGGAGGGACAGGCCTTGTTGACCTTTTACCCTGCAAGGGGTTTGTTCGTTCACACATCGGCTGTGTGTGACTTGGCCAGAGGGCTGAGCCACTGAAAACCCATTTGACAACGTTAACAGTCACCAAGGGTAACCAATTTATTTGAGCATAAGCTTTCGTGAGCTTCATCGGATGAAGTGAGCTGTAGCTCACGAAAGCTTATGCTCAAATAAATTGGTTAGTCTCTAAGGTGCCACAAGTACTCCTTTTCTTTTTGCGAATACAAACTAATACGGCTGTTACTCTGAAACCAAGGGTGGTGAGAGCGTGTTCAGGTTCGTACCCAACCAACAGGAGAGGTACTCATGAGAGGTGAATGTTCCCCGTCACACTAACCTAGAGTAGGGCTGCCAACTTTCTACTCGTACAAAATTGAACACCCTTGCCCTGACCCCTCTGGAGTGGGGCCAGAAAAGAGGAGTTCAGGGTGTGGGAGGGGGCTCTGGGCTGAAGCAGTGGGTTGGGATGTGGGAGGGGGTGAGGGCTCCAGCTGGGGGTGCAGGCTCTGGGGATGAGGGATTTGGGGTGTAGGAGGGGGCTCCAAGCTGGGATGGAGGGGTTTGATGGGTGGGAGGGGGATCAGGGCTGGGGCAGGGGGTTGGAGTGTGGGATGGGGTGCAGGCTCTAGGTGGCGCTTACCCAAGCAGCTCCTGGAAGCAGTGGCATGTCCCCCCCACCCCCAGCTCCTACACGGAGGCGCTGCTAGGCGGCTCTGGACGCTGTCCTATCTGCAGGCGCCACCCCCACAGCTCCTATTGGCTGCAGTTCCTGGCCAACGGGAGCAGCGGAGCTGGCGCTTGGGGCGGGGCCAGTGCATGGAGACCCCTGGCTGCTCCTATGCCTAGGAATCAGAGGGAGGACATGCCGCTTCTTCCGGGAGCTGCACAGAGCTATGGCAGGTAAGTAACCTGCCTTAGCCCCACTGTGCTGCTGACTGGGCTTTTAATGGCCCAGTCAGTAGTGCTGATCGGAGCCGCCAGGGTTCCTTTTCGACCAAGCATTCTGGTTGAAAACCAGAGACCTGGCAACCGTAACCCAGAACCTTTGCTGCTCAATAGTTAAGGTTATGTTGAATTTTATACTTAAAGCAAGTTTTAAATCTCTTATAATGCATGTTAAAACTAAGGGGAGGGGGGAGGAGGAGATTTTCAAAAGCACCTAGAGTATTTCAGAGCATAAAGCTCACTGAAAGTCCCACTCCTATCTAATGTGTGATGTGCTCATTACAAAACATTAAAGGAGTCGATCTTCAGCCCTGACTCTGATTGCAGTGTCTCACATCTCACGGAAGGAGCCAGAGAGGGAGTTCGCATCCTGCAGGCCCAGAGGTAGAACCAGTGACTGGTTGCTGCCCAGACCCAGCTGGCTTGAAAGTACATGGGATCCAGAAGTTGGGGCCAGTTATAACAGCCTGGTGACTGTCCCCTCGGGAGGACTCAGTCAGGGCTGTAAACACACTTCTCTTTCTTCCATGTCTGTTTTGAGACCAGAATTAAGCACAGTATTCCAAGTGAGTACATACATCCCTTTCTACAGTAGCATTACAATATTACACTATTATTTTTGATCCCATTCTTTATATACCCTAACATTTTGTTCACTTTTTTGACTGCTTTGATTATTGATCTGACCACATTATTGATTTATACAAAGACTGAAGAGAGGGTGTCAAGCATCTTAATAAACGATACTATAATAATGCTGTAATGGTGCTTTGTGAGAGCTCTGTGACATAGACCCACCCAAACTATCACCATTTCTTCATGCAGAGATGACATCATTTTGAATAAGCATAAATGATAGAGATAGAGTAAAACTCCATTTCTGAACTGTTGGTAGGTATCATTGCCTAGTTTGCCCATAACCAGAGTGTGGCTATTGCAGCCCAAGGAATCTCTCTTTTCCACCCATGGCCTTAAAAAGTCAATTTCTGTGTACTCTAGATTCTTACCTTGTGTGGGTAAGATCTTTATTCAGAGACTTCAGATCCTTTTCTATTTGTTTAAATGGTGGAGGCTTCTTCAAACGTTCTTGTGTAGTAGACTGAAAATAATTGTAAGGAAAAGAAACTGGATGTTAATGAAAATAGTTCATTAAAGTGGAGAAAGCGGATGCAGCTAAACTGAAGGTTGCACAGTAGTTCCTAGGTTCTTTTAAAAATGTTACTAGCTGTCAGTAGTCACAGCTTTCGGATACTTTCAGATGCAGGACTCTACCTTTTGTTTACTCTCCAACGTGCTTACACATCTATTTAAAAAATCAGGAGCAACCAACCTTCCAACCTTCAGGTTTGTGCTAAACAGAAGGGAGATCTGGCAGGTTTACAGTAAACAGAAGGTGAGAGCACACGGCAATCCATCAATCCATCCATCCATCAAAATCTTGCTGCTAGACTTTCAAAGGCAACCCAGGCAAACGGTTAAATACAAACGTGAGAGGGAAATGTACTTTAGAATAGCCAATGTGGTAACCAGCTTTCTATTTTTTTCTTTAAATTTATGCTGTAGGAATTGCTTCAGTGTAGATAGCCACAGTCTGTAATGTAGTTCTGCATTGTTGTATTACACATCAACTGGAACATACGCCTGGGTGATCTTGGATGAATTACAGCAGCAGACTTGCCACAGTAATTGTTCTGTGCTTAGCAGAAAGAGGTATTTGAGTAAAATATCTCCAAGCCATTCAATATTTAAAAATGATGCTGTTAGGTCACTCCAAGTGCAGGCTGGGACGGTTCTACTGACCTCAGTGGAATAACACCAATCTATACCAGCTGGTCCTATAGATCTAAGTGTGTGCTATGCTGGCAGATGCCCTAAAAATCAATAAAATATAAGTAACTTTTTGAAATGAAAACTATAATAATCTGCTAACCATTTCTACATTAAGTGTAAATATAGGTTAAAATCCAGGCCTTTTAAAACATGTAAATTCAAATGAACAGAGTGGAAGAGATTAGCATTATTAAGCATAGACATTAACAGCAACAGTGTTACTAAATTAAACTCGATAAGTTTATGGAGGAGATGGTATGATGGGATAACATGATTTTGGTAATTAAATATTCATAGTAAATAGGCCCAATGGCCTGTGATGGGATGTTAGATGGGGTGGGATCCGAGTTACCCAGGACAGAATTTTCTGTAGTATCTCACAGGTGAATCTTGCCCATATGCTCAGGGTTTAGCTGATCACCATATTTGGGGTCGGGAAGGAATTTTCCTCCAGGGCAGATTGGAAGAGGCCCTGGAGGTTTTTCGCCTTCTCTGTAGCATGGGGCACGGGTCACTTGCTGGAGGATTCTCTGCTCCTTGAAGTTTTTAAACCACGATTTGAGGACTTCAGTAGCTCAGACATAGGTGAGAGGTTTTTCGCAGGAGTGGGTGGGTGAAATTCTGTGGCCTGCGTTGTGCAGGAGGTCAGACTAGATGATCATAATGGTCCCTTCTGACCTTAGTATCTATCTATCTATCTAAATTAGGACCTGATCCTGCAGTCCTTCCCCCAGGCAAACTTTATGCTGACTTCAATGGTAGATTCACCTGGGTAAGGAGAATTGGCCCATAAAGTTTAGAATGTTTATCAGCGAGAGAAAAAGCAGGATTTCTTATTGCTTTTTGAGAAAAGGATTCAATAAACTTGAAAGTAATGATGTAGTATCATGACGTGCAGTAAGGATTTAGGTCTCGATTCAGCAAGGTACTTACGTAGGTAACTTTCAGCATGCGGGTAAGTCTTATTGTCTATAATTATGCATGTGCTTAAGTACTTTGCTGAATGAGGACCTTAGTGAGCAATTTAAAGTCACCTTTGGTCTTAGGGAAATCTTTGCAATAGTCACTGCATCCGCTTTCTTTAGTACTTCTTCCTGAACAGCAGATACCTCCTCTTTTATTGGTTCCTAAAAAATAAGTCAAACGTTATTATTTTGTACTGCTACTGCTACGTATTGGTGTAATATAAGAACAAGATCTTCAAAATTAGTTGCACAAATCAATTTTCTTGTGCTAATCTACCTGTGCATATTTAGTCATAAATGACAGCTAATTTTCCTATGAAGAAAGGCATACAAACCTGTGTAATTTTGGCGCACAAAAATGCATTCGCATTTGAGGCATATACAAACACACCATTGTGCAAAATGCATGCATAGATTTTAAATTAAGTTGCTTGAGTGCTTAAAGTGCTTTAAACAACAACATTTCTCTTGGAAAATTGTTTAGATGGGTCACTGCGTCTAACCTAAAAGGTAAATCCAACTTCCAAAACTTGGAATAAATAGGAAATTAATTAGCTGTATTTGCTGTTTTCTGAAGTTATACATTGTCACAGATCACCATTCAGCACACAACCAAGGCTCAGATACATGCAAGCCCCTGAAGTGGAACACAGGCACTTCCTCGGTCCTCCAAGCACCAGTTTCTTTCAAATAGGAGGAAAATATATTCCCACAGGTACAAAAAACAAAACTATTTTAAATGTCTTAATAAAAGACAAAAGATTACACAACTCTGAACTATGCATGGTGATCAGGTTGAGAGGACAGCAAAATGATTAATTTTTCCCGCAGTATTCTTCGACTAAAGAGCTGGTTTATTGACTAATTTAATCAAAGCAGGCTAGCCAGAAGCTTTGGTTAGCTGCATCCAGAAGGTCAGGGCAGAGCTGACTGTATACTGAAGGTGAAGAGGTCTGCTTGATGCATACCAGACTCAGTGCTTTGGGTGACGTGCTCAATGAGCAGTAAGTGTTGAGCACCACCAGGATAGCGTGTTAAGGAATGGAGGGTGTAAAAAAAAAAAAACCCAACCAACACACAACTTTAGCTAGAACAAAGTCCTCAGACACTGGAAAGTTGTCAGGATCGATGTTCCACTGTGTTGACTGATCCATCCCACCATCAACCTCAGCCTGGACCAGTCCACGCAAGAGATCCACTTCCTGGACACTACAGTGCTAATAAGCAATGGTCACATAAACACCACCCTATACCGGAAACCTACTGACCGCTGTGCCTACCTTTATGCCTCCAGCTTTCATCCAGACCACACCACACGATCCATTGTCTACAGCCAAGCTCTACAATACAACTGCATTTGCTCCAACCCCTCAGACAGAGACAAACACCTACAAGCTCTCTATCAAGCGTTCTTACAACTACAGTACCCACCTGCTGAAGTGAAGAAACAGATTGACAGAGCCAGAAGAATAACCACAAGTTACCTACTACAGAACAGGCCCAACAAAGAAAATAACAGAAAGCCACTAGCCATCACCTTCAGCCCCCAACTAAAACCTCTCCAACGCATCATCAAGGATCTACAACCTATCCTGAAGGACGACCCATCACTCTCACAGATCTCGGGAGACAGGCCAGTCCTTGCTTACAGACAGCCCCCCAACCTGAAGCAAATACTCACCAGCAACCACACACCACACAACAGAACCACTAACCCAGGAACCTATCCTTGCAACAAAGCTCGTTGCCAACTGTGTCCACATATCTATTCAGGGGACACCATCATAGGGCCTAATCACATCAGCCACACTATCAGAGGCTCGTTCACCTGTGCATCTACCAATATGATATATGCCATCATGTGCCAGCAATGCCCCTCTGCCATGTACATTGGCCAAACTGGACAGTCTCTACGTAAAAGAACGTAAATGGACACAAATCAGACGTCAAGAATTATAACATTCAAAAACCAGTCAGAGAACACTTCAATCTCTTTGGTCACTTGATTACAGACCTAAAAGTGGCAATTCTTCAACAAAAAAACTTCAAAAACAGACTCCAAGAAGAGACTGCTGAATTGGAATTAATTTGCAAACTGGATACAATTAATTTAGGCTTGAATAAAGACTGGGAGTGGATGGGTCATTACACAAAGTAAAACTATTTCCTCATGTTTATTCCCCCCCCTGCTGTTCCTCACATGTTCTTGTCAACTGCTGGAAATGGCCCACCTTGATTATCACTACAAAAGGTTTCTACCCACCCCCCCACTCTCCTGCTGGTAATAGCTCACCTTACCTGATCACTCTCATTATAGTGTGTATGGTAACACCCATTGTTTCATGTTCTCTGTGTATATAAATCTCCCCACTGTATTTTCCACTGAATGCATCCGATGAAGTGAGCTGTAGCTCATGAAAGCTTATGCTCAAATAAATTTGTTAGTCTCTAAGGTGCCACAAGTCCTCATTTTCTTTTTGACTGATGACTGACTGCCAGTGGGGCCAAATGAAAACAATTTTATAAAAATGGAAGTAAGGCACTAGGGTCAAAGCACCAGCACTTGAGATAGGATATTCTGAGGAAAAGACATAAGATAGCAGATGAAATGTTGAGGTAGTGAAAGGTAGCTCTATACCTAGAAGCCGGACTCAGTGGACCCGGAAAGCCCCTTCACTGCACAAGCTGTCCCACTGTCAGAAAGGAGCACTAGTAGGCACTGACATTCAAAGAAAATTCAAGCAGTTTTAGGCATCCTTCAGTCCGCTTTCCCTCCACTCCTGATTTTTCTTTCTGGTTTTTCTTCACCCTTGCTCCTTCGTTGAGGTGCTCTTCTCTTCCCAGCATCTCCAGCAGCAGTGGAGTTATTTGCCTGCCCTACTCCTGCCAGTATGTCTTTCCCAGCCAGTGACACCAAGAGCCAGATTCTGCATCATTTATTATGCTGAGTAGTATCCTTACTCTGTAAGTAATACAACTAAAATCAGTGGGATAGCTTGTGGAATAACATAAAGCTAAATGTGAGTAAGGGTGACAGAATCTAGCCCGAAGATTGCATCAATTATTTATATTCATGAGCAGCAGTACAGGACACTTCACCATGTAGTAAGGGTCAGTGCAAAGCTACACTACCCCAGCAAGTACATCAGGCGGCAATGTTCTCAGTCAGACTCAACTCCTCCCTTGAATTCCCATTTGCACTAGTTGAGAAGAAATTTGTGACCATTCTTTCTGGGGTACAATATACCTCTGCTCCTGTGTACGGCAGCTCTATTGGCTACTGAGAGGCAAAGGAAGGGCAGAGACATGCCTCCAGCTACTCTCTGCCAGTGGCGGATTTACAGTTAGTGGGGCCCTGTGCGCAGCTGCACTTTCGGGGCCTCACCCTTGGGACCCAGCCAAAAAAAAGAACATTCTCTCTGATCTTCTCCCCGTTTTTCATTCTTTTTTTCATCACTCTCCTCCTATAAGTAATGGGAAGTATATTAAAATAAAGTCAGGTACCTTGATTGGGGCAGGGGATTGGAGTGCAGGAGGGGGTGCGGGAGGCGTGCTCTGGGAAGAATTTTGGGTGCTGGGTGTGGGCTCTGGGCTAGGGCAGGGGGTTGGCGCTTACCTTGGGTGGCGCGGCTCCCAAAGCGACCATCACCCCCCCCCCCACCGGCAGCAGCTCTTAGGTGGCAGGGGGTCTCTGCAGGCTGCTGCCCACAGGCAACACCCTTGCAGCTCCCGTTGGCCGCAGTTTCTGGCCAGTGGGAGCTGCGGAGTTGGTGATTGGGGTAGGGGCAGCACACACAAACACACACACACACCCCATCCAGGGGCCACAGGGACATGCCGGCCACTTCTGGGAGTGAAGCAGCGCAGAGGGAGGGAGGCAGAGCGGGCAGGGAACCACCTTAGCGCTTCTGCTAGCATGTGTCTATGCACCTCTTGTGGGGAGAGGGGCAGTGGGTCTCCATGCGCTGCCTGGGGCAGGAGCAGTGCGCGGAGCGCCTCTCCCTTCACCCATCAGGGATGCGCACAGACGTGCCAGCAGCCAGCCGCTTCCAGGAGTGGCACGGGGCCATTGGCCACGGCACGCAGGTAGCCTGCCTGCCTGAGCCCAGCTGACCGGGACTTGGGGGCAGGTTGTCAGATATTTGTCCTTCATTTTGGGGGGCCCCCATCAGTGGGGGCCCCGTGCTGCCACACAGTTTGTTTCATGGTAAATCCGCTCCTGCTCTCTGCCTGGTCGCTCTTTGTGGGACACAGCCCTTGCGCTCCCCTAAGCACTGGAGATATGATTCAGGCAGCCCTAAAACAGAATGAATGAGGGGGTTGTCTATACACCCTTCTCCCCTGTAAGATAATGTTAGCCCAGGGCAGAATCCAGCCTTGAAGTAGTACCTGTGTAGTTACAACAGCATCATATAATAACAGAGTTCTGTCTTTTTTATTTGCAGTGTCTGAAATAGGAAAAAGTGAAGAAAACTATATGGAAACGTCTCATCTGTTAAACTCCCAACACAATATTATTGAAATGAGCCACATAGACAAATATGATATG
Source organism: Caretta caretta (assembly GCF_965140235.1). Lineage (NCBI taxonomy): Eukaryota > Metazoa > Chordata > Testudines > Cheloniidae > Caretta > Caretta caretta. The sequence goes on along the minus strand of NC_134220.1, from coordinate 10,140,348 downwards.
GTATGTGCAGGATTCAAAAAAGGATTATTTTTTTTATTGTATTTCTCTGAATAAATACGCTATGAGGAAAAATCCCATCTCCTTTTTAAATATTTAAAGGACAGTTCCAGAGATCATTTCCCATTTTCAATATTACTGGATTGCCATGACATAATATCACACAAATTCCATATGTATGAAGCACTGGTATTTTTATAAATATCAACATCCATAAATTATCTATGGAAACATGACCCAAAGTAAGGCTGCATGGGAAATCATCCAAAAACATTTCTGAGGATGATGATTAAGGTCAGTAATTTTTGTTGAGATCAGGATGTACGTTGTGGAGATAAATGAACTGCAGAGAAGCTACAGCAGGTGGAGCCAGATGCCACCTGATTGGACCCAGCTCTGTTCTTGCAAAATTGAATCTGAATCCTTCCCGTGCCTATCAAATGTTGCTTAGGGCACAAATGAAGATCTACCTTCCCCGTCTATCCTTGGCCATCCTTCACCCATCCTCTATGTTGTTAAGTTCCATCAGTTTCCCATCTCTAAGTACTGTTTGACAGAGGGATTCTATCAGTCGCCTCCTTTTGTGTGTTCCTGCAGCTAACCGGTGCATGCATCCCTGCCATAGGGCTTCATTTTTAAAACACATCCCAAATATTTTCATTTTCTTTTCTGGATATTTCTGGAGATAAAAAGTTGTTGAACACTCTGACAAATCTCAGCATTTGTTATAAATTCTTTCCATTGAACACCTAGTATTTTCCTGAGGTATTTGCTTTTGAAGGCATTTAGTCACCTGTCTACATCTTTGGTGGATTTCCAGCTTTCACATCTATATGTTAAGGTGGAAATAACATTTGAGTTGATGATTCATAGTTTGGTTTTGAGTGGTAGCTTTTCAATGATCATCTTGTTTTAGCTGGTGAATGCAGCTGTTGCCTTGCCAATTTGTGATATTATTGCCTTCTGGCTATCCCCATTGGCTTGCATGTTACTGCCAAGATATGTGAATTGGCTCACCGCTTGCATTCCTTTGCCTTCTAAAGTAATGCAGGAGTTGGGAGTTTTATTACTGCTTTACAGTCATAGTTGCAAAATGTTAATGTGTTTGAAATGAATCTGAGCTGCCTCCATCACAGAGTGCCTATTAGCCATATGACTGACTTACTGCATTTGTTGCCAGCCTACCATCAACCTAGTAAAGATAACTCTTAATCATATCAATAAATCTAATCAGCTCTCATGAAACCCTTGATGCTGAGGTGCCAAAGCCTCATGTTTTGGCTGCCTACTGGACTGAATTCTGAATGTTGTTTTTTATAGGCAGTAGTCAAGCTGAGTTCCAGTGCGGTACTCAGAGCTTTTATTTTATTTTACTTTTTAACAGCAACTACTTTGTACTGGCCCTTTCCCCCTTTCTCCTCCATTAGAACAAGGAAATGTGAAACAGAGGAATAAGGACTGAAGGAGAATTCGTAATTTAACACAGATTCCAAGGCAAAAAGCTTCATTAAGAATGAGTAATATAGAATTAAGATTGTGCTCAAAATAATATTAAAAAAGCGCTTTAGTCTTTTTTAAAAAAAAACAAACACACAAACAAAACAGAAACAACAGAAATTCTTAGATACAGGGCCAGATCCTCTGATCCATTACGGGTATACTACACCAGTCTGATGATGCAAAGCACCCTAAATTGGCCAGTTGTGAATTCTCCTTGCTAAGGGGAATAGTTGGCTAATGTTGCAGTAGTTACCATGCCATGATCTTCGTGTTGTGAGTGCAGAAGGAGTAGGGAAATAGTACACAAAGGATGTAAAAAGAGAGGAAAGTTATGTTTTTTGCTCAAGGCACAAGACAAACTCAGGATACATGGGATTAATTCCCAGGTCTGACACAGACTTCCTGTGTGACCCCAGGCAGATCCCTGATCCAAAGCCCACTGAAGTTAATGGGAGCTTTTCCAGGGGTTCTGGATCAAATACTGACTCTCTCTGTGCCTCTCCTCCCCATATGTAAAACTGGAATAAACTACACGTCCCGTTACACTTAAACTGCACAGGGATTTTCCAAAATAAATTATCATTTCTGAAGAATTCAGATGCTGCGGATCATAAAGGTACGTAGAAAGGAGCCACAACCCTGCTGTTTCTGTACTTGAAAAAAAGCTTAAATAGCCTTGTTTTGTTTATCCAGTCTGTTTCCCTCAGCTTATTATTATACCTCATGGAGATCCTTGTCTCCAAGGAACACTGACCTAATTTTGTTACTTTTTTAATAATTAAAATCCTTGGGACAAATTAATCCCTGGTATAACTCTGCTAGGAGTTCATGTTGGCTCCCTGAGTGACTATTATTCTGGTAGCCCTCTTCCTTATCAAATCTTTTCATGATAAGATGACCTGAAAGACACACAGTATTTCAAATGGGTCATCACAAGTTGTTAGAAAATTTTTCTCACACTTTTAAATGACATCTCTATTTTTGCATCTCAGATTCCTGTTTGCTCTTGACAGGTTTCAGAGTAACAGCCGTGTTAGTCTGTATTCGCAAAAAGAAAAGGAGTACTTGTGGCACCTTAGAGACTAACCAATTTATTTGAGCATAAGCTTTCGTGAGCTACAGCTCACTTCATCGGATGCATACTGTGGAAACTGCAGAAGACATTATATACACAGAGACCATGAAACAATACCACCTCCCACCCCACTTTCCTGCTGGTAATAGCTTATCTAAAATGATCACTCTCCTTACAATGTGTATGATAATCAAGTTGGGCCATTTCCAGCACAAATCCAGGTTTTCTCACCCTCCGCCCCTCCCCCCCCACAAACTCACTCTCCAGCAGGTTTACTGATTATCATACACATTGTAAGGAGAGTGATCACTTTAGATAAGCTATTACCAGCAGGAGAGTGGGGTGGGAGGAGGTATTGTTTCATGGTCTCTGTGTATATAATGTCTTCTGCAGTTTCCACAGTATGCATCCGATGAAGTGAGCTGTAGCTCACGAAAGCTTATGCTCAAATAAATTGGTTAGTCTCTAAGGTGCCACAAGTACTCCTTTTCTGTTTGCTCTTGTGTTTTGTTTGTTTCATTGATGTGGTTGTTAGGCAACATGCCAAAGGGTTTAGTTTTATGCAACACTACCCACCCATCTATTCACTGTGTTTTGTAGTGTCTGACCAATGAAAGTATTTCCACTCTTGGTTAATGTTTTCTAGACATCACCGCATTGCTGATGTCAAAATTATAAATGCTTCCACCACATCTTCCCTCATTTTATATTTAAAAATAAGATGTTTTGGATATGCATTAATCCATCCCATTAGAAATGGATGTAATCTGTGCTGAACTGAAATTTTTTTGGAAAAAAATATCTGCCTTTCAGAGTGAGAATGCTACAGACTGTCATTCTGGTATTTAGTCAACTTTAAACAGAGTTTCAAGTGAACTAGGAAACAGCTGAGTTCCAGTCAGAAATGAAGGGGCTAGAGACATATAAACAGCTTTGAAAATTGACAATTTTTAGTCAGATGCAGGACTTCCTCTTATTGGAATGCTATATTAAAATATGAGAGTTTGTGAACCAAGACAGGAGTTGCTAATAAAATTACCAGATCAGTATCTTCTACAGCAGAGTCTCCATTCAAGAGAAAAACAACAGAAAAAGAACAGGCTACTCTGTCTTCTTTCATAGTGAGACCAAAGTTAATTTGAGAAGAGGTTGGGAAAGGCACAGCTGGATAGCCTCAGGAGATTCAAGGAAATGTAATTGAGAAAGAATTATCTCTTTAATTACTTCTGACCAAATCAATAAAACCTGCAGAATACAGAAGCATGACTGCCTCATGGCAGAGGATGAAGAACAGCAAAGTTGAAGATGACCATGAAACTAAAGAAAAGGCCAGACATGCTGGGAACTTCAAAGCACTCCTCTCTCAATGGAAAGATACCAGTAAAATAAACAAACACATGCAAAGGGGAATGGTAATTTCTGACCACTGCTCAGCACTAAAGATTGTTGAATGTACACTTTATTGTTTTAATATGTTAGAGAAATCATATGTTTGTCCATTTCACCAGCGACGGGAGGAGGGAGGGAAGCAAAAAAATCTGATTTATCGTTTACCGCTAAGCTTTGATGTTTCTTCCATACCAGTACTGTGGGGGAATGATTTGCTGAGGAGGGAATGATTTGCTGACTGGATACATTTAATACGCTATGGCACTTATTCTTGTAAATGTATTTTAGTAAGGTAGGCCAAAATGTCATCTCTCTCACGGCTTCATCCCCAGATGAGTAACAACAGTGAAGCCTGGAGGTCAAAAATGTATACATCAATGTGGCCAGCTGTGTGCATATGATGGGGAATAATCTTCTGGCTAGTCACAGATGGAAAAGGATGTGTTTGATGCATTGGCTATTTGAGAACCTGATAGCAATGACGATTTCTACTAGGACCTAAGGCTATCTAGCTTAGGTACTTATATGGCCCCCATTACCACAGTAATTTAGCAGCTCACAATCTTTAATGTATTTATCCTCAAAACATCCCTGCAAAGCAGAGGACTATTATCACCATTTTACAGAAAAAAAACCCCGAGGCAGAGAGACTTGCCAAACGTCTCACAAAAAGTCCATGTTAGAACAGGGCACTGACCCCCCAGGTCTCCCAAGTCACAGGCTAGCAACCTAACCACTGGAATATCAATCCTCTCCTATAAGTTGATTTGGTTAGTCCTGTCCATGGACAGTTGAGAGGATGCACCGAAAGGCATTTGATTCTTGAATGACCTTTTCTTACATTTGAGGTGGGAAGGGAACAGAATGGCTAGTCCACCTCCAGATTTGTTCTCCGTGGTTCTGGATATGTGGTGAATGTTCTGAGGTGAACCAACACTGATCATGTGGTGCAAATTAGCCAGGTTGCTGTGATGCAGAGCAGATCTGGCAGATTACCAGCAATGAGATCATGGATGGTGAAGGGTTTATTCACCACAGAATGTGCATTGACCATCAATATGAAGTTCTGGTTTTTGTCTGATTTGGGGCTATGTTAAGTAGCTGTGTGGGTTGCTCCAGATTGGATGCAGTTGTATTGCTGTCTTCTTTCTAGGCACTGGCTCGTGTTTCCTCTGTTTTTCGTTCTTGATTTTATGACTTGTCTTGGAGAGGAATGCAGATTACCTTAACTGGCAGCAGCAGTAATCTACAGAGCGGCAAGACTGCTCAACCCCCTGGGTTCTGAGATAAGATGAGCTACATTGAGGGGTGCACCAGTTCCTATGGTCTGGCAAGTGTGCTCAACAACCTGGCACTATCTTGTGCTGTATGAAGGGGCAAAAATGGTGGAAAGCAGAGTTGCAAATAGGAGGTATTTTTAAAGGCCCAGGCATTAGGCAATTTCTGGGCAGGTAGGGGAGGAGGTGTCGCTTATGTACTGATTGGTGTAGGGTGTCACTTGGCAGGGAAAGGAGGAGAGAAAAAGTACATGCTCCCAAGGAGAGACAACAAACCAAAATAAAAAAGTGTGCAATAGTGTGCTAAATTCTTCCAGCATGCAACTCCAGCCCCACACATATAACTAAGAATTTTCCCATTACATGTAAGCTCTATACAACAGGGATAGAACACAAAACAATGGTGTGGGAACAGCGTAGCAGATAAAACACACAGACTTGACCCTCTCCCTTTGTAAATAGCACTTGACGTTTCAGCTGATCACAAATTTTAGAATTTCCAAAATTGGTCAACCTTTTTCCAAAATTCAACAATTTTTATAATGAACATTTGTATTTTTTACCATCTCCATTTAAAGCGCAGTCATGCCAAAAAGATAATGTATTGTCTGGACAGAATGGCATTGACATTTACCAAAAGTACCAACAAAAATCTCAGAAAGACTGGCTATGTTGTCTGTCACTGTCATGCTGGTAATGGAAAAGAGCTTCAATGACAACCTGCCCAGAAGATAGCAATGAAAAATGCAGAGGACTTTATGGCTATGGTGGTAGAAAATGGCTATAGAACTTTTCACCAATTGTGAAGTTGTCTTGGTCTTGTTACTAGTGAATAAATATATTCATGATCAAAGCCATCATCATAATTGGCATCCCTTCCTGTCATCCAAATTGAGATATGCTTTCAGGGAGATAGTAGGGGCAAGCTTGCACTACTGCTGCTTGTTATGTGGATAAACAGAGTATTTCGGTCTGAACGGCTGTCAAGCTGGCATCTCTTCTAAGAACTAAAATTCATTTTAAGCCATACAAAAAACAAAACAAAAAGTGAAAAATGCAACATGACACAGACTTCTTGGCACAATTTCCTCACACAACAGCTGGTCCAATATGTCAGTCACAAAAGAAAGGAAGTTGGCTGCTCTTTCTAAAGAACTTTATATAAAATAAGCCAAATCCTAAAAGTCCCTTGATCTTAAGAAAGAATAAAGTCTCTTTAGAAGGCATAATGGCAGGGGGAAATATTGGAAGAGTGAACAACCAATTATGGCGGAACTCAGGCACTACCATTGGAAGAAATTGTGGCTGTGGAAGCAAGTATATATATTTTTTTTTCCCTTATAAACACAGCATAGGATGGATCAGTCACTAGAACTTGTAACAAGCTCTGAGATTACAGTTACTTCATAGTTTTTTTAAACAGCCCTTTTCTGGAAGAGAGCACAAAAGAGTCATGTGACTCACAAGGGGGTTTCATCAGTTTTGTCTGGCTTATTTTGCATTTACTGACATCTCAGGTGTAATATCTGAAACAAGTTTAGTTTTAATTATTTTTATCTTGTTCTCTATTTTTCTGTACTTTGCCAATAATAATACTAAGACAACCTGCCTGGGGTCTTGGAGATTGTTAGTGGGGACAATCATTGGCTAGGTGCCACACAGAGACACTGAACTCTGACCTCAGGGAAGGCAGAATCAGAAGTGGTTCACAGCTTGCATACAAGGACAAAGTGATTCTGCAAACAATGCTGAAAGGGGGTTGGCAGGGACCAATCAATGCATAAGGAGAGCTGAGTGTTCTGAAGGATACTGGGTTTTAGGTTAGAGTTATGTGAATTCCTAAAAGCTAAATTCTGCTCTCTGTTTCTGAGTAGCTTCCACTGAAGTCAATAAGTTTCAATGAACACCACACATGTACATCTTGGTCCAAAATTTGGCTATTAATGTTGTAGAAAGCAGATCATCCTCAGATTACTGTAGAAAATATCAAGCAGCTTGTGTGGGGCAAATGAAAGGCTAAAATTGCTTATAGACACAGCATCTTAGGTCCATATAATCTTCTGTCAATGAACTCTGAATGCCCTTCTAACATATGTCTTGTATACCGACAAGCTAGCTTACCATATTTCTTTGAAAATATCAAATCCTTCTCACTAAAGGAAAGCCATGAGAAACAGAAATACCAGGGCAAGACTTGCTAATTTCTTTAGACTAATAGGGTAATTTGATCAGAATCTTTATCCTAAGCTTGGTTGTGCATCAAGATTTTTAATACTGTGGACATTAGTGAACCATTTCTGCAATAAAACTGAGGAAGGTCTACTAATAATGACACCTTTTCTTATGCAGAAAACTGAAATCTTCCTATTTAGGATTATGCAAAATAGATCCATCTTGGATTCATTCATTTGCAGAATATTTGATTTATACCGTCCTAAACTAGAACTTGCTATTCACAAGTGACTTATCTGATTGTGATTACATTCTCAGTCCTTGCAAATTGCAATAAGGAAATTTAAGGTCTCATTGGACAATGAATAAAGCAATCTTGCTCTGTCCTCTGCTTGCTCACATTCAGAAGCATTCATTTAGATATATTTTTTCCCTATATCCATTGTAATTTAGCATAACTCATGGTGAACAATTTGTTAGGTGTTTCAAAAAATGATGGTCACTCACCTACTCTCTGATTTAGGATCTGGATCACCAAATTGATGTAAATCAGTGGCCTTCAAGAAACAAATGGTTAGTGCTTGGTCCCCTACAGATTTGCACGTGGACTATGTGTTCCAGTATTAAACCTTGAATCAGGTTTCTATGTTGAACCCTTGCAATTTGTTACTCTGAAGGAGTTGGCTTTCCTGAAGACGAAGTAAATGTATTGATGACGCATTAGAATGTAGAACCCCTATTCCAAATGGAAACATCTGAATGAAAAAGAAGATTTTCCCTCAGTGCCCTGAACTCTGCAATGCTGTATTTCATTCTCCTTTCGTCCTCCAACTACATTTCTCCAGTACAGTTCCATTTTTCTCTATCCATGTGACTGAATGCTTCCCGGGAAAGTACTCCCAGAACATTTGTACAGTACATTAGTAGCAAAAGAATAAAATGCAGAAGTAGCTATTTTCTTTTGCTGGCCCATTGCATTCACATCAACCTTGCTTTGTTGAAGGTCTCTTCAGGATGACCAATGGCTCCACTATACTTGTTGCTCCTACTGTGGAAAAGGCTGTGGGAACCATTATAGTGCAAACTACCCTGGGTTTCTTTCAAGGCATCACCATTTAGTGCAAAAAATATAGGATGATCTCTGTAAATTTGGATCTTGACAAAAAATAATTACCCCGGAGCTATACAGTGAGAATAATATTAGTTTCATTGTGGAATTGCTCTACGCTTAATATAAACAATTTTTTCTTTCAAATTAAAACTTTAATATATTTTGTGCAGTCTAATCTTTTAGAACATTCCAAATAATATTTTAACAAATTCACATGATTGAGTTGGTGTAACTAGAGCTTTAATGACCTGTAAAATGAATAGTGTACATCTGGCAATCCAAAAAGAGTCAGATTTTCACCACCTGCACCTCACAAAATTGGATCCAACTTTCAATTTCTATTTTTTTCAGACAACTATCACTATTTATTCCACAAAAAGAACATACACTTGTGGATGTAGTTGCATACCTAGATTAATAAAAAATATGTCCAGCTTTTTCTAATAGTCTTGCAAAATATTTTAAATACAATGAAGAAAGAGTATTAGGCAACAGTATTCAGTGGCTGCTATATAAATAGATGTACAATAACTGAGATGCCCCAGGTATTGGAAATATAATGTTTATGAACAAAAAATAAATATAAAGCCAAATTCTGGACCACTTTTCAATTGCACTCAAATAGGCTTAGGCATAGGGCCAAATTCATCCTTGGAGTAAAAGTCCTGACTTCAGTGAGTCAAACCAAAGATGAGTTTGGTCCATATTGCAAAAGTAGCATTGTGTGCCCATATTCTGGTTGACAGCTATCCCTTACACAGTAAACTTCTCACAGATTAATCCTGTCAAGAGTATGAAGAGGGGTGTGTGTGTGTGTGTGTGTGTGTGTATTTTATGTAAGCCATTGCTAGGTTGGGGTGCCCTTTGACCCTTAGGCTCTACCTTAAATACACCTCTCTGACTCTGATTCTGAAGATCCTATGGAACAGCCTCTCCATGGGTTTTAGAACCAGAATTGGGTCAGCAATCTTCTTGACTATGGTCCCCCTCTTAGGCCTTTTTTTTTTAAAGCAGGAGCCTGAGGTGCAAGCTGAATTGCTTAATCACAAGTGATTTCATTGCTTAATGCAGTAGATGTAAAAGTATAATTAGGCAGGCCAAAAAAGAATTTGAAGAGCAACTAACAAAAGGCACAAAAACTAACCGCAAATTTTTTAAAAGTACCTTGGAAGTAGGAAGCCTGCCATAAAAATCAGTGGGAGCCACTGGACAATCAAGGTACTAAAGGAGACCTCAAGGAAGATAAGGCCATTGCGGCGAAGCTAAATGAATTATTTGCATTGGACTTCACTGTACAGGATGTGAGGGAGATTCCCACACTTGACCCATTCTTTTTAGGCAACAGATCTGAGGAACTGTCCCAGATTGAGGTGTCAATAGAGGAGGTTTTGGAACAAATTGATTAATTAAACAGTAATAAGACACCAGGACCAGATGGTATTCACCCAAGATTTCCAAAGGAACTCAAATATTTAATTGTAGAACTACTAACTGTGGTGTGTAACCCATGACTTAAAATTAATCTCTGTACCAGATGACTGGATAGCAGCTAATGTAACGCTGATTTTTTAAAAAGACTCCAAAGGTGATCCTGGCAATTACAGGCCAGTAAGCCTAACTTCAGTACCTGGCAAACTGGTTGAAACTATAATAAAGAACAGAGCTGCCAGATGCACAGATGATCACAATACGTTGGGGAAGAGTCAACATGGCTTTTGTAAAGGGAAATCATGACTCACCAATTTATTAGAATTCTATGAGGGGGGTGGGGGAAAATCAACAAACATGTGGACCAGAGATATCCAGTGGATATAATGTTGTTAGACTTTTAGAATGTCTTTGATAAGGTCCTTCACCAAAGGCTCTTAAGCAAACTAAGCAGTTATGGGATAAGAGGGAAGGTCCTCCCATGAATCAGTCACTAGTTAAAAGAAACAAAGGGTAACAATAGTCAGTTTTCACAGTGGAGAGAGGTAAAGAGCAGGATCCCCCAAGGATGTGTACTGGGACCAGTGCTGTTGAACATATTCATAAATCAGGTGGAAAAAGAGGCAAACAGAGATATGGCAAAGTTTGCGGACTATACAAAATTACTCAAGATAGTTAAGTCCAAAGCTGACACTGAAGAGTTACAAAGGGATCTTACAAAACTGGGTGACTGGGCAACAAAATAACAATGAAATTTAATGTTGATAAATGCAAAGTAATGCACATTGGAAAACATAATCCCAACTATACATACAAAATGATGGGGTTTAAATTAGCTATTATGGCTCATGAAAGAGATCTTGGAATCATCGTAGATTTTTCTCTGAAAACATCTGCTCAGTATACAGCAGCAGTCAAAAATGCTAACAGTATGTTAGAAACTATTATGAAAGGGATAATTAAGACAGAAAACATCATAATGCTACTGTATACATCCATGGTACACACAGACCTTGAATACTGCATACAGTTCTGGTCATCCCATCTCAAAAACGATATATTAGAATTGGAAAAACTATAGAGAAATGCAACAAATGACGAGGGGCATGGAACAGTTTCCATACAGTGAGAAATTAAAAAGACAGGGACTGTTCATCTTAGAAAAGAGATGACTAAGTGGAGATGTGATAGAAGTCCATAAAGTCATGAATGGTGTGGAGAAAGTGAATGGAGAAGTGTTATTTACCCCTTCACATAAGACCAGAACCAGAGATTACCCAGTGAAATTAAAAGGCAGCAGGTTTAAAAACCATACATAAGTACTTCTTCACACAATGTACAGTCAACCTGTGGAACTCGTTGCCAGGGGATATTGTGCATGCCAAAAGCATAATTGCGTTAAAAAAATAATTAGGTAAGTTCATGGAGGATAGGTCCTTCAGTGGCTATTAGCCAAGATGGCCAGGGATGCAAACCCATGCTCTGGGTATCCCTAAACCTCTGACTGCCGGAAACTGGGACTGGATGACAAGGGATGAATCACTCAGTAATTGCCCTGTTCTATTCATTCCCTCTGAACCATCTGGCTCCAGCTGCTGTTGGAAGACAGGAGATCAGGCTAGATGGACCATTGGTCTAACCTAGTACAGCCACTCTGGTGTTTTTGAATGTAATATTAATAGTAAAACACAAACCTGCTTTTGTGAACTCTTGAAAACACAGGGTCTGTGCATAATCAACATACTTTTGGAGATTCAAATGAATTTTTTATGAGTTTTTCTCTTCCTCATTTGCTCATTGGACTGTCTTAGTATGGCCATCTTAGAGGCCATGATCCTGCACCATAGGAGTCAATGGGAGTTTTGCCATTAACTTCAATGGGGCTGTGATCGAGCTTATAAACACCTAGTAGCTGAAAATCTGTACTGTTCCATAGGTGTGGTGTAGCAGTTGGGCCAAGTAATCCACCACCTGTGCCGTCTCCCTCGTACAACCAATGAAAATGTTGAATGCAAATTACCTGTAGAATAAAGGTGGTGGCTAGCAGAGTTACTTATAATAGCACAGTGGTCTAGCACTCTTGGTACAACATAGATTCAAGCCTTATTTAGCTGTACACAATCTGTACACAGGTGAGAACTTGGATGGTAACAGACCACTAATCCCAGTGATAACTGAACATAGTGATATTCTGAACAAAAAGAGCTCTTAAATATGTTTGTAGTGGTTTCCATTGTTTCTCACCAACTCAACAGACATTCTAGGCTTCAGTGTGACACATGGCATGACAATACTGGAATCTTATTAATTATATAATATGTGAGGCATGTGGTCAGCAGGTACCTGGACTCCTTCAGTATATTATGGGACACAGGGCTGAAAGCAGAGGGTGAAATCCTGACCCAATTTAAATCAATGAAAAAACTCCCATAAATTTCAATGTGGACAGGATTTCTGATACTTGAGAAGTGAGGATATTCAGTATAACATCATTACATTATTATTTTGCTTTAACTAACACTATAAAATTAAAGAAAAAAAGCTCTTCCAAATGTATTTTTATACTATCATATCATTCGGAATGGTATAAAATTGTTTGTATTTTTTAAAAAGTCATAGTCTAAGTGACAATATCAAGATATTATGAATGAATTAGATTTACTTTTTAAAATGCCTCTAAGCTACTTTATAAGCAAAGATACTAACTTGTAGATTCAACCAAAACATTAAAGAAATTCCACAAGTGTTGTAGAATGCAAAGTGCAAAGTTTACATTGACTGGTTTTTATTAGTTATTGAGATATAGAAAATATATATTTTAACTGTGCATATTAGGGGCAATGATGGCTCACCAGTAATCTACACCAGCTGAGGGACTGGCCCTCTAACATTTTACCTGTGAGTTACGTTGACATATTTAAACCATTTAAAATTTACACTTACAAGTTACATTACCAGCTAAAACCCTCAATAAAAACTCAGCCCTAAACAGTATGATTTGGTGAGCTTTATTGTCTTTATATACACCTACACCTTTGATATTTGACCTTCCAAAGGATAACTATCACCGGTGACATTTTGCGATCGTAATGACAACTGTAGGCATAGACTATCATAATTGCAGCCTGGTTGCCTCTGTTTTGATTTCTAGGGTTATATTCCGTTAGTCCTAAGGCTTCATTATGCCATACATCCATTAAATCATTGTTTTCAATTGACAGTGTCCTTTTTAGCTAACACCACAGGAAAACATTACAAAGTTACTAAGACTTGTTTTTTGCAATTTTCTATTATACCCAATAATGCTTGAAAAAAACATGTATCTTTGTTACAGCAGAACAATGTCTCCAATGGCTAAATCACTCTGACTTGTAAGTTACTGCTTTGCACTATTTCAGATCTAAAATGTCTTGTGCAGGTAATACAAACTAACATTAATTTAGGAGAATAGGCATACTGAGCCAGCTGAAAGAAAAGAACTGCAGACAAAAATACTTTACTGGAAACTCCTTTTTATAAAAGGGCATAACTGAAGCTTCTCTGATGAGATATAATTGAATATAACAGCTGCTCGAAGAAGGATGGGTTTTATCTGCTGTTCGCTAAAAGATGAAGTGGGTGCACTGTCAATAACAGTGATTTCCGACTGTCAGGCAGCAGAGCTGGATGAATCCAACATTGATGAGCTTTCTGAAAAGGCAAGAAACCCCCGCCCCCCCAAAAAACAAAAAAAAGCCCCCAAACAATCCCAGACTCTCATTTGATGAACCTGGATAAGAATTGTCAGGGTCTTGCCAAGATTTAATTTCTCATTTTTCATGGATTGTCATCATTGCTTACAACCTTGGCTGCTGCCTGGTGACACAGGCATGATACAAGATGACAAAAAGAAAGCAGAAATGTCTCTGATGGGAGTTTAAAATGAGCTTATTTTCCAGAAATCGGCATATAAGCTTCACCAGCAGACAATGGCAACATTTGCCCACTCAGAACTAGTGGTTGAAAGTGCCTGAGAAAGCTTTAACAATGACACAGCTGTCTGTGCAGTTCCCTGAACTGTAATGAGCAATTTGTCTCACAGCCTTGATCCACTGTCAGTTTAGCTGCCACTGACTCCAAACATTAATTTCTTACATTTCAGGAGACAGAAGGGGAAAAAATGAAGAAGTAGGAGATAGATATTGAAACCTATCAAACTGCTGCTTCTGTTAGCTGAAAAGTTAAATGAACCTCTGTTAGATGGCAGGGAGTCTCAGTTCCTTAAAAGTGGAAATGTGTAACCCTACATCATAAAACACAATTTTTAATCCCCCTTTTAAATCATTTGTTTTTCTTTCTCCACTAGTATTTACTATTTCCTTTCCTATTTGCAATTTAAAATGTGTACAGTTTTGAGGGAGAATTTAAAAAATAAGTTCTTAAAAAAAACCCACCACCACAGAAGTAGGGTAAACAACATAAAAGCATTCTATCTATGGGAGGACGCATACACCAGTCTTTAGATTCCAATGTCCTTACTTATTAGTACACTTGTGCAGAGATTTTCTTATTCCACCTTAAGACAGGGAGCCTTTACCTGAAGTATTTTTAGACCTAGTCTCAGTTTCATATTTTTTTTCCAGAAGAACTTGAAAACTATTGGGCTAGGAATGTAATCGCAATGATTTTAAATTAAATTATAAGAGAACTGTTATGGATTTTCAATTATTCTGTCAATGCAACGCAGTAAAGGGCACAGTATAAGAATTAGTAGTATTTCCAACCATGCCATAACTGCTCAAGAGTTAAACAGAGCAAAGGGTATCACATCTATTATCTATTTATGAATTTGATGTAAATATTTAATTTCTATTCCACTATTAAACTGTCGCTTCTGCAGGTAGGTCACGAACAGTATGCATCCATTTCAGCTGCTTTCAGACCACTGCCAGGCAAAGTCTTAACTATTTCTCTGCCATTAACTGGATTTGGCTTTGCTCTAACCTTCAAGGAGGGTAGGGACCACCACAAAACTTTAGTGCTGCCTGTCAACAAAACATGAACAGCAGGTCTGCAATATGAAAAAAAGGGTATGGCCTGAGAAGTTAGATACAATCCTATATTGTACATTGCAGGTCATCTACTCCACACCCCAGTGCTGAGGCAGGACCAAGTATACCTAGACCATCCCTGTCTTATCTTTTCTTAAAACCTCCAATTATAAGGATTCCACAACCTCCCTTATAGTTAGAAAGTTTTTCCTAATATCTAACCTAAATCTTTCTTGCTGTAGATTAAGCTGATTACTTCTTGTCCAACCCTCACTGGACATGGAGAACAACTGATCATTGTCCTCTTTATAACAGCCCATAAGATATTTGAAGACTATTATGTGGTCCCTCCTCTGTCTTCTTCTTTTTTCAAGACTAAACATGCTCAGTTTTTTTTAAACTTTCCTTATGGATCAGGTTTTCTAAACCTTTTATCTAGGGCTGTCAAGCAATTAAAAAAATTAATCACGATTAATCACACTGTTAAACAATAATAGAATACAAGATAATTTAAATATTTTGGATTTTTTTATATTTTCAAATATATTGATTTCAGTTACAACACAGAATACAAAGTTTACAGTCCTCACTTTATATTTATTTTTGATTAAAAATATTTTCACTGTAAAAAACACAAGAAATAGTATTTTTCAATTCACCTAATACAAGTACTGTAGTGCAATCTCTTTATCATGAAAGTTGAACTTATAAATGTAGAATTATGTACAAAAAAACCTGCATTCAAAAATAAAACAATGTAAAACTTTAGAGCCTACAAGTCCACTCAGTCCTATTTCTTGTTCAGCCAATTGCTTAGACAAACAAGTTTGTTTACATTTGCAGGAGATAATGCTGCAGGCTTCTTGTTTACAGTGTCACCTGAGAGTGAGAACAATTGGCACTGTTGTAGCTGGTGTTGCAAGCTATTTACGTGCCAGATGAGCTAAAGATTCATATGTCCCTTCATACTTCAACCACCATTCCAGAGGACATGTGTCCATGCTGATTCTGGGTTCAGCTTGATAACAACGCAAAGCAGTGCGGACCAACGCATGTTTATTTTCATCATCTGAGTCAGATGCCAGCAGCAGAAGGTTGATTTTCTTTTTTGGTGGTTTGGGTTCTGTAGTTTCTGCATTGGAGTGTTGCTCTTTTAAGACTTCTGAAAGCATGTTCCACACCTCATCCCTCTCAGATTTTGGAAGGCACTTCAGATTCTTAAACCTTGGGTAAAGTGCAGTAACTTTCTTTAGAAATCTCACATTGGTACCTTGTGTTTTGTCAAATCTGTTCTTAAAATGAACAATATGTGCTGAATCATCATCCGAGACTGCTGTAACATGAAATATATGGCAGAATGCAGGTAAAACAGAGCCGGAGACGTGCAATTCTCCCCCAAAGAGTTCAGTCACAAATTTAATTAATGCATTTTTTTTTAAATGAGCATCATCAGCATGGAAGCATGTCCTCTGGAATGGTGGTCGAAGCATGAAGGGGCATACAAATGTTTACCATATCTGGCACGTAAATACCTTGCAATGCCAGCTACAAAAGTCCTTTTCTCACTTTCTGGTGACGTAAATAAGAAGAGGACAGCATTATCCCCTGTATACGTAAATAAATGTGTTTGTCTTAATGATTGGCTGAACAAGTAGGAGGACTGAGTTGAATTGTAGGCTCTAAAGTTTTGCATTGTTTTGTTTTTGAGTGCACTTATGTAACAAAAAAAATCTTATTGATTTCACACCAATTCTCCAGTTTATCACAGTCATTTAGAATTCCAGTTCTGTTCTCCAAAGTGCTAGCAACCCCATCCAAGTTGGTGTCATCTTCACATTTTATAATCATACTCTCCACTGCATTATGCATGTCATTAATGAAAATGTTGACTAGTACTTGACACAGGACAGACCCCTGTGGGAGACATCCTCCCAGTTTGATAGCAAGCCATTGATAACTACTCTTTGAGTACGGTCTGAAAATCAGTTGTTGCACCCACCTTATAATAATTTCATTTAAACCCAATTTTCCCCAGTTTGCTTATGGGAATGTCATGTGGGACTGTGTCAAAAGTGAAATTTAAGATATATCATGTCTACTGCTCCCCCCCATCCACTAGGCCAGAAACCCTCTCAAAGAAGGACATTAGGTTGGTTTGACATGATTTGTTCTTGACAGATCCATGCTGGCTATTACTTATTACCCTATTATCCTCTGAGTGCTTACAACCTGATTGTTTAATAATTAGTACCAGTATCTTTCCAGGTATTGAAGATAGGCTGAGTGGTCTATAATTCCCCAGGTCTTCTTTTTTCCCCATTTTACTATGTTGGCCATTTTCCAGTCCTCTTGGACCTCTCCCATTTCCCACTTGTTTTTGAAGATAATGATTAACAGTTCCAAGATTGCTTCAGCTAGTTTCTTAAGTATCCTCAGATGAGTTGTGTCAGGCCCTGCTAACATGATTACATCTAATTTATCTAAATATTCTTTAACCTGTTCTTTCCATGTTCTGGCTTGCGTTCCTTCCCCCTTGGTGTTAATCTTAATTGTGTTAAGGATCTGCTCACAATTAGCCTGTTTAGGAATAACTGAAGGAAAATAAGGATTCTTGATGTCATCCATATTAGCTCTCCTTCCCTGAAAAGCAGTCATAGGCGCCGACTCTGTGGATCAGCCTCCACCTATCAGGAGTCAGACTCCACCTATCAGCACTCCCCCTCCCCACTGGGAGGCTCCACAGATCAGCACCTCCTCCTCCCTCCCCATGCTTCCTGCCCATTGTGATTAGCCGTTTCAGGGCATTCAGGAGACTCTGGGGGGAGGGGAGAGGAACAAGGACGCAGCATGCTCAGGGGACGGGGTGGAACTGGGTGGGAAGAGGCAGGGTGGGGGTCGAACGGGGGGAGGGAGTCGAGCACCCCCCAGCACTTTAGAAAGTTGGTGCTGTGTAAGCAGTGGATCTATACTTTCCACACCTTCCTTTGTCTTTCTTCTTTTATGTGGAAAGGGAGGATATGAGCCAAGGCAAGCAGCTAGTCCCATGGCAGAGTTCACTCAGCTACTAGGTATGATTGCCCCAAGTGATTATTCAGGAATTCATTTCAACATTATATGATCCAGCAGCAAAAGCAGAATTCCTTCTGGCTAGATAAACTCATCCATCTGCAACGTTTTCTGCAATTCAGATGCTTCTGCAATACTCCACACCAGTAGAGCTTCTGGTACCACAGTCAGAGGTTCAGTCGCAATATGGATGCATGTGAGGAGAATTTAACCTTTGTTCTTACAGACATAGATTTTTGCAGTTAAGCTGCTTGCTCAAATGTTCTGCATTCTGACAATTCAAAAGAGTTTGAGCTAACTCAGGCAGACATGGAGCTGCTATGCAATACTTCTGTGAATACTGTATATGATCTTATTAATTGAGATACACTGCATACTCATATTTGGTTAGTGGAATGTTTAGGATATGCCTATATTGCTTTAGTTCAAAAGATTGTTGCCAGGAAGAAAACAAGGAGTCCCAGATAAGAACAACCCAGGACACACTTGAAACGGAGAAAGCTATTCGCTTCAAGGATCCTCCATTCTGTCTCCAACAAAATTGCAAGCTTTGTTTTACTAGTGCTAAGAGCTAACAGATCAAAGCTGTATAAACAGTTAAAAAGTGACTTAGGCCCTGTGAAGTAGAGTGATCAAAAGACTGAGCAGGATTTAAGGACACATGCTCCCTGAAGCGAGAACGTGAACTGTCTTGTGAATTAAGGCAACAGATTTGCCACTCAGACCTTATATAGGAATTTTATAGGATCCTCTCCTAGTAAACGAGATATGTGTATAGTCTGTTATAAAATCTTTTTTCTCAGAAATGCTTTGGTTCAAAATAATACTTTGTGTTAAGAAAGCTGTCCAGTCATTGGCTACCACTGGCCATAACTCTTGCAGGGAAGTAAACTGTAGGTGCTGAACATAAGTTGGATCTGTTTTGATAATCATGGTTAGTACCAGAAGACTGTAACCCACGGCCTGGTCTGAGAGTGGGAAAATTGCATGATCCCATGCCAAGAGAAGTGAAGGCACAGGGACTGAGACCTGGAAAGAGGTGCACCAGAAGAGACAAGAAGGGGGTTAGAGGTGCAGTTAGCCCAGTAACTACTTTAGTTGCAATAGTTTTTAAAAGATTGTCGTTTTAGAGTCTATTTCAGGTGTATTATGGTGCTGTAACTCAACGTAACATTAGAAAGACACCTATCATTTGTGTGTAGTGAAACTTGTTCTGGAAAGGAAAAAAAGTTAAGACTTACATGGATATAGTATATGAAAGAATGATCGCCCCGAGACAGATCATGAACAACTTGTTTAGCATGTTTGGATCCGCACCAAAATTGTGTGTGCGCGCACGCGCGTGTGCACACACACATGAATGAACTCTAATAATTAGATGTTCGCACCCCATCTCATGGTGAATAGCACCTTACTCCTTGGAATCATTGAGGAACTAGGTGAAAATACTGGTTTAATAGATTGGAAAGCATTAACTAGCCAGGTAAAAATACCATTAAAAATGTCATGTACCAGTAATCATTTATAACAAAAAGTTAAAGCTTAGGAAACTATTTCTCCAAATGAATAGAAATCACATTATAATATTATAGCTACTACCTCTATTTTGCATATCTTGCTTTTGAGGTCTTAATGTAAAGTGTGACAGATATATAGCTGCCTAATTAACTTGACTATTGTCTGCTAAAAATACCTTCTATCTTAGCTCTCCTTCTGTGCGACTAGCATAACGTTAATTTAATGGAAAGGTCACATTATACAACAAGGAATGTACTGACATTCTATTATGTCCCTTTTCCCCTGCTTCCAACCCCCTTCTTTATATTTGTGCATTCAACATGTTTTCTATATATATTTCATGAATAATGAGAAACTACACCAGCCATGAAAAACACTGCCTTCCACTGCTTGAAATTTAACACACATCATTCTGTCGTTTCAAAAAAATGTGAAATAGCACGAGTCTGATTTTACAGAAATATTTTCTGTATGTCAAAACTCAGGCTTCAAATATTATTTCTTACACTATTAAAACACCTTCATCCAGTAAGTCTGCATCAGGAAATGTTCTAATTTAAAGGACACTTTCGAGCTTTCAGGATTCAAATCAACTTATCTTAAAACTGTTATTTTTTGTAAATATGAGGATGATGATACCCCCAACAGTTTTTCTCCACTATGAAGTGTTTAGGGATGTTACTGTGGCGTCCTGGCTAAATTTCAACTTAGATAATTAAATTTTTCCCACTTAAATACCCTCTGCTGTTTCAACTGGATCCATTATTCCTCATCAGTTTCTAACCTAACTTCTGACGGATGTTGCAGCCTACTGTTAATGAGAGGTGGCTGTCATGATCTCTATATGCAGTTTGTAAACTACTCGGGCCTCTTTTAGGGTGAAAGGTGACATATAAACATGTTCTTATTCCAAAGAATCAAACACAACCCATGTCATATACAAACAGACCTCTGCATGAATACTGTAGTTGTGAATTTGTACCACTTCTGTTTTGCTTGTCTCAGTCATATAAAAAAGCAGAATTTATGTTCTTCCAGAGCATTTAAATATCTCCCCTCTTTCAGCAACTGGGCAAATGCTGACTAATGTTGGGAGAACCTCATTTTTACATCTGCAAAAGATCTCAACTTATTATTCTCTTACATTATTAGTATATGTACACTGTGACAAAGCTCTGTCCTTGTCTCCGTGCATCCCGCGTTTCCTGGCAGATTTCGCTAACCTCAGAGGCTCACTGTGACCCTCCACGTAGCCCTTCTCTCTCTAGAGTCAAGGGTCACAGCTTACTGAGCCATTTTCATCATAAGACAGCAAGGGAGGTGAGGAGAAGCAACCCTCCCTTGCACAGTCTCTGTTGTTTCCCAGTCTTAGTGATTAATTGGGGAAGGGAAGGGGGAGCCCGGGCCTGCCCTCTACTCCGGGCTCCAGCCCAGAGACCAGAATAGTAGCAGCTATGGTAGCTGACTTTTTGGAAATAGGGCATGTACAATTCCCTGGGCCACTTCCCCACAGCATCCCCCCACTCAATATCTCCTTCACCATTACCTCAGTGCCTCCTTCCTTTCACCTGATATGGATTTGTACTGCTTAGTTCCTCCAACAGCACAGCTTCCTCCTACAGCTCCTGACTGACTGGGAGGCTATTAACTAGTTCCAGCCAGCCCTTGATTGGCTTCAGGTGTCCCAATCAACCTAGTTATCACCACTGTTTTCTAGAAGGATCTGAATTGGCCCCAGGTATCTTGATTAACCTGGAGCAACTGCCATTTGATTACCATGGTACCAGGGATTTGTTTAGCCTGGGGCTAACATATCTGTTCCTCACTACTTTACTATAGCCATCTGGCCTTGCCCCATCACAACACTCATCTCTGATGTAACTCCATCAAATGCTACACCAATGGAAACCTCAACTGATCAGTTAGGTCAGCTTTACAGTCTCTTTTAGCAAAGGGACAAAGTGGTGCAAAGGTGCCATGTCATCGGCCCAAAAGCAGTGTTAATAAGTCCAGGTATCCTGCTCAGTTCCAGTCCTGCATATTATAATATAAATAATAATATCTCTTAGTTCTTATAGTGCTTTTAATCTGTGTATCTCAAAGTGACTTTGGGGGGTTGGAATTTCCAAAGTGTTATGGTGAGAAATACTAAATGACAGCATTTAACATGTCTTTAACAAATGATCTAGAATTCCAGCATTAAAATATTGCCTATCCTACTCATATCATCTGGATAGTGCCACTATTATTAGACCTAATAAACACAAAAAGAAAAGGAGTACTTGTGGCACCTTAGAGACTAACAAATTTATTTGAGCATAAGCTTTCATGAGCTACAGCTCACTTCATCGGATGCATACTGTGGAAAGTGTAGAAGATCTTTTTATATACACACAAAGCATGGAAAAATACCTCCTCCCACCCCACTCTCCTGCTGGTAATAGCTTATCTAAAGTGATCACTCTCCTTACAATGTGTATGATAATCAAGGTGGGCCATTTCCAGCACAAATCCAGGGTTTAACAAGAACATCTGAGGAGGGGGAGAGGGATAGGAAAAAACAAGGGGAAATAGGTTACCTTGCATAATGACTTAGCCACTCCCAGTCTCTATTCAAGCCTAAGTTAATTGTATCCAATTTGCAAATGAATTCCAATTCAACAGTTTCTCGCTGGAGTCTGGATTTGAAGTTTTTTTGTTGAAGAATTGCAACTTTCATGTCTGTAATCGCGTGACCAGAGAGATTGAAGTGTTCTCCGACTGGTTTATGAATGTTATAATTCTTGACATCTGATTTGTGTCCATTTATTCTTTTATGTAGAGACTGTCCAGTTTGACCAATGTACTATTAACAGCAGGAGAGTGGGGTGGGAGGAGGTATTTTTTCATGCTTTGTGTGTATATAAAAAGATCTTCTACACTTTCCATAGTATGCATCCGATGAAGTGAGCTGTAGCTCACGAAAGCTTATGCTCAAATAAATTGGTTAGTCTCTAAGGTGCCACAAGTACTCCTTTTCTTTTTGCGAATACAGACTAACACGGCTGTTACTCTGAAACCTGTCATTATGCAAGGCACTGCATTTAGCCGTATGGAGTGGAAATCTATCAACTGCATGAAAAAACTTGTACAGATATAGACAGACATCACCTTCCTTTCCAAATGCAAACAGATGGACATTGTACCAAAAGGACTGAAGGTAAAAAATGCATTACAATCTACATACCACATAGACTATGCTGACAGCTTGTGCCACACGCTCTCAAAGAAACTGCGGAACCACCTGATCAACATCCTCTACAGCAAACAGGGAAAGATAAAGAATGAGCTCTCAAAAATGGATACTCTCATAAAAAAACAACCTTCCACACAAACTTCCTCGTGGCTGGACTTTACTAAAACTAGACAAGCCATTTACAACACACACTTTGCTTCTCTACAAAAGAAAAAGGACACTGAACTTTCTAAACTACTGTATGCCACAAGGGGCCACAGCAATGGTTCCCTCAACCCACCCAGCAATATTGTTAACCTATCCAACTATACTCTCAGCCCAGCAGAAGCAGCTGTCCTATCTCGGGGCCTCTCCTTCTGCCCCTCCACCCCCACAAACATGATACAGTTCTGTGGTGACCTAGAATCCTATTTTCGACATCTCTGACTCAAGGAATATTTCCAACATATCTCTGAACAACATACTAATCCACAGAGACCTCCCTACCAACACTACAAAAAGAAGGATTCTAGGTGGACTCCTTCTGAAGGTTGAAACAGCAGACTGGACTTCTACATAGAGTGCTTCCGCCGTCGTGCACGGGCTGAAATTGTGGAAAAGCAGCATCACTTGCCCCATAACCTCAGCCGTGCGGAACACAATGCCATCCACAGCCTCAGAAACAACTCTGACATCATAATCAAAAATGCTGACAAAGCAGGTGCTGTTGTCATCATGAATAGGTCGGAATATGAACAAGAGGCTGCTCGGCAGCTCTCCAACACCACTTTCTACAAGCCATTACCCTCTGATCCCACTGAGAGTTACCAAAAGAAACTACAGCATTTGCTCAAGAAACTCCCTGAAAAAGCACAAGATCAAATCCGCACAGACACACCCATGGAACCCCGACCTGGGATATTCTATCTACTACCCAAGATCCATAAACCTGGAAATCCTGGGCACCCCATCATCTCAGGCATTGGCACCCAGACAGCAGGATTGTCTGGCTATGTAGACTCCCTCCTCAGGCCCTACACTACCAGCACTCCCAGCTACCTTCGAGACACCACTGACTTCCTGAAGAAACTACAATCCATCTGTGATCTTCCTGATAACACCATCCTGGCCACTATGGATGTAGAAGCCCTCTACACCAACATTCCACACAAAGATGGACTACAAGCCATGAAGAACACTGTCCCCGATAATGTCACGGCTAACCCGGTGGCTGAACTTTGTGACTTTGTCCTTACCCATAACTATTTTACATTTGGGGACAATGTATACCTTCAGATCAGCAGCACTGCTATGGGTACCCGCATGGCCCCACAGTATGCCAACATTTTTATGGCTGACTTAGAACAACGCTTCCTCAGCTCTCGTCTCCTAATGCCCCTACTCTACTTGCGCTATATTGATGACATCTTCATCATCTGGACCCATGGAAAAGAAGCCCTTGAGGAATTCCACCATGATTTCAACAATTTCCGTCCCACCATCAACCTCAGCCTGGTCCAGTCCACACAAGAGATCCACTTCCTGGACACTACAGTGCTAATAAACGATGGTCACATAAACACTACCCTATACCAGAAACCTACTGACCGCTATTCCTACCTACATGCCTCCAGCTTTCACCCTGACCACACCACACGATCCATTGTCTACAGCCAAGCTCTGCGATACAACCACATTTGCTCCAACCCCTCAGACAGAGACAAACACCTACAAGATCTCTATCAAGCATTCTTACAACTACAATACCCACCAGCGGAAGTGAAGAAACAGATTGATAGAGCCAGAAGAGTTCCCAGAAGTCACCTACTACAGGACAGGCCTAACAAAAAAAATAACAGAACGCCCCTAGCCGTCACCTTCAGCCCCCAACTAAAACCCTTCCAACGCATTATTAAGGATCTACAACCTATCCTGAAGGATGACCCAACACTCTCACAAATCTTGGGAGACAGGCCAGTCCTTGCCTACAGACAGCCCCCCAACCTGAAGCAAATACTCACCAACAACCACATACCACACAACAGAACCACTAATCCAGGATCCTATCCTTGCAACAAAGCCCGTTGCCAAATGTGCCCACATATCTATTCAGGGGATACCATCACAGGGCCTAATAACATCAGCCACACTATCAGAGGCTCGTTCACCTGCACATCCACCAATGTGATATCTGCCATCATGTGCCAGCAATGCCCCTCTGCCATGTACCTTGGTCAAACTGGACAGTCTCTACGTAAAAGAATAAATGGACACAAATCAGATGTCAAGAATTATAACATTCATAAACCAGTTGGAGAACACTTCAATCTCTCTGGTCACGCGATTACAGACATGAAAGTTTCTATATTACAACAAAAAAACTTCAAATCCAGACTCCAGCGAGAAACTGTTGAATTGGAATTCATTTGCAAATTGGATACAATTAACTTAGGCTTGAATAGAGACTGGGAGTGGCTAAGTCATTATGCAAGGTAACCTATTTCCCCTTGTTTTTTCCTACCCACAAACACAAACACAAACTCCCATGTGATCAGGTTGCCTCTGTGGTGCTGTCTTGTGGCCCATCAGAGCATGACTCACTGAGTTACGGGTCTTCACCATTGTCTGTGAGGTCCGAGGTAGCAATCTTTTGTCCACTGGCTAAGGTTCACTTCAATCCTACCCCTTTCTGGAGCGTTACGGTCCAAAGGAAGTCAGGAACCAAAAACACCACTCAAAACCTCCAGTGGGACCCTTCTATTCAAGGCTTGTCTCCAAACAGTCCATGCTTCCACTGATCCCTCAGAGTCTGGCTGTCCCTTCTAGCAGGGACTTATCTGGCCAGCAAGCTAGCTGAGTCTGAGACCTGTAACCAGGCTTCTCTCCCATCAAGAGAAGCAGAGCTTTGTTGTTCTTCTGGGTCAGCCCTGAAAAGGGCTCAGTCTCCACCATGCCTGATCTTTGCTGCAGCTGAATGTGGCAGGACCAACTTGGTCCACAGGCTTTCCTTAACCTTCTCATTGTCAGAGTGAGGCCTATCTGCCCCACTGCATCCCATCCAAATCCTGTTAATTGAATTTGGGATGGATATTTTTTAATGAAGCAACGTGAACATTTGAACAGCAAACAATTAAAATCTTAAAACAATTCAGAAGACATAATTGCTGGTTTGTTGTGGTAAATAAGACTGTGTGAAACTCACTGATTTACCAGAAAACATGCAAAAGATTTTGTGGAATGATTCTTTAGGAGATAGTTCTGCACATTTGTTTTCATACACAAGCCTCAAGCTTGAACCTGCAAGTTGCACTGGAAGTCAGCTGAAATACTAGAGTTTCATCTCATTTAATTGCAAAACCATGTGAAACCATGAATGATTTGATGCAAAATCATGAACTAGCTCAGATTTGCTCTAAAGGTTCAGAAACTTTCATGAACTTTTTGATGAACATGCTCAGAGCTTTAAATTTATAACAAACCAGGCAAGCTTTATTAAACCATTTTAGTTCCGAGACTTATTTTGGATAAGAAAGTGTTATTATTAAACTTACTAAAAATATCAAAGAACTGTTCTAACCCAGTTCCCATTCTTTCCCAAAAGTTACCATTTGACAAAATTTTCCCAGCTTTGGTAGCAAATGTCATTCTAGCTCCCAACTGTGGCCAGCAGAGCAGGAGGTGCTGCCAATAGGTGGAACAGTCTGTTCCTTTTACCAAGTATCCTAGAGAGCATTTTTAATGCACTGCTTAGGAGAAGCAGACACTAAACCCATTAAAAATCTAATGTTTTGAAAATTCATTGCAAAGCGTCACCTTTGTAATGTGCTTCTTTCCTGCCTCAGGCGTGATATTCCAGATCAATTCCCAAACCTAAGTGAGCAATGCAATTCGCAATATTGACAATTCAAACTGTAATCACAGAAGTATAATGCACCATAACAGTTCCAGCAGTTTGACATTTGGCAAGTTTACTAAGACCTTCATAACAATGTATTATTACATTTGATATACTTCCCTTAATTCATTATGGAAGCAGCCTTTAGGAATAGAAATTGAACTTCTGAAATGGATTAGATTGTTTTGAAATTAATAGCATGGAGATTGTGTGGACTCAACTGGATAGCTGTTGTTCCAGAGAGATGTCAAACTAATTTACTGATCATAAACTTTTTATTGTATGGAGCATCTCCTATTCTCAAGTAGTTAGGCTCAAGTCAGGAGTACCAGCTAAAGTAATATTTGTATTCAAAAGGAAAGTAACCATTTTTAACCAAATGAGAACAATGGCCTATTCTAAGAATATTATTTTTTAGCAAGACTTATTTCTATTCTATATCTCTACAATTGTGGTTTACATTTTGTAAATGTTATTGCCACCTCTAAGCTTTACATTCTAAAGCAGAAAGCAACATGGTCTGGACAAATAAGCAAGAGCTGGGAATCAGGAAATCCTGAATTCTAATTCCAGGCTTGGCTTTGGGAAAGACACTTCAGCTCTCTGATCAGTTTCCTCATGGGTAAAATGGGGATAACATTTGCTTATCCATCTTAAGGTTGTGAGGATTAGTTAATGCTTATACAAAGCTATGAATATGAAAAGTGCCGAGTATTGTGACTAATAATCATAACAGCTATGTAACCATTCGGGGTTGACACTCCTCTTCTACAGTTGCTACAAACTGCTGAGAATATGTAATGTATACATAACCAGAAACAATGCACACCACAGCTGCCAGTTAAATCACACATATGGAGCATGAGAAATAGAACTCAGAAATTCTGCTTAAAAAAATGTAGGCCTCTATCACTTGAACTGAGCTAGTTCAATCTTAGCTCTGAGCTAGTTATCAGTATTATCATCATCATCTTTGTAGGGGGTTGTTATAGTTGTACACAATAGAAATTTTTATCTTTTTCCTTTAAAAACCCCCCACCAACGTAGGAAGTTACATATGAATAAACTACATTTAAATAAAGTTATTTAGGTTCCTCAAATGGTAGGAAATGCCAAATTTATGGCTGTGACCTTAATCCTCGTGTGTGTGTGTGTGTGTGTGTGTGTGTGAGAGAGAGAGAGAGAGAGAGAGAGATGATACAGTCTTTAATCACATGATCTATAACAGGGCTCAAAAAAGAACTAGATAAATTCATGGAGGATAGGTCCATCAATGGCTATTTGCCAGGATGGGCAGGGATGGTGTCCCTAGCCTCTGCCAGAAGCTGAGAATGGGTGACAGGGGATGAATCACTTGATGATTACTGGTTCTGTTCATTCCCTCTGGGGCACCTGGCATTGGCCACTGTCAGAGGACAGGATACTGGGCTAGATGGACCTTTGGTCTGACCCAGTATAGCCGTTCTTATCTGTAGTAACGGATGCCCCCAAATTATGATTTATTACTATTTAAGAATTGCCCAGGCATCAAGGCCTTGCAGAAAGACAGAAGAGAGAGCTAAGAAAATAAAAGCCCAAAGTTTCATGGCTAGTTTTCTTCAATAATCTGAGCAAACTCAGAGTTGCTGCAGCCTTTTGCAAGAATATACTGCTGGTGCAGCTAAAGAGACTTCCCCTTCTCCCCTGTCTGTGAATAAGTGAATGAATTAAAAATTAGATTAATATCAAACATTCAGGTATTATATGATGTGCCAAATATAGTAGTAAAATAGGGAATTTGATGGAATATAATATATTAAAGTCAACTATAAATGATACAGCTTTGGGCAAAATATTATGACAGGGGTTGCATTCATATTGATTTCTTTTAATTTAAGTAATAAAATGAAGAAGTAAGGTTATATTTGCAATCAAGCATGTTTACGCGATCAAGTTAGTGAAACACACCTGTGCTGATAGAGGCAGTAAATAAAAGGAACTAAAATAGTGTGTTTATAAGGACACTTGACCACAAAATGGAATAAGCAGAGATGTAACTGTTTGGTTAAAATTGCATAGGCTCAGCTTAGCCATATATACCACCAAGGTCTCTTGTTAAAACAAGAAAAACAGAAATGGATGATTTATACAGTTGTTCCAGTCTGCTGGTGAATAACAGTTCTTGAAGTGACTTTTCTTTGTATAACGGACTGTTAAAATAAGTTTAAAGAGCATCCAGAAAATACATAGGGACTTTGTATAAATTATATGAACTTTAAACTGAACATTTCAGAAGCCAGCAGAGCGCTGATGGAGAAGCTACTACTTGAGCAAGCATAACCACAAACTTGATTAAGGAATGCACTGCAAAGGACCCAATGGAAAGTGACTTGTGGAGGTAAATTGCTGACTGGAGCAAACCAGCCACTGTTTAAGGTACATCCCGAGATGGCTGTACCAACAGTTATGACCTAACTTGTCTTATACAAGCTGGTGAGTGTGAGAAAATGTGTTGCATAAAAAGAGACTGGAAAATGTCAGTCCAGTTATAAGAACTCAAAAGTTGACATCACATTCCCTGATTGGATAGTGAGAGGGACAAGTCTCATTTTAGTTGGATATTTTGAATCTTTAGGAGAAGTATGGGTCACCCACCAGCTCCTCCAAGAAGAGGAACCAAGTTGAACCACCCAGGAGAAATAGGATAAAATGACCTGTGTCCTTCAGCACTTTTACTTTTCGAAAGCGAAGACACCTGGAAGAGAGAAGACTGAGGTCCTGGGCTGGCCACCTGGGAGTCCTTTTGGTGACATTAAGTATCCACCTCCGATAAGCATCTTTAACTGTCTTTCTATTTTCCAGCAATTTGGGCTGCCCGCTTGTGCAGCGGCAAAAGACAATAGGTATGTCTGTCCTTCACACCACCTGTGTTTGCAGCATCAACTCTAGCTGTGAATGATAACTGAGATGAAAACTGACACCTGAACAAGGATCCGGTGATAAGTAACACAGACTTTCTCTTAGATGACCTCCCAAATCAGTCAACTGACCACTTCCTGAAACTGTACCAAATTAGTAAGGATGTGTACATGCCTGTGTATGTGTTTTAAAGATTGTCAGTGTTACAGCGTATGTCCTTGTTTTGTAACATGTTCCTATTAAGTTTGTTGTAATGTAGCTTTAAAACTGAACAAATTACTGTTGTTAACTAAGGCTATGTCTACACTATGAAATTAGGTCAAATTTATAGAAGTCGGTTTTGCAGAAAGCATTTTTATGCAGTTGATTGTGTGTGTCCCCACACACATGGTCTTAGTGCATTTTTCCGGCATTTAGTCAGTGGAGTGTGTCCACAGAACTGAGGTAACCGTCGACTTCCAGAGCATTGCATTGTGGGTAGCTATCCTACAGTTCCCGCAGTCTCCGCCACCCATTTGAATTCTGGGTAGAAATCCCAATGCCTGATGGGACAAAAACATTGTCGTGGGTGGTTCTGGGTACATATCTTCAGGCCCCCCTTCCCTCCCTCCGTGAAAGCAACGGCAGACAATAGTTTTGCACCTTTTTTCCTGGGTTACCCGAGCAGACGCCATACCACGGCAAGCATGGAGCCCGCTCAGCTCACCGTCACGGTATGTCTCCTGGGTGTTGGCAGACGCGGTACTGCATTGCTACACAGCAGCCGCTCATTGCCTTTTGGCAGCAGACAGTGCACTTTTGGCAGCAGACAGTGCAGTATGACTGGTAGCCATCGTCGACGTACTCCAGGGTGCTCTTTTAACTGACCTCAGTGAGGTCAGGGGCACCTGGGCAAATATGGGAGTGACTCAGCCAGGTCATTACCCTTTTAAGTTTCGTCTCATGGCAATTCAGTCCTGTCGGCAGTCCTACTGCATCGTCTTTTAATGAGCAGCCAGGAGACGACGATTGCCAGCAGTCATACTGCACAGTCTGCTGCCAGCAAGATGTATAAAGATAGATGAAGTGGATCAAAACAAGAAATAGACCAGATTTGTTTTGTATTCATTTTCTCCTCCCTCCCTCCGTGAAATCAACGGCCTGCTAAACCTAGGGTTTTGAGTTCTATTCTTGAGGGAGCCATTCTGTTTCTCCTTGATGCAAAGCCACACCGTTTGTTGATTTTAATTCCCTGTAAGCCATGTTGTCAGTCACCCCTCCCTCCATTAGAGCAACGGCAGACAATCGTTTCGCGCCTTTTTTCAGCACAGACGCCATAGCACTAGGAACATGGAGCCCGCTCAGATCACCACGGCAATTATGAGCACTGTAAACACCGCATGTGTCATCCAGCAGGATATGCAGGACTATAACCTGCAAGAAAAGAGAAACCAGGCGAGGAGGAGGCGACTGCAGCGTGGTGACGAGAGTGATGAGGACATGTACATAGACTTCTCACAAAGTATGGGCCCCTGCAATGTGCACATCATGGTGTCAATTGGGCAGGTTCATGGCGTGGAACGCCGATTCTGGGCTCGGGAAACAAGCACAGACTGGTGGGACCGCATAGTGTTGCAGGTCTGGGATGATTCCCAGTGGCTGAGAAACTTTTGCATGCATAAGGGCACTTTCATGGAACTTTGTGACTTGCTTTCCCCTGCCCTGAAGCGCAAGAATACCAAGATAAGAGCAGCCCTCACAGCTGAGAAGCGAGTGGCAATAGCTCTGTGGAAGCTTGCAATGCCAGACAGCTATTGGTCAGTCGGGAATCAATTTGGAGTGGGCAAATCTACTGTGGGGGCTGCTGTGATGCAAGTAGACAACATTAATCACTGAGCTGCTGATATCAAGGGTAGTGACTCTGGGAAATGTGCAGATCACAGCAGATGGCTTTGCTGCAATGGGATTCCCTAACTGTGGTGGGGCGATAGATGGAACCCATATCCCTATCTTGGCACCGGAGCTCCAATGTAGCGAGTACATAAACCGCAAGGGGTACTTTTCAATGGTGCGTCAAGCACTGGTGGATCACAAGGGACGTTTCACCAACATCAATGTGGGATAGTCAGGAAAGGTACATGATGCTCGCATCTTCGTGAACTCTGGTCTGTTTCAACAGCTTCAGCAAGGGACTTACTTTCCAGACCAGAAAATAACCATTGGGGATGTTGAAATACCTATAGTTATCCTTGGGGACCTAGCCTACCCCTTAATGCCATGGCTTATGAAGCCATACACAGGCACCCTGGACAGTAGTCAGGAGCTGTTCAACTATAGGCTGAGCAAGTGCAGAATGGTGGTAGAATGTGCATTTGGGCATTTAAAAGCGTGTTGGCGCAGTTTACTGTCTCGGTTAGACCTCAGCAAAACCAATATTCCCATTGTTATTACTGCTTGCTGTGCGCTCCACAATATCTGAGAGAGTAAGGGGGAGACGTTTATGGCGGGGTGGGAGGTTGAAGCAAATCGCCTGGCTGCTGATTACGCACAGCCAGACACCAGGGCTGTTAGAGTACAGGAGGGCGTGGTGCACATCAGAGAATCTTTGAAAACCAGTTTCATGACTGGCCAGGCTACGGAGTGAAAGTTCTGTTTGTTTCTCCTTGATGGAAACCGCCCCCCGGTTTCACTCTACTTTCCTGTAAGCTAAGCACCCTCCCCTCCCCCCTTCGATCACTGCTTGCAGAGGCAATAAAGTCATTGTTGCTTCACATTCATGCATTCTTTATTTATTCATCACACAAATAGGGGGATAACTGCCAAGGTAGCCTGGGAGGGGTGGTGGAGG
Organism: Caretta caretta; assembly: GCF_965140235.1. Taxonomy (NCBI): domain Eukaryota; kingdom Metazoa; phylum Chordata; order Testudines; family Cheloniidae; genus Caretta; species Caretta caretta. Next base: position 10,107,951 of record NC_134220.1, on the reverse strand, counting down.
AGGGAAGGACAAGGCCACACAGCACTTTAAAACTTATTGAATGCCAGCCTTCTGTTGCTTGGGCAATCCTCTGGGGTGGAGTGGCTGGAGGCCCCCGCACTGCGTTCTTGGGCGTCTGGGTGAGGAGGCTATGGAACTTGGGGAGGAGGGCGGTTGGTTACACAGGGGCTGTAGCGGTGGTCTGTTCTCCTGCTGCCTTTTCTGCAGCTCAACCATACACTGGAGCACATGAGTTTGATCCTCCAGCAGCCTGAGCATTGACTCCTTTCTTCTTTCAGCAAGCTGATGCCACCTACCATCTTCAGCCCGCCACCTCTCCTCGCAGTCATATTGTGTTTTCCTGCACTCTGAGATTGTCTGCCTCAAAGTATTTTGCTGTGCTCTGTCAGTGTGGGAGGACAGCATGAGGTCAGAGAACATTTCATCACGAGTGCCTTTTTTTCGCCTTCTAATCTTTGCTAGCCTCTGGGAAGGAGAAACATATCCAGCTGGTGGAGGAAAAAAAAAAAAAGGAGAGTGATAGTTATTAAAAAGACACATTTTATAGAACAATGGGTACACTCTATCATGGTAAACCTTGCTGTTAACATTACATAGCACATGTGCTTTCATTACAAGGTTGCATTTTAACTCTTATTGAAGGTATGCCAGATTGGTCTGAGAGATCACTCACACAGGGCCGGGCAGCAGAATTTGGCTTGCAGACAGCCATGGTAAGCCACAGTCTTTTGGGTTCTTTAACCTTCATAACATGTGGGAATGGCTTCAAAACAGCAGCGCACTCATTTCCCATATGAAGTAGCCATTGGGATGCCCATTAAAAATGGGTTGGCAATTTAAAAGGAGGGGCTGCAGTTTCCGGGTTCACGTGAAGCAGACACCCAACTAACCTCCCCCCACCACACACAATTCTCTGGGATGATGGCTTCACCCCTCCCCCCACCCCGTGGCTAATGGGGGGAAGATTTCTGTGCAGCCACAGGCAAACAGCCCAGTAGGAACGGGCACCTCTGAATGTCCGCTTACTAAAACCACCCTATTTCAACCAGGTGACCATGAAAAATATCACTCTCCTGAGAGTAACACAGAGAGACAAAGAACGGATGTTGTTTGAATGCTAGCAAACACCGGGACCATATGCTGCAATGCTTTGTCCCACAATGATTCCCGACTACGTGGTACTGGCCTGGCGTGGTAAAGTGTCCTACCATGGAGGAAAGAATAAGGCTGCCCTCCTCAGAAACCTTCTGTAAAGGCTTTGGGAGTACATCCAGGAGAGCTTTATGGAGATGTCCCTGGAGGATTTCCGCTCTATCCCCAGATACATTAACAGACTTTTCCAGTAGCTGTACTGGCCACGAATGCCAGGGCAAATTAATCATTAAACACGCTTGCTTTTAAACCATGTATAATATTTACAAAGGTACACTCACCAGAGTTCTCTCCTCCGCCTTCTCTGCCTTCAGGGTCCAGGAGCCCGCCTTGGGTGGGTTCGGGGGGGTACTGGCTCCAGGTCCAGGGTGAGAAACAGATCCTGGCTGTTGGGGAAACCAGCTCACAGCAAGGAAGCGGAGGAACTATCTACAACCTCCTCCTCCCCCTCATCTTCCTCGCCCCCAAAACACGCTTCTGTGTTGCGTGCCACTCCTTGGATGGAGTCAAAGCACAAGGTTGGGGTAGTGGTGGCTGCACCCCCTAGAATGGCATGCAGCTCATCATAGAAGCGGCATGTCTGGGGTTCTGAGCCGGACCAGCCGTTTGCCTCTCTGGTTTTTTGGTAGGCTTGCCTGAGCTCCTTAATTTTCACGCAGCACTGCTGCGGGTCCCTGTTGTAGCCTCTGTCCTTCATGCCATTGGAGATTTTTTCAAATATTTTGGCATTTCGTCTTTTCGAACGGAGTTCTGCCAGCACGGATTCGTCTCCCCATACAGTGATCAGATTCCGTACCTCCCGTTTGGTCCATGCTAGAGCTCTTTGGCGATTCTGGGACTGCGTGGTCTCTTGTGATGACGAGCTCTGCATGGTGACCTGTGCAGGTGGGCTCGCCTCACTGGCCAAACAGGAAATTAAATTAAAAAGTTTGCGGGCCTTTTCCTGTCTACCTGGCCAGTGCATCTGAGTTGAGAGCACTGTCCAGAGCGGTCACAACTGAGCACTCTGGGATAGCTCCTGGAGGCTAATACTGTCGAATTGTGTCCACAGTATCTCAAATTCGACCCGGCAAGGCCGATTTCAGCGCTAATCCCCTTGTCGGGGGTGGAGTAAAGAAATTGATTTTAAGAGCCCTTTAAGTCAAAAAAAAAGGGCTTCGTCTTGTGGACGGGTGCAGGGTTAAATTGAAATAATGCTGCTAAATTTGACCTAAATTCATAGTGTAGACCAGGCCTAAGATTGTAGACCACTTTACAAGTGTCTACCATAGTTATGGTTTCATACTGCCTTTCAAGTTCTAGGTTTATACAGACATGAGACAAGTGCTCCAGCTTTTTGAACTGCACTCAGTTTGTACAGTCTGGCATAAATGTAGGCTTTTAGTTTAGATACTTAGGAGTGTTAGTCAGATCCTGGGGATATGAGACACTGGGAAATAGGTAGCAAGGGCTGACTACTATAGATCCATTGGAAGGAGATCTTGGTGAATTGGCATGTAAGTAGTGGACCAAATTTTCTTGCAAGTTTTGAATTCTTTTTCCTCTGATTGTGCTAGCAACATTGGAACTGACAACCAGTTGGCACAAGTGAGGCCCTATTTTGAGGGGCTCAGTCAAAAATCTAAACAAAGTCACCTTTCCAAGATAGTAATTGAATATAAGTTTTAATAATTTATTGTGATTGTGTGATTTGATTCTCAAAACTGGAAAGGTTACAGTGACAAATTTTCTAGTTTATGTTTGCCAAATCACAGTCCAATACTATTTTTGTCTTCTTATATCCTATATTATTAGTTGCTATTGTTAAAGATGGTTAATAAAACTCTATAAAACTAAATTAAACTCACGTGCTTTCCTTTAGTTAAGCAATCAAAATTAAAAGAACCCTAAGAAAGGTGGAATTGGTAATCATTTAATTAGTTCATAGAATCATAGAATATCAGGGTTGGAAGGGACCTCAGGAGGTCATCTAGTCCAACCCCCTGCTTAAAGCAGGACCGATCCCCAACTAAATCATCCCAGCCAGGGCTTTGTCAAGCCTGACCTTAAATACTTCTAGGGAAGGAGATTCCACCACCTCCCTAGGTAACCCATTCCAGTGCTTCACCACCCTCCTAGTGAAAAAGTTTTTCCTAATATCCAACCTAAATCTCCCCCACTGCAACTTGAGACCATTACTCCTTGTTCTGTCATCAGCTACCACTGAGAACAGTCTAGAGCCATCCTCTTTGGAACCCCCTTTCAGGTGGTTGAAAGCAGCTATCAAATCCCCCCTCATTCTTCTTTTCCATAGACTAAACATCCCCAGTTCCCTCAGCCTCTCCTCATAAGTCATGTGTTCCAGTCCCCTAATCATTTTTGTTGCCCTCCGCTGGACTCTTTCCAATTTTTCCACATCCTTCTTGTAGTGTGGGGCCCAAAACTGGACACAGTACTCCAGATGAGGCCTCACCAGTGTCGAATAGAGGGGAACGATCACGTCCCTCAATCTGCTGGCAATGCCTCTACTTATACATCCCAAAATGCCATTGGCCTTTTTGGCAACAAGGGCACACTGTTGACTCATATTCAGCTTCTCGTCCACTGTAACCCCTAGGTCCTTTTCTGCAGAACTGCTGCCGAGACATTCGGTCCCTAGTCTGTAGTGGTGCATTGGATTCTTCCATCCTAAGTGCAGGACTCTGCACTTGTCCTTGTTGAACCTCATCAGATTTCTTTTGGCCCAATCCTCCAATTTGTCTAGGTCCCTCTGTATCCTATCCCTACCCTCCAGCGTATCTACCTCTCCTCCCAATTTAGTGTCATCTGCAAACTTGCTGAGGGTGCAATCCACACCATCCTCCAGATCATTTATGAAGATATTGAACAAAACCGGCCCCAGGACCGACCCCTGGGGCACTCCACTTGACACCGGCTGCCAACTAGACATGGAGCCATTGATCACTACCCGTTGAGCCCGACAATCTAGCCAACTTTCTACCCACCTTATAGTGCATTCATCCAGCCCATACTTCTTTAACTTGCTGGCAAGAATACTGTGGGAGTCCGTGTCAAAAGCTTTGCTAAAGTCAAGGAACAACACGTCCACTGCTTTCCCTTCATCCACAGAACCAGTTATCTCATCATAGATGGCAATTAGATTAGTCAGGCATGACTTGCCCTTGGTGAATCCATGCTGACTGTTCCTGATCATTTTCCTCTCCTCTAAGTGCTTCAGAATTGATTCCTTGAGGATCTGCTCCATGATTTTTCCAGGGACTGAGGTGAGGCTGACTGGCCTGTAGTTCCCAGGATCCTCCTCCTTCCCTTTTTTAAAGATGGGCACTACATTAGCCTTTTTCCAGTTGTCTGGGACTTCCCCGGATCGCCATGAGTTTTCAAAGATAATGGCCAATGGCTCTGCAATCACATCCGCCAACTCCTTCAGCACTCTCAGATGCAATGCATCCGGCCCCATGGACTTGTGCAAGTCCAGCTTTTCTAAATAGTCCCGAACCACTTCTTTCTCCACAGAGGGCTGGTCACCTCCTCCCCAGGCTGTGCTGCCCAGTGCAGCAGTCTGGGAGCTGACCTTGTTCGTGAAGACAGAGCATTGAGTACATTAGCTTTTTGCACATCCTCTGTCACTAGGTTGCCTCCCTCATTCAGTAAGGGGCCCACACTTTCCTTGACTTTCTTCTTGTTGCTAACATACCTGAAGAAACCCTTCTTGTTACTCTTAACATCTCTTGCAACTCCAGGTGTGATTTGGCCTTCCTGATTTCACTCCTGCATGCCCGAGCAATATTTTTATACTCCTCCCTGGTCATTTGTCCAATCTTCCACTTCTTGTAAGCTTCTTTTTTGTATTTAAGATCAGCAAGGATTTCACTGTTAAGCCAAGCTGGTCACCTGCCACATTTACTATTCTCTCTACACATCGGGATGGTTTGTCCCTGTAACCTCAATAAGGATTCTTTAAAATACAGCCAGCTCTCCTGGATTCCTTTCCCCCTCATGTTATTCTCCCAGGGGATCTTGCCCATCAGTTCCCTGAGGGAGTCAAAGTCTACTTTTCTGAAGTCCAGGGTCCGTATTCTGCTGCTTTCCTTTCTTCCTTGTGTCAGGATCCTGAACTCGACCATCTCATGGTCACTGTCTCCCAGGTTCCCATCCACTTTTGCTTCCCCTACTAATTCTTCCCGGTTTGTGAGCAGCAGGTCAAGAAGAGCTCTGCCCCTAGTTGGCTCCTCCAGCACTTGCACCAGGAAATTGTCCCTTACTTTTCTCAAAAACTTCCTGGATTGTCTGTGCACCGCTGTATTGCTCTCCCAGCAGATATCAGGGTGATTGAAGTCTCCCATGAGAACCAGGGTGTGCAATCTAGTAACTTCTGCGAGTTGCCTGAAGAAAGCCTCGTCCACCTCATTCCCCTGGTCTGGTGGTCTATAGCAGACTCCCACCACGACATCACCGTTGTTGCTCACACTTCTAAACTTAATCCAGAGACGCTCAGGTTTTTCTGCAGTTTCATACTGGAGCTCTGAGCAGTCATACTGCTCTCTTACATATAGGGCAACTCCCTCATCTTTTCTGCCCTGCCTGTCCTTCCTGAACAGCTTATATCCATCCATGACAGTACTCCAGTCATGTGAGTTATCCCACCAAATCTCTGTTATTCCAATCACATCATAATTCCTTGACTTTGCCAGGACTTCCAGTTCTCCCTGCTTGTTTCCCAGGCTTCGTGCATTTGTGTATAGGCACTTGAAATAACCCGCTGATCACCCCTCTTTCTCAGTATGAGGCAGGAGCCCTCCCCTCTCACACGCTCCTGCTCGTGCTTCCTCCCGGTGTCCCACTTCCCCACTTACCTCAGGGCTTTGGTCTCCTTCCGCCAGTGAACCTAGTTTAAAGCCCTCCTCACTAGGTTAGCCAGCCTGCTTGCGAAGATGCTCTTCCCTCTCTTTGTTAAGTAGAGCCTGTCTCTGCCTAGCACTCCTCCTTCTTGGAACACCATCCCATGGTCAAGAATCCAAAGCCTTCTCTCCGACACCACCTGCGTAGCCATTCGTTGACTTCCACGATTCGACGGTCTCTACCCAGGCCTTTTCCTTCCACGGGGAGGATGGACGAGAACACCACTTGCGCCTCAAACTCCTTTATGCTTCTTCCCAGAGCCACGTAGTCTGCAGTGATCCGCTCAAGGTCAATCTTGGCAGTATCATTGGTGCCCACGTGGAGAAACAGGAAGGGGCAGCGATCCGAGGGCTTGATGAGTCTCGGCAGTCTCTCCGTCACATCGCGAATCTTAGCTCCTGGCAAGCAGCAGACTTCTCGGTTTTCCCGGCCGGAAAACTAAAATTTGCTAAACTAAAGTTTGTTATACATTCTCCAGATCCTCCAGATCACATACTATTTTTCATAGGACCTCAGGCTCATTCAGTGCTCAAAATGGATGCATAAGGGGCAGAATTAAGGTTGCATAGGAAACTGGAAATCTGGCAGTTCTTAACGTTTAAGTGCTTGACTTTCAGACCTAAATAATTTTTCTTTAACTCAACGTTTTTATGTAATAAGTTAAACATTGTTAAGGGGCAAGGAGTCTACATTAGGCCAGGTCTACATTTAAAATTTAGGTCGACATTACAATGTCACTCCGGGGTGTGAGTTTTTTTACACCCCTGAGTGTCATAGGCTATGTCTACACTATGCAGTTTTTAGCGACAGGGCCGTGTTGCTACAGCCGTGTCGCTAAAAGGCATGCAGCGTAGCCGCTGTTTGTTGGCTCTCCTGCTGACAAAAAACTTCCACCCCCAACAAGCGGTGTTAGAGTTGTTGGCAGGAGAGCGCTCCTGCTGAAAATGAGCTGTTCCCATCGGCGCTTGTTGCTGGCAAAAATTGTGTCTCTTGAGGGAGTGTTTTTTTAACACCTCTGAAAGATAAAAGTTTTGTCATTCAGTCCAGTGTAGACATAGCCTTAGTTAAGCTGACCTAACTCCCAGCATAGACACCAGTATGTTGATGGAGAAATTCTTCCAGTGTGTCTCAGAGAGGTGGATTAAGTACAGCAATGGAAAAACTCCTTCCATCACTGTGGGAAATGTTTGCATGACAGTGGCACGGCTGCAGCGCTGTAGCTATGCTGCTGTAGCACCTATATTGTAGACAGAGCCTTAAAAAATCCAGGTCGTAATTAGTAGTCTAAAAAGTCTGGAGAGTCCAATTTGATGGAATACATACAGTACATTGAGGGGGCCAGGGAATAAAAGATGTTACTCTAACTTAGAGGCAGCTCTCAATTTGGCAAACTTGTCTAAAACTGAACTTATCTTTCCTCTCAAACCATCTTCTGTCACTTTTGACAATATCATTATCTTTTCAATCACCTAAGCTCCCAGACCTTACCTTAGACTCCACTCTTTCCTTTGATGTCAAATCCACATAATTGCTAAATCCTGTCACATCTTTCACTACATTTCCAAAATGTATTCTCCCCAAACCATACAGCCAAATTATCCATCTTCCTATTTACCACTTTGACTATGTACCCTAAGACAATATTGCACTTTTAATAAACAATATATAAAACCAGCACCATGCATCCAACAAGAGATCACCAATACAATGCAAACAAGGGAGCAAATTTATGGTTGGGCAGGCAGTGTAAGTTGGGTGGGTGATAGTGAATGATAAAGAATTGTCAATGGCTTTGGGCAAATGGTTAGATCACATTACTGTTTAGTTCCAGACATTCTAACATTTGGGGTATTTTAGAAAATGTCAAATTTTTGTTAAGAAAATGTAACTAGTTTAGGGTGCTACTTGAAGCCCTTTAAACACATTTTCAATTGCAACTTTTTTTAAAAATGAAGTTATTTTGTTTACAAATATAATTTATGGTAATAGAAGACAAAATAATCGGAAACACTGAGCAAGTCAGATTCCACTTACTGGAGATCAATGCCATACATAAACACTAGTTAGTACATTACAAGTTCTCAGTTGTTTGTGGCTGTGTGTGACCTTGGGGAATGTAGGAAGTGCGAATGAGTCACACCAGCTTTCTTGAAGAAAAGTAAGGGTAAGATGCCACCTCACATGAATAACGTGAATGGATGTTAACTTACTTGATGATTAACATGTCAAGCATTTATACACACATGTCACCAGTGGAGGTTATGAAGCTTGTGAGGAAGGTCAGTGGCCTAACTTCCACAAGTTACTTTTCTGTCACTAAGTAGAACAACTATTTTTTTGCATGATCTTAAAAGGAGAGAAAAAAAAATTTCTCTGCTTAACATCAAAGAAAAATTTAGAACAGTTTAAAATTTTACATACTGAAATTAAAAGAAAATGAGCAGAGGCAAGATATCAGTAAAACCCCGCTATGTTAACCACAGGAATTCTCCATGAAAACCTAAATTGGGCATACTCATATACCCATTTTAATTATACAAAAAGATCTGCAATGGAAGCAGTGTGCACTAAGGTTATTAAAGTCTTTCAACATTTCTTGATGTATAGCCACCCATGTCTCTCAGGGGCACAAGATGCTGTACCCTTTCATTTACATGGTAAGCAGTGAAATATCTCTTATGATGCGACACTATGAACTCTGAAATTGTAATCACAATGTAATCATGCTTGCAACTGCTCTTTTGTTTTACATTATCTGTAACTAATATCTCTCATATGTTTTGGTGATACCCAGGTGATACACTGCAAAGTCATTTGATAAATTGCATGTATCAAATCGCTGACAGTCTCACCTGCACTTTGTCTACCTCTTTCTCCTGCTTTGGACTACTTCTAACGTTCCAAACTTCTGAGCACGTACACACAAACTGCCATTTTAAAAAGCGAAACAAAGCACCACAACAGGAACCCACCAGAGAAATGCTTACTACTTTCCTTAAAATGGGGAATTTGCCTTAAAAATTATGTTGTTCTCAGATAATTTAATTTAGTTCTGGCCCAGTGACAGTTTTAAGGCGCAATATTTTGCAGCCAATTAGGGTTAGCAATGATAGCTCTACACACGAAATACCCGTTTTTCTAGAGTATAAGACCTTGTGGCTTGACTCCAGTTTGCGTGCCTTATGTGAACATTGCAGCTGCAACTCTGCAGACAATTCTTGTGTAACTGAATATATTACACCATCTTGATTCCCAAGTAATTTTTACATTTGAAATGCACAACAGCCAATGGCAGCAACTTTGGGTAACGGGAGTAGCTAAAAGTGTGGACTTCACAGTCACATCCCCCCATTCCCTCTCTGTGCATTGAGTTTGCATCGAAGCAGCTACTCACAGTACTTGAGGAATTCCACCATGATTTCAACAATTTCCATCCCACCATCAACCTCAGTCTGGACCAGTCCACACAAGAGATCCACTTCCTGGACACTACGGTGCTAATAAGCGATGGTCACATAAACACCACCCTATACTGGAAAGCTACTGACTGCTATACTTACCTACATGCCTCCAGATTTCATCCAGACCACATCACACAATCCATTGTCTACAGCCAAGCTCTACGATACAACCGCATTTGCTCCAACTGCTCAGACAGAGACAAACACCTACAAGATCTCTATCAAGCGTTCTTACAACTACAATACCCACCTGCGGAAGTGAAGAAACAGATTGACAGAGCCAGAAGAGTTCCCAGAAGTTACCTACTACAGGACAGGCCCAACAAAGAAAATAACAGAACGCAACTAGCCATCACCTTCAGCCCCCAACTAAAACCTCTCCAGTGCATCATGAAGGATCTACAACCTATCCTGAAGAACCAATCCCTCACTCTCACAGATCTTGGGAGACAAGCCAGTCCTCGCTTACAGACAGCCCCCAGCCTGAAGCAAATACTCACCAGCAACCAGACGCCAAAAACACTAACCCAGGAACCTATCCTTGCAACAAAGTCCATTGCCAACTCTGTCCATATATCTATTCAAGGGACACCATCATAGGACCTAATCACATCAGCCATGCTATCAGAGGCTCATTTACCTGCACATTTATCAATGTGATATATGACATCATGTGCCAGCAATGCCCCTCTGCCATGTACATTGGCCAAACCGGACAGTCTCTACGCAAAAGAATAAATGGACACAAATCAACCTCCCTGGTCACTCAATTACAGACCTAAAAGTCACAATTCTTCAACAAAAAGACTTCAAAAACAGACTCCAACGAGAAACTGCAGAACTGGACAACATTAAATTAGGCTTGAATAAAGACTGGGAGTGGATGGGTAATTACACAAAGTAAAAGCTATTTCCCCATGCTAATTTTTCCCCTACTGTTACTCACACCTTCTTGTCAACTGTTTGAAATGGGCCATCCTGATTACCACTACAAGCATTTTTTTTCTCCTGCTGATAATAGCCCACCTTAATTGATTAGTCTCGTTAGAGTTGGTGATGGCAACACCCATTTTTTCATGTTCTCTGTGTATATCTATCTTCCTACTGTATTTTCCATTGCATGCATCTGATGAAGTGCGTTTTAGCCCACAAAAGCTTATGCCAAAATAAATGTGTTAGTCTCTAAGGTGCCACAAGTACACCTCGTTCTTTTTGCTGATACAGACTAACACGGCTACCACTCTGAAACCTGTCACAGGACTATTGTAATTCCTGAATTGGTGGTTCTCTCACTACAGTGTGAGGAATGTGGAAAAGGATTACATGTGGAAGAGATAGGGAAAAGTCAATTCTAAGAAAAATATTGAATGAAAAAATGTTTCTCTTTTAAAGCTCTCACTTTAATGCCATGACACTGTAAAGGTCCTTTAATTCTAAGTAATACTTAAGTACTAACCCACAAAGACTCTTACCCACTGCTGACAAACACTGGCTCGACATTGAAGGGACCCAGTTTTACCAGCCAAATAATCTGCTCACATGCTCTGCCAGATATTTGGAATGATCTAAATAACTCTTTTCAGTGCTTTGCCACTTATGGCTTCCCAAATCCATGCCAATGTCAACTTTTTCTCTTTCTGATATAGATATTATTACTTCTCTTTAAGTGAAAAAAATTAGAAAATATTTGTAAAGATGTAGCCTTTCATAAGTAAAGCCCACTACCTTATTAGCAGAGCTGGCTGGATGAGAAGAAAAATTATTTCATATTGACTGAATTTTTCCAAAAACTTCTACCTAATTCTACAAATGCCATCAATTCCCACAGATTTCAATGGGTTGTGAGCACTCATCACCAAACAGGAGGTCTCAGCAAACTGCAAGAAGGGGGCTTATATTATAAAATGTCACATGGGATATAACGATACTTGAGTGTAAAGTAGAACTTCTCTGTACTTTGTAGATTCATTCCCTTTAATGACTGCCATGTTCTGCATTTGTGAATATACACCCAAATCACTTACTTTCCCTTAATGCATTAAACTATTAACAAATCCAATTTACTCTTTTAAATCTACCTTTTAAAGTACAGATTTTTTAAAACTAAACACGTATTTGCTGATATTATGGTTGCAACCATACTGCCTCGAACTGATCAGCACATACACTGGACTTTCTCAGGCTTCCTGTGTGCCTCTAAAAACTATGTCCTAAATATTTACTTGCATTTGGAACTTTTAAGTCTGCTTAAGGCAAAATAATACCTTGTAGGTGCTGGGGAGAGGTGTAGGGAGGCACAAACACCATCCTACTTGTTTCAGGAGTCATTGGTGGCGCTCCCTGCCAGTGCAGTCTGTCTGCCCAACCTGCCCCCTCTGGAGCTGCTAGTGCTCCTGGCAATATAACGGCCACCTTCCTTTTCCTGCTCTCCTCAGAGTGCCGGTTAAATTATGACTGCCCCTTGAGAGGGTGAACGGAGAGGGAAAAGCCTCCTTGCATTATTTCCCTGCTCTAGCACACCCAGGAAGGAGTGGCCATAATTTGTCCCTAAGCTTCAGCCTGGAGTAGAAAATTTTTGCAGTGGAGTGCAAGTCCTCTGAAAAATAAGGATTTGTAATGGAAACCCTGACAAATCTTTAACTATAGCAATGTGAATAACACCAGTGTAATTTCTATCCAAAGAAATTGCTCAGTTTTCTTCTCCAGTGCTAGCTGAAAACATTTCTTTGCTGACGCTGTTATCAATCTTATCTAGTGACCTATTTACCTAATGCACACAATTACAGAACATACTTTTATAACAAGTACAGAGTAGGCTGGGACATTAATGATACTGCAAATTCTGTGGAATTGGATTGTTTTAGGCTTGGTCAAAAAGGCCACCTTTCTTTCATGTAAAAAGTCAACAAGCCACCCCAGAGGTTTTGCAAATGGATTTGTTACAGCAATTAATGAAAAAGAAACTATATGAAGATGATAAAAGGTGACTACTATCACCACGCACTGTTACATCAAGGAATCACAAAAAGACCTTTAACACACTGCTCTGGACACTTAGGAAATCAAAAATGCTGTCTGGAAAGTGACATTCCTTGACTTTCAATGAATCAGTCCTGTCTGCTTAGTGTGTGCCCGACATTTAGAGAGAGAGAGAGAGAGAGAGAGACACACACACACACACCACCTAAAACCAAATCAAGTTACTTCAATTTATATGTAATGGATGCTTAAAAAAGGGTTCAATTGTGCCATTTAGATACGAATTTAAATTGGGTGAATGCTGAAAGGTACTCCCTCTGGGGGAGTCCCACAAACAATTGTATAAAGGCAGAATGCTAGGAACCAGGAGAGAAGCTCTGGAGGGGATGAGTGGCCCATTTGGTTGCATAATTACACTGATAGAGTGGATTGGGACAAAAACTAGGGACAGAGGTATGAAATAGGCATGTTTAGGCCACACCTAAAAAACACTGACATTGTGGGGGTAATTGGAATGCCAGGGCATTTTAACTCCTGCAGACATCAGAGGCTCTAATGTGGGATTGGGCCACCCAACTGCCCTCAGATAACGAAACCTTAGTAGATTAGGGGAAAGCAGGCCCTCCAAGTCTTCTAAAGTAGGGTTGCCAGGTGTCTGGTTTTCGACCAGAACACCCAGTTGAAAAGGGATCCTGGCGGCTCCAGTCAGCACTGCCGAACGGGTCGTTAAAAGTCCGGTTGGCGGTGCTGCAGGGCTAAGGCAGGCTAGTCCCTACCTGTCCTGGCACCACACTACGTCCCGGAAGCGGCCAGCAGGTCTGGCTCCTAGGGGGAGACCACAGGGCTCTGCATGCTGCCCCCGCCCTGAGCACCAGCTCTGCACTCCCATTGGTTGGGAACCATGGCCAATGGGAGCTGGGGGAGGGGAGAGGAGGGGAGGCGGTGCCTGCGGGCTAGAGAGCAGCATGCGGAGCCTCCTGGCCCCCCTGCCGAGGAGCTAGAACTGCTCCAGGTCAGGGAGCTTGCCTTAGCCCCACTGTGCTGCTGACCAGGAGCTGACGGAGGTAAGCATGTGTCCCAATCCTGAGTCCCCCCAAACCCGGAGCTCTCTCCTGCACCCCAAACTCCTAATCCCCACCCCAGAGCCCGCATCTCTAGCCCAGAGCCCACACCACCTCCCACACCCCTGCCTCAACCCCTCCTGCACTCTGAATCCCTCACCCCCCCCAGCCTGGAGCACCCTCCTGCACCCCAAACCCCTCATCCCCAGCCCAGAGCCCGTACCCCCTCCCACACCTCCTGTAACAATGCTGGTTCTGGTGGGACCCAACTGAGAGTGCCAATTCAGGACAAATTGCTTAAAGCAGAGCAGTTAGGGCCCAAGGCTGGGGTTTCTATGCACACCAAGGCAAATCAAACCAGCCAGACAGAGAAGGCTTTGGCTTTACCCCACTGGCTAACCACAAGTCACACAAGCAATTCTCTTAGACACCCCAGTTTCCCAGTATCCCCACCAGTGCCACTCGTTATGGGGACAGATGGTTATGAAAACCAATACCCTAGTAAAAGAAAAAAGGTTCTCCCGATCACAAGGACCAAGTCCCAGACCCAGGTCAATATACAAATCAGATCTTATCCACAAATCACACTGTTGCCAATCCTTTAGAATCTAAAATCTAAAGGTTTATTCATAAAAGGAAAAAGATATAAGAGCAGAGCTAGAATTGGTTAAGTGAAATCAATTACATACAGTAATGGCAAAGTTCTTGGTTTTGGCTTGTAGAGGTGATGGAATAAACTGCAGGTTCAAATCAAGTCTCTGGAGTGCATCCACAGCTGGGATGGGTCATCAGTCCTTTATTCAAAGCTTCCGTGTAGCAAATTTCTTCCAGAGGTATGAAGCAGGATTGAAGGCAAGATGGAGGAGCTCCAGCAGCCTTTTTTGTCACTTGCCATGTGGTCTCTGCTTTCTTTGTCCCAAAGACAAGCTATCCATTACATGGCATGAAAAAACCTCAGAGTTCTGTCCACAGGCAGGTCCCCACATGCCCTGCTGAGTCACAAGGTGTGTCTGCCTTCTCTCAATGGGTCAGTTGTATAGCTGATGGTCCTTAATGGGGGCTAGGCAGAACTGACACCAACTTGTCTGGGGTGTCACCCAGAAGCACAGCATAAGTTTGAAATACAGACAGTATAGAGCTAATACTTATAACTTTAAATACAAAAATGATACATGCACATAGATAGCATAATCATAACCAGCCAACCATAACCTTGTCTTAGACACCTTATTTGACCCCCTTTATACAAGATTTGGTGCCACTACAGGACCTTGGTTGCAACAATGATCTATACGGTCCCAGATTATGTCAATAACGTCACACCCTGCCTCAACCTGCAGCCCCCTCCCACATTCCAAATCCATCAGCCCCACCCCCCAGCCTGGAGCTCCCTCCTGCACCCAAACCCCTCATCCCCAGCCCCGCGCTAGAGCCCGCAGCCCCAGCTGGAGCCCTCACCCCATCCCACACCCCAATTCCCTGCCCCAGCATGAAGCCCCCTCCTGCACAATGAACCCCTCATTTCTGGCCCCATCCCAGAGCCCGCAGTTAGAGCCCTTACCCCATCCCACACCTTAACCCCCTGCCCCAGCCCAGTGAAAATGAGTGAGGGTAGGGGAGAGCGAGCCACCAAGGGAGGGGGAATGTAGTGAGTGGGGGCAGGGCCTCAGGGAAAGGGTGGGGCTATGGTGTTCAGTTTTGTGCAATTAGAAAGTTGGCAACCCTATTCTAAACCCAAATAAACCTTAAAAGGTCTAAACCTTTTTAAGATCCATCTATAACTAACTAATATTGGCTGTAGCTTGGAAGTTTCATTTTGTTCCAGCTGATTACAGACAAATGAAATTCTTTAGTCTTATGCCTGGTCTACACTACACAGTTAAGTCAACATAAGGCAGTGTACGTCGCCTAACTGTGGAGGTGTACACACTACAATGCTCCTCCTACCAATTTAACTCTCCTGATACACCAACATAATAAAACCACCTCAATGAGAGGCGTATCCCTTATGGCAGCGTAATTAGAGCGACTCAGTGTCAGTGTAGACACTAGGTTGCTTATGTCACTCTAAGTGGCCTCCAGGAGGTGTCCCACAAAATCAGGTTGGAAGATAGATTCAAATAACCAACACAGGCAGAGTTTGTATCTGCTTCTCACTCCCCCATGCAGCTAGGCAGGGGGGGCCCTGCAGGAAAGTTTGCTGATGCACACCGGGATGTCCCAGGAATCCTCCCTAGAGATCTCTTGGAAACTTTTCTAGAGGTATTCCGCAATCCTCTGCAGAAGGGAGGGTTGCCTTGTTTCTTCCCCCACTGTAGGAAAGTTTGCTGTGCCAATCAGCAATTACTTCTGCAGGCAACAAAGCAGCAGATAGGCGAGCAGCATACAGACCCGGTCTGTAGCCATATACAAGCTGGAGCTTCAAATTGCATTGTCAGTTACCCTCATGAGCAAGATATCAGCTGCTATCACCTCTGTCTATGGAAAATGGTGCCAGTACTCAGAATAGTGGCCCAAGGTGCTTGTAGTGATACCCCTGTGGAAACCCTGCCCCTGCTCCCAACCTGTCCCTTCCCCTCCCCGGGCCAAACTGACTATGTCTGCAGCTCCCACTATGCTGTGTGCCTGCCAAGGGGAAAGTGAGAAAGTGATGTTTCTAGCTTGTTTTAATCAAGGCTGTGAGTGCACTAACAATACTGCCTCTGTCTATTTCTTCTTTAGCATTTACAGATATGCCCTTGATGGTCTCCTCCTGCACACCAGGTGAGCAGCTCCATCACATAAGGAGATGAAAAAGGAGGAGTAAGAAAGACATGTTCCAGGAGGTGCCGCAATCCTCTGATGCTTCTGGTTGCAAACAGAGAGCATGGAGAGAGGCTGTCAATGAGAAACTGCATACAGATATAGCCAGGAGAGGAAGCAGGGGCAGGAGTAGATGATACAGCTGCTACAGGACCAAACAGACATGCTAAGGTCCCTTACTGACCTGCAGACAGAACACATCCATGCTCACCTCTCCCTGCAGCCCATACAGAACTGCCTTCCATACCCTCCCCCACATTCCTCGCATGTTCCTGGGCCCATCTCAGTACCTCATGCGCTCCATCCCAAGCGACATGTATCACAATGACAGCTGGACATACACCCAACTGCGAGAGCCTCATTTGAAAATGTGCTTTTCATTTTCATGTCCCTTGCAGAACCTATCACTGTTGAATAAAAATGAACTTATTGAAAGATAAGAAATCTTTGTGTCCTACAAATGGTGATTGCTGCTGAATTCATAAACAGTGGCAATTGGCGCATCAGCATTGTAAAATTAACACACATCCCACAGTCATGACAAGGTTCATACTACGGTGCAAGAAAACAACCCCTGGCTAAATGCATCACAGACATATTACTGGGGCTTATTGTCAAAATGCTCCTTTAAAGCCTCCCTGATTCAAACAGGGCCCCCAAAGAACCCCTCTAACAGCCCTGGTATCTGGCTGCTCAAAATCAGCAGCCAGCCGATCTGCCTCAACACTCTACCCCTGTGGAAACTTCTCTCCCTTAGTTTCATAAGTGTTATGCAGAGCACAGCAGGTTCCTATGGCCATGGGAATATTTTCCTCATTGAGGTTGACCGTCTAATCAGCCAAAGGCTCATTCAACAGTCATTCTGCACCTACTGAGCCTATTGTTGAAGTACTCCTTGCTACAGTCAAGGTTTCCAGTCTAAGGCTTCATAAGCCATGGGAGAAAAGGGTTGGCTGGGTCTCCAAGGATCACTATTGGCATCTCCAGATCCTCAACTGGAATCTTCTGTTCTGAAAAGAAAGTCCCTGCTTGCAGTTTTCTGTGCAGGCCAGTGTTCCTGAAGATGTGTGTATTATGCACCTTCCCTGACCACCCCACGTTGAGGTCAGTGAAACAACCCCTGTGATTCACCAAAACTTACAAGACCATAGAAAAGTAGCCCTTTCTGTTGACAATCTGTCACAAGGTGGTCTGGGGCCAAAATGGGGATATGCATGTCATCTATTGCCCCACCGCAGTTCAGGAATCCCATTGCTCCAAAGCCATTCACTATTTCCCCATACATTGCCCAGAGTCACAGTCCTTTGTAGCAGAAGGTGACTAATTGCCCTGCACACTTGTATCACTACAACCCTCACGGTGGACTTCCGAACTTCAAACTGATTCGCAACTGATTGGTAGCAGTCTGGAATTGCCAGCTTTCACATAGGGATACTCACTCGCTTCTCCACTGTTAGGGCAACTGTCATTCTGGTGTCCTTGCGCTGGAGGGCAGGGGCAAGCTCCACACACAAGAAAGTAGCTTTGCACACCTGGAAGTTCTGAAGCCACTTCTCATCATCCTATCCCATAACGATGCAATCCCACCACTCAGTGCTTGTTTCCTGTGCCCAGAACTGACAGTCCACTGTGTGCAGCTGCTCCGTGAATGCCAGTAGCAATCTTGAATTGTTTCTTTCCATGGCACACAGCAGGGCAGACACCATGCAGTCATTTTCAGACTTGGAGCTCATGAAATTCTGCAGGATCAGCTGCATTGTGTTCATAATGCTCATCACAATATTGGACAGTAGAGTAGGATCCATGCTGCGAGACAGAAATGGTGGGCATGCAGTTTATGGGAGCTGTTGAAAAGCGGCGTGAGACATAGAAGCTCATGGAATGATGGGACAGAGAAAACTGCATGATGGGATGGCGAGCCTGCTCCCATGAGTCACTGAGATCCCTTTCCAGAATACCCAGCAGCAGATGGTGGTGAGTTGCACAGTGGAATTGGTATCCTCTGCCCTCTCTGTCAATGCAAGAGCACCAACTGTGGACACATTCTTCCATCATATGGAGTGTTGTGTGGACATGCAAAAGTGGTTTAATTACAGCAGTGGGCGATCGTCGACATAACATACATCAACTTTAGAGTGTAGACATGGCCTTACTGTTTTCATTGTAAGGTAGACAACACATTCCAAATAGTTATTTAAGCACGAAAGAGTAGATTTTTCAGATGGGCTAAAGATAAAATAGTCAAAAACCAGCTGTAAGATTCCAGGGATAATAGATTTACTTAAAATAATAATAAATAAATAATAATAACAATAATGCAGAAACAAGCAGAAAAAATACAGCTTTTTTGGACATATTTGTTGGCTAGAATCATACTGCTCACCACCAATCACTTAAATAATACCCTAGATGTGCAATTAGCTAACGATCATTGCACCTTATGCCCATATCTTCCTATGTAATTACTTCATAATAAGTCCTAAATCACTTTTAGCCCATTTTAGGAGCTTTTCAATTTAGGAAGTATTGGTTGTCAATGGAAAATAGCTCACAGGAGAGCACCAACTCAAGTCCTATTAAATCCAGAAGGTTACAGAGTTTTTTAGTTTTGCTGTTTACAGACTTGACTGTTATTCACCATCATTATTCTCTGGCCATGTTGGTGATCAAAGCAAATGCTAATTTTTTGGAGCAAATATATTCATAGAAGAGATTAAGCATTTCATTTCTAGGAAGACGACTGCTCTCACTCACCCAGTGGTTAAAAAGTATAGTTCTCATGTCTGCAGTCATCAGGTACATACTGAATTACAAAATAATCAAGTATATGGCCATTCATCAGTATTTGCAGTCTTTTGGGAGTAAAATCATGTTTTATTATATAATTAGGTTGAGATTTTCAAAGCTGAGCAGGGGATTTAGGCATACAATGCCTATATAAATGAAGGGGACTTGAATGACTAAATCCCCCTGGTGGCTCTGAAAACCTCTAACTTAAGCTGCTACCATCATACACAGTATTTTCAGTGCACCTGCCTGGTTTAGGTCAAATTACTCTTCATAGAAATTATATATTGTAACCTGCTCATTTAGTTCAAATTGTAAACAGCAGAGTTCAAATTTCTTTCCAGAACCTTCATCTTCTGTGCAGAATTACCACTGAGTTTCAAGATTAGTGTAAAAGAAAAGGAGCACTTGATTCATGTAGGAGTCTAAACAGTTGCTGCTGAATATCTAAACGTAAAAAGTACTTTTAGGGTCTGAGGGAAGGACATTTCAGTGGTTACATGCTATAAAGGCAAAAATACTGTCATGGGCAAAAATACTGGCAAAACTTGCTGTACACCTACATACCCATAGAACCAAAAGCCTTTTCCCTTTCAATATGATAGGATGTTAGATGATCAGTCAAATATAGTGCATGAGAGTCAGTCTCTGTTTAGAGCTTTAAAAACATTCCATCCAAAACTTTAAGCTGTATATGTATTCCAACACACAATCAGTGCAGAAAATTAAGCAACACCTAAATCCCTTTGTGGATCTGGGCCAAAGTCACTATGGCTTGCTTTAGAATTGCAAAATCAGAGAGAGAGAGAGATGACTGCATTCTGGGTATATTCAGACAGTAAATGTTGTTGCTTCACTTGAAGGAGCATGAACGACAACTCAGTGAATTATAGATTTCCTTGTATGAACCAACAACAGTGAAGAAAACAAATGCAAACGGTGGGACTTTGCAATTGAATCTCAAGTGCTGGCAACCAAGCAAATGATATTTTTGGCCTCGTAACTCAATCATTAAATCAGACAGTAAAAGGGACCTATGGAAGAGTAAGACCCCCTTACTGAATGCCTGTGTAACAGCAAAGGAGACCAGTAGGAGGTGATAATTACACTGGCAGTCAAAGTAGCATATAAATAACGATAGTTAACCATACTAGACTTTCTATGAACTCAAATAGATATACATTTTAGAACATAAAATATGCTGCTATAACATCTAAAACTGTTCATCTGTATCTCTACTTGATACAAGAGCTTTCACATCACCTCTCTAACAACTCTCCTCAATCCTAACCCCCATCCCCCAGACTTTTTCTTTGCTCCATCACCCATCTCCAATTCTGAGGTGTCCCTCTTATGCTCAACTTCTAACCTGTTGTCCCATCCCCTAGACCCCATCATTTCCTGACTCCTAGCTCATCCTTCCCTCATCCTCAGTCATTTTCTCTTTATTTGCTCCTTCCCTTCCGTTTTCAAGATCTGGTTACCTCTCCTTAAAAATGCTGTATATTCCCATTACCCTGATTTTCTCTTGGATCCCGCCCCCTGAATTGTCTTTCTAATTTCTCCACTCTACTGAAACTGCTCTTACTACAGCCTCCAAAGACCAAGTTTAAAAGGCTCTTCTGTTCTCAAACTGCAAAATATAAGGTCAAAGCACTTTCCTCTGGTTTAATTTTTTTACTGATGTTCTGTGGTATCATTGCTAATTTGATCATATTGGAATGATTGATTAATAGGCTGGCACAGCACAATGTTTCACACTGCCTTTTTGCTCTTTAAGCAAAAATTTACTATTCTTTTCCAGTGGAATGTGCCTCTACAATTTATTTACAAGATGATCCTCTCTGCTTTGCTATGAAAGCCAAAGGAATGAAAACAATTAAAAAGTTAATAATTCAGACGAGGAAAGCCTACCTTATGTTCTTACCTGGGGCATCTGTCCCAAATAGTGGAGGGTGAGTTTCTTTGGCTCCAGGTAGAGAATTTCTCCAAGCTCCTGGTAAGGTTTCCAGCTGGGTGTCCAATATCCGTGCTGAGTGAGTTGCTGGTGCCTCCTGTGGTAGTTCTCCCAAAATACTTGCTCCCTTGTGGATTCCCAGCAGTTATAAATAGTGCTACTTCTAGCTTGGACCTTTGCACCTTTCTGTGTGGGGATGGGCAATGGTCTTATGAGCACAAAATAACGAGGGTCCAAAGTCTTAGCGCTCCCAGGCATCCTGACTTTGCTGTTCATCAACTTCTACTGGCTAATTATACTGGTCCTTGGGTGGGACCCTGGTGCTTCTATTGCTGCTGCTGGTGATCTTGATCCCTCTCCTTTCACCTCCAAGCAACCCCTGCCACAGAACACAGCCCTTAAGACCAACAGTCATCTGCTGCATGGACCTCAGAGCAGATCTTCCTTTTAATTTACAAAGTAACTTATCAAAAGTATCTGCCACAAAATAACCTGAGATATAAAACCAATCCACTCTGCAGTATCCTTGGCCAGTGGAGCTAAATCGTTCATGAACAAACCCACAACCTGCCCCACTAAACCAACAGGCCAGGGACCCCACAACAAACAGGGCTGAACAGAGAGCTCTCTGGGATCCCTCTGAACAGTGTTATTTATTCATTTCAAAAGACACAATAAAAACTATCTCCTTGTGATTTGAATTCTAACAAGAAGACAATAGGTAGGCCTCAGACCAGGCGATGCGCCCCCAGCACGGAGACCCCCACCCCGAGCTCAGCAGCAGAGAGCCACCCTCCAGGGTTAAGGAGCTGATGCCCCCCTTTCACTGAGCCCCCCCATTCTCCCTTGGAGTCCAGGTGCTGAGCCCCGCCCCTCACTGAGCACCCCCCTTGGAGTCCAGGTGCTGAGCCCCGCCCCCCACTGAACCCCCCCCTCGGAGTCCAGGTGCTGAGCCCCGCCCCCCCCTCACAGAGCCCCCCTCGGAGTCCAGGTGCTGAGCCCCGCCCCGCCCCTCACAGAGCCCCCCTCGGAGTCCAGGTGCTGAGCCCCGCCCCCCACTGAACCCCCCCCTCGGAGTCCAGGTGCTGAGCCCCGCCCCCCACTGAACCCCCCCTCGGAGTCCAGGTGCTGAGCCCCCCCCACTGAGCCCGTCGCCCGGAGCGTGTCCCAGAAGCAGCCCGCCTCTACCCAGGCCACCCGCCCTAGACGGCGTTCCCCGTTGCCCTGACAACGCGACACGTGACTCAAGGGCCGCGGCCGCCTCCCCGTCGGTCCCTGTTCCGCGGGGGGCGGGGCAGAGCTGGTGCCGTCACCCGCCCGCAGAGCGGGCTGTGCCAACGGCCCTTCCCTGCAGCCTCCCGCCGCGGCCGGGGGCAGAGCCAGGACTCCGGCCTCCCATTGCAAGCCCTGGCCACCATCTTGCTTCGCTTTGCCGGTGAGCCTCTTCCACACAACTTTTCAAACCGCACGCCAATCTTGCCAATCAAGTCCCGGCTGCTCAAAAATGAGAATTCAAGATGAGTTTAATACTATATCTTTTCTGGCCTAAAATACATATAACACCCTATTATTTATAGTACACAGTTTCCTGTGAAGGAATATTTGTATTTTGTTGAAAACTCCCCCAACCTTTTGAATTCTATAAAACGTTGAGGGTATTATTTACAAATAGATGTTCTGTTTCCCCAAGAAGAGAGGCTTAAATGTAGGGGGAAAGTCTACAGTACTCCTATCCCATTTATTTTCTTTTACTTTAAATACTTTGCTGGAAATAAGAATGGGCAGCTAGGATACACAACTATTTTTCACAGTCCAAAGTGCCATCTTTCATGGCAATGCTGTAAAATAATTTACCCAAGCCTCCTACCTGGAGCAGTGGTTCTCAGCCAGGGGTAGGTGTACTCCTAGGGGTTTGCAGGGGGTACATCAACTCATCCAGATATTTGCTTAGTTTTACAAAAGGCTACATAAAAAGCACTAGCAAAGTCAGTACAAAACTAAAATTCATACAGACAATGACTTGTTTATACTGCTCTATATACTATGCACTGAAATGTAAGTATGGGATTATCTTTCAATTGATTTATTTTATAAAATTGTATGGTAAAAAATGAAAAAGCAAGCAAATTTGCAGTAATAATGTGCTGTAACACTTCTGTATTTTTAGGTCTGATCTTGTAAGCAAGTAGTTTTGAAAGTGAGGTGAAACTTCGGTTACATAAGAGAAAATCAGACTCCTGGAAGACTGAGAGCCACTGAGCTGGAGGACTAAACCTGCTAGCCAGAACTAGATACCAAAGATGAACTCTTCTCTCTCCCCCAGTCAGGCTTTGTTCAAATCATACTACTCCTTATGCACCATTTCCAAGACCTGGCCTTTTCTATCTGTGTGCAGAGCAAGGTAGGGATCTCCTGCCCTCCCTCTGCTGCCCCCCCCCCCATTATAATTTGTCCACAGGCAGTTCAGACTTCAGATCTGGTGGTCTGGAAAGAAAAAAAAAAGTTTGTTCCACTTTTCCAGCTGTGGTCTCAGTCTCTCAAGGACGTCAAAGTGAAAACTGTTACTGTAGGAAGCATCTAAAGGCATTTCTTAGCATTCTGCTTGGTCTGTTCTGGATGATTGCACCTCATTTCTGGTTTCTCATTTTAATTTTCTTGGGTTTTAATGTGTCCGACTCTCATGTGCTCATATAGTTAGTTTTGTCCTCACTCAAATATAAATTAAAATGCCACCGCCACCAGCACTCTGAGATGGTGAGTCAGAGCTGAGACTTTGGGTATGTCTACACTATGAAATTAGGTCGAATTTATAGAAGTTGGTTTTTTAGAAATCGGTTTTATATATTCGAGTGTGTGTGTCCCCACAGAAAATGCTCTAAGTGCATTAACTCGGCGGAGTGCTTCCACAGTACCGAGGCTAGAGTCGACTTCCGGAGTGTTGCCCTGTGGGTAACTATCCCACAGTTCCCGCAGTCTCCGCTGCCCATTGGAATTCTGGGTTGAGATCCCAATGCCTGATGGGGCTAAATGGGATGATGGGGGGAGGGATAGCTCAGTGGTTTGAGCATTGGCCTGCTAAACCCAGGGTTGTGAGTTCAATCCTTGAGGGGGCCATTTAGGGATCTGTGGCAAAAATTGGGGATTGGTCCTGCTTTGAGCAGGGGGTTGGACTAGATGACCTCCTGAGGTCCCTTCCAACCCTGATATTCTATGATTCTATGAAAACATTGTCACAGGTGGTTCTGAGTACATATCGTCAGGCCCCCGTTCCCTCCCTCCCTCCGTGAAAGCAAGGACAGACAATCGTTTCGCGCCTTTTTTCTTGAGTTACCTGTGCAGACGCCATACCACGGCAAGCATGGAGCCTGCTCAGGTAACCATCACCGTATGTCTCCTGGGTGCTGGCAGACGCGGTACGGCATTGCTACACAGTAGCAGCAACCCATTGCCTTCTGGCAGCAGACGGTGCAGTACGACTGGTAGCTGTCATCGTCATGTCCGAGGTGCTCCTGGCCACGTCGGCCAGGAGCGCCTGGGCAGACATGGGTGCAGGGACTACATCAGAAGTGACTTGACCAGGTCATTCTCTTTAGTCCTGCAGTCAGTCCTATTGAACCATCTTATGGTGAGCAGGCTGCCGATACTGATTGCTAGCAGTCCTACTGTACCATCTTCTGCCAGGCAGGCAAGAGATAAGGATGGCTAGCAGTCCTACTGTGCCATTTTCTGCCAAGCAGCCATGAGATGTGGATGGCTTGCAGTCCTTCTGCACCGTCTGCTGCCAGCCAAAGATGTAAAAGATAGATGGAGTGGATCAAAACAAGATATAGACCAGATTTGTTTTGTACTCATTTGCTTCCTCCCCCTCCCCTCCCCCGTCTAGGGGACTCATTCCTCTAGGTCACACTGCAGTCGCTCACAGAGAAGGTGCAGCGAAGTAAATCTAGCCATGTATCAATCAGAGGCCAGACCAACCTGCTTGTTCCAATAAGAACAATTACTTAGGTGCACCATTTCTTATTGGAACCCTCCGTGAAGTCCTGCCTGAAATACTCCTTGATGTAAAGCCACCCCCTTTGTTGATTTTAATTCCCTGTAAGCCAACCCTGTAAGCCATGTCGTCAGTCGCCCCTCCTTCTGTCAGAGCAACAGCAGACAATCGTTCCGCACCTTTTTTCTGTGCGGACGCCATACCAAGGCAAGCATGGAGGCCGCTCAGCTCACTTTGGCAATTAGGAGCACATTAACCACCACACGCATTATCCAGCAGTATATGCAGCACCAGAACCTGGCAGAGCGATACCGGGCGAGGAGGCGACGTCAGCACGGTCAAGTGAGTGATCAGGACATGGACACAGATTTCTCTCAAAGCATGGGCCCTGCCAATGCATGCATCATGGTGCTAATGGGGCAGGTTCATGCTGTGGAATGCCGATTCTGGGCTCGGGAAACAAGCACAGACTGGTGGGACCGTATAGTGTTGTGGGTCTGGGACGATTCCCAGTGGCTGCGAAACTTTCGCATGCGTAAGGGCACTTTCATGGAACTTCGTGACTTGCTTTCCCCTGCCCT
The DNA here is from genome assembly GCF_965140235.1 of Caretta caretta. NCBI lineage: Eukaryota > Metazoa > Chordata > Testudines > Cheloniidae > Caretta > Caretta caretta. The sequence continues at coordinate 10,082,281 of NC_134220.1, read as the reverse complement.
GAAGTGCATGAATGAGATGAGAGCAGCCCTCACAGTTGAGAAGCGAGTGGCAATAGCCCTGTGGAAGCTTGCAACGCCAGACAGCTACCGGTCAGTTGGGAATCAATTTGGAGTGGGCAAATCTACTGTGGGGGCTGCTGTGATGCAAGGTCTGCTGATATCAAGGGTAGTGACCCTGGGAAATGAGCAGGTCATAGTGGATGGCTTTGCTGCAATGGGATTCCCTAACCGTGGTGGGGCCATAGACGGAACCCATATCCCTATCTTGGCACCGGAGCACCAAGCCCGCGAGTACATAAACCGCAAGGGGTACTTTTCAATAGTGCTGCAAGCTCTGGTGGATCACAAGGGACATTTCACCAACATCAACGTGGGATGACCGGGAAAGGTACATGATGCTCGCATCTTCAAGAACTCTGGTTTGTTTCAAAAGCTGCAGGAAGGGTCTTTATTCCCAGACCAGAAAATAACCGTTGGGGATGTTGAAATGCCTATAGTTATCCTTGGGGACCCAGCCTACCCCTTAATGCTATGGCTCATGAAGCCATACACAGGCAGCCTGGACAGTAGTCAGGAGCTGTTCAACTACAGGCTGAGCAAGTACAGAAGGGTGGTAGAATGTGCATTTGGACGTTTAAAGGCGCGCTGGCGCAGTTTACTGACTCACTTAGACCTCAGTGAAACCAGTATTCCCACTGTTATTACTGCTTGCTGTGCGCTCCATAATATCTGTAAGAGTAAGGGGGAGACATTTATGGCAGGGTGGGAGGTTGAGGCAAATCGCCTGGCTGCTGGTTACACGCAGCCAGACACCAGGGCGGTTAGAAGAGCACAGGAGGGCGTGGTGCACGTCAGAGAAGCTTTGAAAACCAGTTTCATGACTGGCCAGGCTATGGTGTGAAAGTTCTGTTTGTTTCTCCTTGATGAAACCCCCCGCCCCTTGGTTCACTCTACTTCCCTGTAAGCTAACCACCCTCCCCTCCTCCCTTCGATCATCGGTTGCAGAGGCAATAAAGTCATTGTTGCTTCACATTCATGCATTCTTTATTCATTCATCACACAAATAGGGGGATGACTACCAAGGTAGCCCAGGAGAGGTGGTGGAGGAGGGAAGGAATTTGCCACACAGCACTTTAAAAGTTTACAACTTTAAAATTTATTGAATGCCAGCCTTCTGTTTTTTGGGCAATCCTCTGTGGTGGAGTGGCTGGTTGGCCGGAGGCCCCCCCACCGCGTTCTTGGGCGTCTGGGTGTGGAGGCTATGGAAGTTGGGGAGGAGGGCGGTTGGTTACACAGGGGCTGTAGTGGCAGTCTGTGCTCCAGCTGCCTTTGCTGCAGCTTAACCATACACTGGAGCATACTGGTTTGATCCTCCAGCAGCCTCAGCATTGAATCCTGCCTCCTCTCATCATGCTGCCGCCACATTTGAGCTTCAGCCCTGTCTTCAGCCCGCCACTTACTCTCTTCAGCCTGCCACCTCTCCTCCCAGTCATTTTGTGCTTTCCTGCACTCTGACATTATTTGCCTCCACGCATTAGTCTATGCTCTGTCAGTGTGGGAGGACAGCATGAGCTCAGAGACCATTTCATCACGAGTGCGTTTTTGTTTTTCTTTCTAATCTTCACTAGCCTCTGGGAAGGAGAAGATCCTGTGATCATTGAAACACATGCAGCTGGTGGAGGAAAAAATAAAGGGACAGCGGTATTTAAAAAGACATTTTATAAAACAGTGGCTACACTCTTTCAGAGTTAACAACAAGGTTTACATTACATACATAGCACGTGCTTTCGTTACAAGGTCGCATTTTGCCTCCCCCCACCACATGGCTACCCCCCAACCCTCCCCTTCCCCGTGGCTAACAGCGGGGAACATTTCTGTTCAGCCACAGGCAAACAGCCCAGCAGGAACGGGCACCTCTGAGTGTCCCCTGAAGAAAAGTACCCTATTTCAGCCAGGTGACCATGAATGATATCTCACTCTCCTGAGGATAACACAGAGAGAGATAAAGAATGGATGTTGTCTGAACGCCAGCAAACATACACTGCAATGCTTTGTTGTACAATGATTCCCGAGTACGTGTTATTGGCCTGGAGTGGTAAAAGTGTCCTACCATGGAGGACGCAATAAGGCTGCCCTCCCCAGAAACCTTTTGCAAAGGCTTTGGGAGTACATCCAGGAGAGCCGCGAATGCCAGGGCAAATTAATCCTTTCACATGCTTGCTTTTAAACCACATATAGTATTTTAAAAGGTACACTCACCGGAGGTCCCTTCTCCGCCTGCCGGGTCCAGGAGGCAGCCTTGGGTGGGTTCAGGAGGTACTGGCTCCAGGTCCAGGGTGAGAAACAGTTCCTGGCTGTCGGGAAAACCGGTTTCTCCACTTGCTTGCTGTGAGCTATCATCATCTTCTTCATCCCCAAAACCTGCTTCCGTGTTGCCTCCATCTCCATTGGTTCATGGGTCTTTTCCTCTCTACCTGGCCAGTGCATCTGAGTTGAGAGTGCTGTCCAGAGCAGTCACAATGGAGCACTCTGGGATAGCTCCCGGAGGCCAATACCATCGAATTGTGTCCACAGTACCCCAAATTCGACCTGGCAAGGCCGATTTAAGCGCTAATCCACTTGTCAGGGGTGGAGTAAGGAAATTGATTTTAAGAGCCCTTTAAGTCGAAAAAAAGGGCTTCATCGTGTGGACAGGTGCAGGTTTACATTGATTTAACGCTGCTAAATTCGACCTAAAGTCCTCGTGTAGACCAGGGCTAGGCACCAGTAGCAGTAGGAATCGGATGTGGTACTTGAAAGCTTTGTTGCAAGCTAAAGGGTTCTGACAAACAGCAGAGTCTTGTTAATTTCATTTTGCTGCTGCTTCTTGCAACACTTTGTACAGCAGGTGTATATACATACTAAAAACCTTTAGGAAATAATTCCATGATTTTCTTAATACAGATTGGAACATCTCATTTAGTGTTAGACTTTTTTCTGGGGATTTGAACAGAAAGGCCTGATCCACTATCATGCCAAAAATTTTTTTTCTTTGGAGCAACCTTAATGACTAAAAATTTGATTTTACATAAATACAATGATCCCTGTCCTTGAAAAATGGAGATTTGATGGGTCTTAGTGATTTGTTTGCATTAGAACAAATCTCATTTGATAATCTGAAGACTAAAGCAAGTAACTCTTCCTGAGCTCATCTCCGGGCTCTCCTGCTGGCTGTTTGTTTTGGCGGCCGGGAAGCATGTGTATGTTGTGTGTGTGCGCGCATGCATATATTTCCAATGAATAATGCTTCAAGATCTATTTTTACCTATTTTCAGTCTTTGTTAACATTCTTAATATAGACTCAGATTTAAGGCCAGAAGGGACCATCATGATCTAGTCTGGCCTCCGGCATATCGCACTCCACCGAACCTCACCCCCACCCACTCCTGTAATAGACCCCTAACCTCTGGCTGAGTTACTGAAGTCCTCAAGTCATGATTTAAAGATTTCCAGTCATAACAAATCCACCATTTACTCTAATTCAAACCAACAAGTGACCCACACTCCATGCTGCAGAGGAAGGCCTCTGCCAGGGTCTCTGCCAATCTGACCCGGGAGAAAATTCCTTCCCGACACCAAATATGGCCATCAGTTAAGACCCTGAGCATATGGGCAAGACCCACCAGCCAGATACCAGGGAAAGAATTTACTGTAGTAACTCAGAGCCCTTGCCCTCTACTGTCCCATCTCCAGCCACTGGAGATATTTGCTACATGCAGTTGCAGATGGACCATGTGCCATTGTAAGTGATCATACCATCCCCTCCAATAATCTATCAAGCTCAACCTTGAACATAGTATTTATTTCATTTCAATTTCATTAGAAAATCCACCCATCCAAAGCTCTTGAACACGTCTGATAGTATAGTGTACAAATCTTATCACTGAACTAATGAACTCCTCTTTTCCCTGCGATCCAGTCAGTATGCACAGAAATTATCCCCTTAGCTCCCTTGCTCCAGCCACACATTCCTCAAATGATTGGATGAACAGATGACTTTCTGGATATGCTGCAAGTGCTTACAGGCTTGAATTGTACCTAAAAACTAATTGACAAACACTGGTATAATGCACTCTTTGCTAGATGTGTCATGGAGCAGTGGGTAGCCACAATCTGTACAAAGAGCCCTATGCCAAGCCCTGGGTGGCTTGCTGGGGTGCCTAAGGGCAGTCCCCAGCCCATGATCCTGGCGCGCACCATCTAGGACAGGTGGTTGGTCCAGGGCTCCCCACAGCGGCTCTTATCATGGCCCAGCTTTGGCTTCCAGCCTGGCTGGAAGCAAGGCCTTGCGGGGAAGAGCAGGGACAGGGCCTCGTGGTGAGGAGGGGCTGAGGTGGGCCACTGGGAAGAGGCTGGCGCCACCCCAAGCCTTGCTTGGCAGGTGTGAACCAGTACCACAGGGAATTTGGGACAAATTCTGTACTGGAGTCGTTCAGCCCAGGACTGGGACTTGAACTCTGCATTTTGGAACAGTCCTGCCCATTCGGAATAGGTGGTCACCCTAGGTGAGTCTCTTAGTACATGAAAAGGAGGTGGCAATTCACAGGAAGCCATACAAGCACCTTCTAGTGAGATAGCTAGTGCATGGTTGTTTGCTCTGTGTTAATAGCAAACAACAAACATCTTTATCAGTGAAGTTGAAGCCTTTATCATTTTGCTGTTAGTGCTACATCCCGTCTTTACAACCCAAGCTCTCTCACGCTCATGCCTCCTCCTTTTCACCTCCACAGAATCTCCTGTTCTTTTCTTTGTCATCACTTTTTTCACTTCCCCTCTCATGCTACAGGCTGACGCAGGTGTGAAGAAGGGCCCCTGGCCCTTTAAAGTTTTACATGTGACTTTCTGCATTAGCAGCCTCTTTCTTACCAGGCAAAAGGTATTGATTTCAGTGGGAGATTCCCGACATTAAAAGGGTCTACAGCTTCAGACCCTATGTTAGGAAGGATCAGGTAGTTGTTCTCCACCTTGTATATACCACTTCTTGCCGGCGTTTGTCCCTCAACACTTCCTCTGCTTTGAAAGTTGACTGGAAAATTCCTTCTGGACGGGCAGACAATGAACAACAATTGAATCAGCTTCAAGATGCTCAAGCCCCTTGCCCAACATTGAGTGCGGCTCAGTTTAGCCTATTTATATGGAAATGCCACTGTGTTTTCTCGACGGTAGTGCTGTATATATTATTCAGAAACAAAAACATGGATTTGCAGGTTTACATTTTTGGAGACGAAGTATGCACAAACATTTTTATTCTGTGACACGTGAAGAATCATGAGTAGAGCTTTCCAATTTGGTCAGCACCAGTTCTACAGGCAGCAGATTCTTTTAGTACCTATTTTTATGTTCTCTCAGATAAATTTCTCTGCTGCTCTGTTCATTGTCTAGTCACATTTTCCAGGGTTATTCTGAGAAAGACAGAGACGAATGTATATTTTTGAAGGTTTTCTGTCTGTAATTTCTCCATCCAACATACAATTTTGGTGGCAATTTAACAGCTCTTACAAATTACATCATCATTATTTCTTGGTTGTCAGAGTAGAAGTCATGTCTTTTTACCACAATTTTTTCAGTTTTATTGCCACTATATTTAAGGAAAAAAAAACCTTCATTTTTTTTCTCCTTTTTTGGTCCTTCACCTCTATTTTCTTTTTCCTCAAGGGCAGTCTCGGAATTTCAAGGCCGGTTCCTGACGATCAGATGATCCAGTATTTTCTCCTCTTTTGGCAGTTTTGTAGAAACTCGCTCTTCCTTCAGTTCCTTCCACCTAAATGACACCTCTTAATAAATTACCCTGTGTCTTTCAAACAAACGTCTTTGAATGTGACATTTTGAACATATAATAGTTGCATTCCAGTGTATACCTTTATCGGGCAGCGAGCACAAGGCCAATAGAAAATCACTGGTGCAGAAAATAAAAAGATTTGCATATTTGCGCTCTTGCCCTCCTGTCCAAGACAATTGTGCTCTGTTCTGTATTTTCAAAAAAAAAAGTTTGATTTTAATATGGGAGGAATTCTGTCAAGAAATAGCAAAAGCTCCCCTCCCCCAACCTCACTTTAATTATTGAGCCGATTTTCCTACCCAAAGGGTAGAAGCAATAGCATCCACAGAGGTATGTGCCTCCTTCTCAGTCTGAATGGAGTATTATCTTCAGTGTGTGTCATTTCAAGTCACAGTGCAGGGATGGTGGAAGCTGGTCCAATCAGTAAGCCTAATGCAGCAGCAAAGAGGGAGTATTTCTCCAAAGTTTCAGTCTTCAGGCATTTGAGTCAAATGCATACTACCCCACAAAACTGGGGAGGAGGGAGTGAGAATGGATTAACTGACACCTCCACGTCCCCTCCAGCCTGACACTTCTATGAAAATTGGTTGAACACAAAACACGCTGTGAATATCGGAATTTTTAAACCAGTCTGGTTCCACTACATTCATTCCCCTTCCCTATTTAAATTTCCTCAGAGTTTAGGAATAGTCAGAGACCTAGGACATGTGCAATGCATGCTGAAGAATAAAACTGTAGAAAATAAAGTATGCTCGCTTGCGATTGTGCATACTCACACAAGAAATCAAATGCTACGTTACACTCCCCAGGACCCAATCCAAAGAATAGTGATGTCAAAGGAAAGCCTTCTTTTGACTCCAATGAGCTCTGAATCAGATCCCTAACCAGGCAACAAGAATGTACTGCGAATTATGGGCCTGAACCTCATTCACACAAAGGCCTCTTTATATCACTGGGGTAGCGTAAAGGCCCCTTAAAGCGGGAATAAGTTCTATTTATATCCACTTTAAGTACAGTGGCATGCCCAGAGTGGTGTAAAGTGGTTGCAGCATAAATAAGTAGTAAGAAGCCCTTGGAGTTTTCCCATCGGCTTCAGAGGGGCCAGGATTTCACCCTCTGTGTTGAATTTGACGAGCTTGAATTCTGAATATGTAAGAACATTAACACGCCATGTGCACATGAGCTATAGACCATGACTCTTCCCATCATTATCGAGTAAATAAGCAGTATTTCCAGTCTCAAGCATTCAAAAAAATCATGAGGCAGCCCCCAAAAATCACAGTGGTCTTGCAAATCTCAAGCAAAAGTTAAAATGCGGTGTTCTTTCTAGGTTACCTTCTGGTTGCTGAAGCTTTAGGATACACTCGCTTCCAGCTTTTCACCCCAACCATTAGGACTAGAAACTTATTTAAAATACATACAATGACGGGGCGGGGGGGAGGCAGCCAAAATGCAGGACAAACATCTGACAACCTGCCCCCGAGTCCTGGCCAGTGGTGCGGCAGGGCTCAGGCAGGCAGCCTCCCTCTCTGCTACTTTGCTCCCGGAAGCGGCCAGCATGTCCATGTGGCTCCCGGGGGTGCGTGGTGGGTCTCTGTGCACTGCCCCTGCCCCGAGTGCCGACTCTGCAGCTCCCATTGGCCGGGAGCTGCATGGGTGGTTTGGCTCCCAAAGCGGGACACACGAGGTAAGCGCCACCCCCCTACCACAGCCTTTCTATACAGGTAGTGGTGGATTTAAAGTTAGTGGGACTCTGTGTGCAGCTTCATTTTTGGAGGCCCCTCCTTGGGACCCAGCTGCCTGCAGGCACTGCCCCTGCAGCTCCCATTGGCCATAGTTCCCAGCCAATGGGAGCTGCAGAGTCGGTGCTTGGGGCAGGAGCAACACATGGACACCCCCCCTGTCCCCCAGGGGCTGCAGAGAAATGCCAGCCACTTCCAGGAATGAAGCGGCGCAGAGGGAGGGAGGCAGAGCGGGCAGGGAGCCACCTTAGCCCTGCTGCTGGCACATCTCTGCATGCCCCTTGGGGGAGTGGGGGCAGGTCTACTTGCGCTGCCCGGGGCAGGGGCAGTGCACAGAGCTGCCTCCCCCCCCCCCCCCCCCCGGCCAGGGGCGTACAGAGACGTGCCAGCAGCCGGCTGCTTCTGGGAGCAGCGTGGGGCCACCAGCCACGACATTCAGGCAAGCCTGCCTGAGCCCTGCTGTGCTGCCGGCTGGGACTCGGGGGCAGGTTGTCAGATATTTGTCCTGCATTTTTTGGGGGGGGGGGACCCTGTCATTGGTGGCCCTGTGCCACCGCATGGGTTGCTTCATGGTAAATCTGCTCCTGTGTACAGGGGAAGCAGCACAAATGAATACACAATGTGCTATCAAATGCACAAAGTAAACAAATGGGAAACACAATAGAGGAAGTATTTCCCTCTCTTCATTAACTTCTTTCAGCTACTGTGATCTTTAACGCTGTTCGGAACTCCCGTGGGTGCCCGCACCACTTAGGCAGCTTTGACACTCTCAGCTAGGGTGGACAAGACCTTTAGGCAGAAGAGTGATTTTAGAGTTGATGACCACCATTGAAAATTCTTTGGGGCTTAGAGACCTTCAGCCTGCCTCTCGGTTGCCTGAACCTTGGGTATTAACAAACGAGGGCACAGTCGGTGAAAATCACTAGGATCCTGATCCGGTAACATTTTTCCAGATTACCACTTTGCATTGTGATGCACAAGATACAAAGTGAATGCACAAGATACAGGGTAATGAAATACTAGGCCCTTTTTGTAAAATTTTCAAAAGCACTGAAGTGATTTATGAGCCTAAATCCCATTGACTTTCAGTGAGATTTAGACACTTGAAAACATTCCCCTTTCTCCTCATACTAGTCTAGAAAGTATCATGCACACCAGAAACACTAAAAAAACAAACAAAAAAAAGGACAAGACATCCATTTGGAATTTATCCCGAGAAGTGGACTTCACTGCATTGAAGCATTGTCAGTAATTACCTCTTGAACCATTCCATAATGAAGGGACCTGGGGGACAATCTCATGGAAAAAGAGCAGCAAACTCTTCCAGGTCAGATTGCATCCCTGAGTCTGCAGAATAATCAGATGGGAAAATGAGAGGGAGTCTCCAACAGAGGTTCTGAGCCATAGCTGGGTCTGAAGGGGCCCTCCAAGCCCAACACTGCAAGAAAATCTGAAATTAGTGGGGGACCACAATAAGTAAGGATGACTCCTCTATTTGGAGTGATGAGCCAGAAGGGTCTATATCCAATTGTCAGGTCAGTTCACTCTGGTTAAAGCCGGGGGCGGGGGGGGGATGGGGAACTTCAGTAGAGTACTGTACATCCCCTTCCTGTTCCATAGCTCAAAGGGCATGTCTACACTGCAATCAGAGTGGTGACAGCAGCACGTGTGGACATATCCCAGCTCGCTCTGATCTAGCTAGCTCAATCAACAATAGCCGTGACGTTGTGGCACATGAGCTGCACAAGTCCACCCAGGTATGTATTTGAGCAGCTAGCCTGTGCTGCCACCCATGCTATCCCAGCTTCATTGCATTTATTATTTGAGCTAGCTGGGGTGCACCCACATGTGCGGCCATCACCTCTTTGATTGTAGAGTAAATATACCGACAGTCCCCTCACCTCAGTCTCACTCCACACCTGCTCTCTCCCACTCTCCATTCCCTCGCCTTTGCTTTAGCAGACCTCGAACCAACCCTCCCTACCCCCCCCCCCAAATTGTGGCACTAACATGACATTTGCCACCATCACATTGATCACTCTGCTTGTACATTCTTTCCCTTTCTCCTACCCTTTCTCTGACTTGTTTATTTAGATTGTAAGCTCTTTGGAGCCAGAACTGTTTATTACTGTGTGTTTATACAGCACCCAGCACAACGGAGCCTTGCTCTGTGTTGGTCCCTATGCATTACCATAGGAAACTTCATAATACATTCTGCAAACAAGCATGGAAAGAAGCTACCTCTTGGCTGGTGTAATTGAAGCACAGTTTATAAACAAGACATCTAGATTTGTTTCAGAAAGAGGGGATTCAGGAGCCTTGTGAAAAAGATGGTATGTGGATTGAAATAAACCAGACCTAAGCAAGTGTGTTGGACCAGATGGCTATTTCGTATTCCTAATGTGTTTTATGTTCTTGTTCACAGAAGAAACATGCCAGAAAATTGTTTTTAAAAACAAAACCTACCTCTAATGATTTGGAATTCAGATGGAACATTGACTTTTTGCAAAAAATCACCATGTGATGATAATGATAGTTTGTTATTGATATTCATGTCTTTGTTAACAGAGTCTCAAGGCGAGGCAGTGCAAGAGTGGAATCTCATGCTGTCATAAGGAAGGGTTTGGTATGGGAATAACAGCCTCAAGATTAATACTTTCTGGGATAGAGTGGACTGGGTTTATTACAGATTTGAGGGACAGGGGAGGTAAAAGCCATACCTCTGCCAGACCGCTGCCTATTGGCTGTCCTCAGGAGCAAAAAGCTAGTGTCCTTAAAAGGGACACTTATAGGTAGGGCCCTATGAAATTCACAGTCCATTTTGATCAATTTCACAGTCATAGGATTTTTAAAATAGTAAATTTCATGATTTCAGCTATTTAAATCTGAAATTTCACAGTGTTGTAACGGTAGGGGTCCTGTGGGGGGGGGGGGGGCGGGGAAGGCGGGTCCCCAGGTTTTTGTAGGCTGGGTTGCAGACTATAACCCTCAGCTGGGCCCTCGGTCAGCAGCCGCCGCTCTCCAGCCACCCAGCTCCAAAGGCAGCCGCACAGAAGACAGGGTGGCCTGGCAGGGTGTTGCCACCCTAACTTCTGCGCTGCTGCTGGCAGGGCACCGCCTTCAGAGCTGGACCCCCGGCCAACAGTCGCCGCTCTCCAGCCACCCAGCTCCGAAGGAAGCGCAGAAGTAAGGATGGCAATACTGCAACACCCCTAAAATAACCTTGTGACACCCCCCCCCCGCAACTCCCTTTTGGCCCAGACCCCCAATCTGAGAAATGCTGGTCTCCCCCGTGAAATCTGTATAGTATAAGGTAAAAGCGCACAAAAGACCAGATTTCACAGTCTGGGACGCGTATTTCAGGGCTGTGAATTTGATAGGGCCCTACTTATAGGATTGGCTACAAAAGTGTCTTGGGTGTGAGATCTGAGGTACAGCTGACCTGGGGTAAGTGACTGGTCCTTTGGGACTTGAGTAAATGGAGTATTATTATGATTTTTAGTGCAAGGCACCATCTAATCACAAAGACAAGCTTGCCTGGGTGGCAAGATGGGCCAGAGTGCCCCAGGGGACAGTCTCTGGCTCCATGTTAAGGCTGTTACAGTGCTTGCAGAGTTCACACCTGATACTTGGTTGGGGACAATCTAAGTACAGAACACACAACCAGCTTGGGGTTTGTGCCCAGCTTCTTAGCAGTCCGCCCTGTGGTTGGCACTCACAGTCATGAGCCACTCCAGGCAGCCTGACACCTCTCTTTAGAGGAGCAGTGAACTTGGGAAGGTTTGGTTAGTGCTGCAGTGAAGGGGGCTGAGCCTTGCTGGGGAGACTCAGCATTGTTGGTGTCACCCTGCAAGGAGGGGTATCCAGGCTGGGGGAACAAGGCTAAAGTCAGGGTGCTGTGAGGAGGCTGTGGCCAAATCTGCACAGCACAGAAGCACCCAGGGTTACCCAGGAGGTGGTGACAACCCTTTAGGAGTCTGGGTGAACCCCTAAAGCATAAAAAAACCCCAAAACAAAACACATCCCACATTTATACCTTTGCAAAAAGTTTAAATGTATATGTATGTGACGGGGGCAAATTATACCGCAAGGCACAGAGCAATGGAGAATCTAACCCCCGAGATGTAAGTTATTTCATTTCTCTGGGCCTTTATAAATGTGCAGTAGTGGCAATGGGTAAGTAAAGGCCAGCTCTTATCTGCCCATCAACCTAGATCCCTTCAATTGGCTGATTTCTTATAGTCATCCCACAGAGGTGGGTCTTGCGAGATCTGAAGGAGGAGAGAGAAGCAGTTGCACAAACTAAGCATGGGATTGGCATTCCAGGAGTAGGCTACTGCATGGAACGTGGAGCAAAGTCAATTGTGAAAGAAGCTGATGAAAGAACAGGTACTTTTCACACCACATGAAGGAAACGGATTGAAAAGTCTCTGAAGAAGCTGTCAAAATTCAACCCCCAGCCCCCATAGCTTGGAACTCGCCTATTGCATTTGTTCACCTTCTGTCTTCCTCCCAAGCAACAGACAAGCCAAACATTATTTTATGATCCCAACATCTGGCAAGCAGCTCCCAGCAACCCTCTAAGCCTGTCACCATAAAAATAAATCTGCACGTTTCAGTGGCCGACTTCATAAAAGTATATGAAAAGTAGTTAAAGGGATATTTCACAAAGCCAATAATATAAATGCAACCTCTGAGCTAACTAAAGCAGCAATAAAAAGGAAAACCAGCTTCCCATCTGTGGAAATGGAGGTTATTTTATAAAGGTTCTAATTAGTTCTGCCAGGTCCTGCAGTTTATTTAATTTCATCAGGCAAGTGATAGAGCACTAGATGCTACAGACTTCACAAATAATAGTTCTTTTGAGGTAAACCGAGAGGGATAATGAAGCCAGGGGGAAGAGAAGCTGCCTGTTGGAAGAGTCTCTCATTAGGTCCTGCGACACAATACACTTGCAAGCACTCCTTTTCATCTGTGCCCAGAGGATTGAGTTTTTAGCTGAAGTAGTGAACGAACATTAAGGGCAGCATCCTGAAAACCTGAGCCACAGGTTTTCCAGCAGAGAGCAGCAAGTCTCTGGTCATGGTGGGAAAGCCAAGGTCAAAGCCAAAATGGAATTAAGAGTTTCCCAGTGAAGAGCTGTGGTTTGTGGGAATAATAAGCCGCATGTCAATGCTTTTCATATCCTTGACTATCCAATCCAGCTCAGGTTTCTTCAGACCAGGATGGCATGCGGGGCTGTTTCAAATGACAGTCTGAGCAAGGTAGACTTCACTTCACAAATTGGTTTTCATTAAAACCTTTCTGACCCTAAGTGAAGTCTCCCCTTGCCTGGATGCAGTCTGCATGCCAGCTCAGTTATCTGCCAGCTGGAGAGGGTGAGGGGGGACAGAATGATTTAAGCTTCATTCTGAATGCTGTCAATACTGTTCTTGGTTACTTAGCAAGTGTGTTTATTTTGCAGGCATTTCTATGGCACCCATCACCATAGTCCAAACCCCTCCCATGCTTTAATGAAACAATCTACACAGGAGGTAGGCAAGATAGGGCCCCTAGGAGGTATGCAAGTATTGTTAGGGCTTCTTGAAACTTTTCCATCAAAAAACATTTTCTGACAGAATGGTGGGTTTGCAAGTAAAAGAATTTTGTGGAAAGATGACTGTTTTCCCTCAAAAATTCAGTTTTCCTGGCATTTAATTTCCGAGACCCAGTCTTCCAGTTAAGTGTGAACAAAACACGTAGCTGGTCAGAAAAAACACCTGCCCATCTCTCCCCCTCAATTGAAAAACCAATGACTTTTTAGTAGTTTTTTGCCACTTGATTTAGAGTTTTGATAGTTTTTTGGCAAACACATTCTTGGTTTTCTTGTAATTGTTTTTCCCCTCCCCCCACTCCCACGCAAAACATCTAAATTATTCATGGAAAACACAAGCCATTTTCTGACCAGCTGTAAGTGTTATTTTTCACATGGAACAGCTGGGAAACTGAGGCACAGAGAAATGGGCACAAAATTGCCCAAAGTCACTCACAGGAGGGCTAATTTTCCATTGCCCTTCAGCTTGGGTGGTCATTTGCATCTGCGCAACTTGCTTGTAAAATTCTTTGCACTGGTACAGATGACTGCATGAGGTGTAGAGCAACAGAGAATCAGTCTCTGGGAATCGGTGTCAGTGCCAGGAGCTGACTCCAGGTCCCCTAAATCTCAGGCCATTGCCCTTCACCACAGGACCATCCTTCCGAGGTCAAGGTGAAGGTGGAGCCCACTCCACTTGAAGTTGCCTCTTTTCTAAACCATCTCCTGGAGAACAAAGTAGATCTATGGGACGAGCTATCACAAAGGCAGGCTTGCCTGGGTGGCGAGAGAGTCCCTTTGGGCACCCCCGTCTGTCATTCCATGTTAAGGCTGTTCTAGGGTTTTAGGAGTTCACTTGATACTTGGTTGGTGACATTGAATTCTAGAACACAAAACCAGTTTGGGGCTTGTGCCCTGGTTTGTAACACTCTCTTCCCCGAGGTTGGCACTCATGTTTGTGAGCCACTCCAGACAGCCTGACAGCACCCTGCGGCTGTGGCCAAAGACAGACAGACAGTGTCACACATCACTGACAACTGCAGTGATCAGCATCACTAGCATGCTTTCAGCTCTATAGGAACGGGTGTGAAAAGGTGCCTGTGGACTGGATTCCACTGCAGCAAATAGAACCAGATCACGGCCCATGGAGGGCTGGGTCGGATGTTTGCCACATAACTTGGGTTAATGAGTACATCCTCTCATCCCTGGCATCACAACCTGGACTAGGACTCCTGAGATGTGTCTGGGATCTTCCAAACGCTGAAGTTTATGAACGAATCAGAAGAGAGTTTACTCTTTTCATTGCTTCTCTGCCTGCAATGGTACTTATGAAGTCATCTTAATGACAAATGAGCTCATCATGATTAATGCTTTAACAGTACATAGCGAAGGGATTAGTCATGATTGGGACCCGAGTCAAAAATATTACCGACTACTTTCGCAACAACAGCAGTGTTTGTACTTGAAAACCAGGAATTCGGAGTTCTCTGCTGCTCGTAACTATGTGCCCAAGTCTCCTCTTGCTCGCACTGATGCAAGTCAGCAGTAATGCCACAAAACAGACAAAGCAGATGTGAGGGGAGAATCAGACCAGACACCCCGCATGTTCCGGTTATGCACAGCGAAGCATAAAAGTTCAGCCTCGGTGCTATACGGGAAAAGATGCCAAAACTAACCAGAGAGCAGGAAGCACTGCAGATGAAACACTAGCCCCACTGACGTCAATTGCAAAACTCCCATTAGCTTCAATAAAGTCAGGATTTCACCCTGTACCTTTTGAAAAGCTATTCTTGTGAAAAAGGACTTGGGCAAAAAGCCAAAAGACCTGAATCTGCACTGCCTACAACTCCTTTGTCCTATGGGATAGGAGTCCGAAGACCAGCTTGAACTAGAGAGGAGAGTATGATAAAGCTGAAATGTGAGTGACTTAGATGATTCTGATGTGATCAGGTAACAAGCAGTTTTTAATTGGCCTCACTTGGAGAGCAGCCATGTAATTTAACAGAAGGAGCAAACATGCACGCAAAATACAGAAAAGTGCAACCCTGTTAAAATAAGAGACATTATAATGTCAGGCGAATTGCAATTTGTTTGACACAGTGCTATATTTGTGCTTTTTCGGAAGAATGTCTCCATGGAGGCTAATTAGATGTTGCTAGAAAACAGGCTGGAATTGGCTGTGGTATGGTCTGCCTGCTGCCAAGCATTACCTAGCAAACAATCCCCGATGCAGAAACCAGCAAACTGAGCACTGACAAGTATCTTCAGACTCTCTGAAAACCCTGCTCAGCATTCAGCCTTTGAGTATGACATTGGGCAGCTCCTGCCAACATCCATCTCTCATAATTTCCGTGTGGAGTCTAGTCTCTCCTTCCTTCCCCCCCCCCCCTTCACAACCTCTCCTTTCTCCGCCTCCCGATTTTAAGGGACACAATGTTTTATTCATTGGTGACTAGTCATAACAGCTTGCGTCACAGACCCCTTGGTTTTAGAAGCTGTGTCACTCTTCCTTCCAAGAGACGGTTGGGAGAGCATTATGTTCACTTTGAGAGATAAAGCAACCTCTCTTTGGGACATCATGTCAGTCAAAGACCATAGCAGGACAAGTCAACAATTGCTTCCAAAATAGGCCCTTCCCAGAGCAGGGGTGTTCTCTTTCTTCAGACTGTTAACGTACTGTCCCGAAAGAGCCATTACTTCGATTACAAGCATCACCAAAATTCTCACACACCTGGCACTCTAGTAACTATGAGTATATAGTACCCCCCCCCTTTTTTTTTTAAACTGGGGCCCCTAACTCAATCTGAAACCAACTGCTTCATGCCACCTCCTAAACCTCGCTATTGCAGTTATCCTCTCTCTCCTCCAGCAAGAGGAGACCGGGGGGGGTGGGAGGGGGAATTATAACTGGGATCAATAAAACTATTCCTAAGCCTTTTTGAAAAAATGTAGTAACCATAAAAAAAGCTGATGTCACTTGGTTTTTATTATCTAACACCTGTGATGTAGCTTTACTGTAAAGTGGCGTGGAAGATCGGCAGTGAGATTTATAGGCTGTGTGAGGTTTAAACTCTGTGCATTGTGGCTTACAGCGCGTTATTGGTAGGGGGTGAATTACTCACACAGTGATGGTACTGGAAATACCCACAAGTAATTCCTGAAGCCGGGTGGGGGAGCAGGAGGTTAAAGGACAGTTTTTCCCATTTCTGTGCCAAGTTTTATGTACTAATAACTGCAGGCACAGTTGGGTTCATTTCTGTGCCTAAAAACCCAATATGTAGGGGGAACTAGGAGGTTAGATGTCTAAATGCCAAACTCTTCCCTGACAGTGATGAGAGCCTGTAACACTGGCAGGCTGGAGAGGGTGAGGCCCTATCCCCTCTGCATGGCTCCCCCATGGCAATAGCTCCAGAGCCATGGGTGCAGTATCTGCTGTTCCTAGGAGTCCATAGATTTGTCTGGAGTTCCTCTCGCTCCACCTAACACAAGGCAGCTTGGTGGGTGTTAAGCAAATGAACGGGAGCAGCCAGAGGCCCTTCCCCGCTTCCTAAACTAAGGAAGTCAGGGCCCAAGGAGGCAGGAGAGAACAGTTATTAGAAGAGGAAGGATGGTCCAGTGGCTAGGACGTGGGCTGAGACTCAGGAGATTGGATTCAGATTCCTTGCTTTGCCATAAGCTTCTGCAGTGACCTTGGGCAAATAGATTCTCGAAGGTATCTAGGGACCTCAGTCTACATCCAAGCCCCAGTGGCATTTTGGAAGCCACTGCTCAGCTGTTGCCTAACTCTGCAGGCAGTTAAGTCTCTCCTGGTTGCCATCTGCCAAGCCATCTAAGCCCTGACACTACTCTGTAGCTGACAAGCTGCTCAGAGCCATAGCTCAAGCTGAAGCCCTAAAGCAGGATTCTCAAACTAGGTAGGGAAAAGCCGATCTCACCAGCAGGCCCCACGCCGTAGGCATGCTCTGAGCCACCTGATACCTGTCAGGCCAAGGCTGGAGGCAGGCAACTGATGAGGTCGGGGGGAGGTGGGGAAGAGGGGTGGCAGCAGGGTAGACCTGCACAGAAGACTGCAGGGGACTCAGGGCACAGGTAAGAAAGGCGTAAAGCATGAGCAGGAAACACACATGCTTAGTCAATGCAGCAGAGACCACTTAAGCGGCTGACGGGGTTTAGGTGCCCATCTCCAGGAGAGGGTCCATGGCTGAAGATCCTGAGTGGAGGGCGCTGCCAATCTCTGGCCCATCCACCAGCTGTACCAGGTCAGTTGCTCAGGCACTGAAGGCCTTCTCCTCGCTCCCCTCCTTAGTGTTTGACTCCTGGCTAGCTCGGTGGTCCCTGCTTAGCTTGCTGGCTTCAAAACCCCCTTTTAGGTGCCTAACTCGCCCTGTACATTATACGGAAGACCCAGGCGCCCATTTTGGGCTTGAGGATCCCACAAGACGTGGTTAGAATGAAGATTAACGAGTGCAAGGAAGGCACTACCTTTGCCTTGAGGCTCTCACACCATTTACTGATAGAATGGCTTCTGAGCCTCAGCAGGATGGGGTCCCACTGACCTAGAGAGGCATTAAGGCAAGTAGATACATCAGCCATGCTTGGAGGAATATGTTACTAGCCCAAAGGGTTTTAATTTTAGTTAGAGTCCAGTGAGGGGAGCTTTTGAACACAGTTTACCTCAGAGATCATTGAAAATTCAGTAAAGTATCCTGGGAAGATTACTTTCCAGACCAACTATCTTTCCAAAATAGAAATGCAATGTTGGTGCAGGGCTCCTGGGTGCTACGGTAATAGAAATAAATAATAAATAGCACTGGTCTTGGAGCTTCACACGTACCCAGTTCTGCAGCCTTTAATCATATTGAGTCCAGTGGGACTACTTAGGTATCATAGATTAGAACCATAGAATATCAGGGTTGGAAGGGACCTCAGGAGGTCATCTAGTCCAACCCCCTGCTCACAGCAGGACCAATCCCCAATTTTGGCCCCCTCAAGGATTGAACTCACAACCCTAGGTTTAGCAGGCCAATGCTCAAACCACTGAGCTATTCCTCTCCCCCAAAGTATGTACTACTCAATGTGAGTAAGGGCTGCAGAATTGGGCCCAGCACGTGCAAAGTGTCTCATTGTTATATGTATGCCCCCACACAGCTCATTGTTTCCTGTGTACACTCTGCACTGGACAGCGCCACAAGTGCAGTATTGTTGCAGAATCTGCCTTTTTAAAAGAAGGAAAGCAACAAAAATAAACTATCCTAAGCTGTGGAATTCAGGGCCCGACCAGGGAAAGCTCTGTCCTAGCTACACTGGAATAGATAAACCCCACATTCTACAGTCCCTGAAGAAGATTCCTTTTTTCCCTTCCTTTTTTCAGCCCAACATACGAGCTTGCAAAGCTCAAGGGTTTCAGAAATCGGTCTTTGGTGCTTTCTTACTTCTTGAAAAATTCTGTACAGAATTTATATTGGGCTAAGGCATATTACTCAATTATCTTTCAGTGCCAAACACTGCCTTCATTTGAGATCCAAATAGAGCTGTAGATTCCACGTAACTGATCCAGGCAGGTTAGAACAAACACACAAAGGAGGTGGGAAAAAGCCAAAGCTTTCTTCAGGAAAAGCAACCAACCACCATATTAGGAAACAGCAACCTGCAATGTGCCATCATCCCAGAGTTGTACATTTACATGGCACCACTTTCAGCATCTGCAAGACTTTTCAAAGCACCCGATTATAAATTCCTCGCACGCTTCTGAAAGATTCCTCCAGAACTCGTCAAAACTTCCTGAAGTGCAATATTGAAGCTGCATTCTCGACTGTAATATCAGCTTGCTAGAATAATTGAAATGTAGAGGGAAACTCATTAACAATCTCTCTCATTAAACACCATTCCTTGCAGGCCCGGAGAAGCTGAGATTTAGTCAGATTGCATTAATCACCAAGTTTCTGCTGCTCCCCACACCTTGCAGAAACTTTTCCAAAGAGAAGGAAAAAAAAAATTACATTTCACACTTAGTCTACCTATGTCTACCCATCTATACAAAGGGTGTGTGTTTACACTTATAGTCATGTATATCTGTAAATAAAGATGCTGATTTCAAAAAGTAAGTTCTTTTGCTTGTGAAGTGCTGCATTAAATAGCGCTACTTTTCACTCCAACACCCCGCCCCCCAAAACAACAACTCTGAAGCTCTTTAAAAACATATATGGTAACTCAGATGTGAGCGCAGAAGAAAAAAAAATGGAAGTGTGACTAGCAGGCAAAAAACCCAAACCCTCTCATACCCAAAACATGCAGCATAGATTCCAAGGCCAGAAGGGACTTGTGATCTAGTCTAACCTGTAGAAGAAGGGCCATAGAAAATTTCCCAAAATAGTTTCTATTTGAGCTAGAGCTGATCTCTTAGGAAATCATCCACTCTTGATTTAAAATAAAAATGCCAGTGATGGAGACTCCACCATGACCATTGGTGAATCGACCCTCAATGTCAAAAATTAACGCTTTATTTCTGGTCTGAATTTGTCTAGCTTAAATTTACAGCCATTGGATCTTCTTCTACCTTTGTCTGCTAGATTGAAGAGCGCACTATTAAATATTGTTCCTCATGTAGGTACTTGAAGGTAATTGAGTCACCCCTTAATCTTGTTTGTTAAGCTAAATAGACTCAAGGAGCTCAATCCATCGCTATAAGGCAGGTTTTCTAACCCTTTAATCTTTCTCGTGGCTCTTCTCTGAGCCCTCTACAGTTTATCAACATCCTTCTTCAATTGTGGACACCAGAACTGGACACAGTATTCCAGCAGTGGTCACACCAGTGCCAAATACAGAGGTAAAATGACCTCTGGTTTTGAGGTTGTATTGAATACAAGATAACCCCTTCATTGCAGAGATGAGGAGCATGGAAAGTGGCTGCTTCTTTATCATTTACTTATTTTAAATATGTTCTTTTTCCACTATTGAGAATGTTTATGGCTTACTATGTAGGGAAATAATATTAAAACAATGGCCCAAACAATGAACAAGGATTTCCTAAGGAGAGCCTGTGATACCTTTATTACATCATTTGTACAAAATGCACTCAGACAGGATTATATCACGATCACTCCAGTATTTAATGTGATATAGATCATATTACCAAACACTGTATCCATTTAACATTTATGCTAAGCAGTTATGTGGTCAAAGATCAGAAAATGTGAACTTACAACCTTAATTCTGTTCTCTACACTTACAGAATGCAACAGAGCCAGATCTTCAAAAATCATGCACACACCTGAACTCAGGTGTGCAAAGGTCTTGCTTCCCCCATGCCTAGGGTTACAAGCTGTTATGAACATATGTTCTTTTGGCCATGGATTTGAATGCTGGCGATTTCAAAGCAGCCCAGCAAAGTCAATGCCCAACTCTCACTGAAACTTAAATCAACTTTGGGCACTCAGCTCCCTTAAGTGCCTCTAAAGATTGGGATTGCCAAATGCTTGATCATATAGTATTTGCCAAATAATAAACAGTAATACCTTACTGCATCATAGGTCTGACTCTCCATTGCCTGACATCATGGATACTGGTGAAATGTGAATGTAAAATGCTTCCACTCCGATTTGGTAGCATTTGTCACTTGCTTTGCACTCGTGTGACTACACAAGGTGCAAGGCAATGGAGAATCCAGTTCCAGGTTCACTGCTGCCGAAAGTAGGTCTGAACGACTCCATTGACCTCAACTGAGGTCAGGTTTGTTTATCAGAAACTTAAGACATGCAAAGAAGCAGACATAGTTAAGGTCCCTAACCATAGCTTTCCTGTTTCCCAGTTCTTCAGTGAACAATTATGTGTCTTCACAATCATAGCACTTTTACACTGAATTTTCGTCGGTGAACAACACCTGTAAACTGAGCAGTTGTACACGTAACAAGCACCTGCTGGCTAATGAGGAACTATAGTGTATTAGTTCTACAGGACAAGCGTACATTCCTATATCTGCACGTGCGTAGGTCCTTATGAGTGTACACTCACCAGCACCACCCATCTGAGTATACCCAGTGGCACCCTTCTGCACATATCCTGCACTATGTACAATAATGAGCTACTTATCTCAGTGCACATCCCTATGGCCAAAAAGAAAAGGAGTACTTGTGGCACCTTAGAGACTAACCAATTTATTTGAGCATGAGCTTTCGTGAGCCACAGCTCACTTCATCAGATGTTTACCGTGGAAACTGCAGCAGACTTTATATACACACAGAAATCATGAAACAATACCTCCTCCCACCCCACTGTCCTGCTGGTAATAGCTTATCTAAAGTGATCAACAGGTGGGCCATTTCCAGCACAAATCCAGGTTTTCTCACCCTCCACCCCCCCACACAAATTCACTCTCCTGCTGGTGCTAGCCCATCCAAAGTGACAACTCTTTACATAATCAAGTCGGGCTATTTCCTGCATAGATCAAGGTTTTCTCACATCCCCCCCACTCCCATACACACACAAACTCACTCTCCTGCTGGTAATAGCTCATCTAAACTGACCACTCTCCAGGTTTAAATCCAAGTTAAACCAGAACATCTGGGGGGGGGGGGGGTAGGAAAAAACAAGAGGAAACAGGCTACCTTGCATAATGACTTAGCCACTCCCAGTCTCTATTTAAGCCTAAATTAATAGTATCCAATTTGCAAATGAATTCCAATTCAGCAGTTTCTCGCTGGAGTCTGGATTTGAAGTTTTTTTGTTTTAAGATAGCGACTTTCATGTCTGTGATTGCGTGACCAGAGAGATTGAAGTGTTCTCCGACTGGTTTATGAATGTTATAATTCTTGACATCTGATTTGTGTCCATTTATTCTTTTACGTAGAGACTGTCCAGTTTGCCCAATGTACATGGCAGAGGGGCATTGCTGGCACATGATGGCATATATCACATTGGTGGATGTGCAGGTGAATGAGCCTCTGATAGTGTGGCTGATGTTATTAGGCCCTGTGATGGTGTCCCCTGAATAGATATGTGGGCACAATTGGCAACGGGCTTTGTTGCAAGGATAAGTTCCTGGGTTAGTGGTTCTGTTGTGTGGTATGTGGTTGTTGGTGAGTATTTGCTTCAGGTTGCGGGGCTGTCTGTAGGCAAGGACTGGCCTGTCTCCCAAGACTTGTGAGAGTGTTGGGTCATCCTTTAGGATAGGTTGTAGATCCTTAATAATGCGTTGGAGGGGTTTTAGTTGGGGGCTGAAGGTGACGGCTAGTGGCGTTCTGTTATTTTCTTTGTTAGGCCTGTCCTGTAGTAGGTAACTTCTGGGAACTCTTCTGGCTCTATCAATCTGTTTCTTTACTTCTGCAGGTGGGTATTGTAGTTGTAAGAAAGCTTGACAGAGATCTTGTAGGTGTTTGTCTCTGTCTGAGGGGTTGGAGCAAATGCGGTTGTATCGCAGAGCTTGGCTGTAGACGATGGATCGTGTGGTGTGGTCAGGGTGAAAGCTGGAGGCATGCAGGTAGGAATGCAGGTAGAAACAATTTCCATCCCACCACCAACCTCAGCCTGGTCCAGTCCACACAAGAGATCCACTTCCTGGACACTACAGTGCTAATAAACAATGGCCACATAAACACCACCCTATACCGGAAACCTACTGACCGCTATTCCTACCTGCATGCCTCCAGCTTTCACCCTGACCACACCACACGATCCATCGTCTACAGCCAAGCTCTGCGATACAACCGCATTTGCTCCAACCCCTCAGACAGAGACAAACACCTACAAGATCTCTGTCAAGCTTTCTTACAACTACAATACCCACCTGCAGAAGTAAAGAAACAGATTGATAGAGCCAGAAGAGTTCCCAGAAGTTACCTACTACAGGACAGGCCTAACAAAGAAAATAACAGAACGCCACTAGCGGTCACCTTCAGCCCCCAACTAAAACCCCTCCAACGCATTATTAAGGATCTACAACCTATCCTAAAGGATGACCCAACACTCTCACAAGTCTTGGGAGACAGGCCAGTCCTTGCCTACAGACAGCCCCGCAACCTGAAGCAAATACTCACCAACAACCACATACCACACAACAGAACCACTAACCCAGGAACTTATCCTTGCAACAAAGCCCGTTGCCAATTGTGCCCACATATCTATTCAGGGGACACCATCACAGGGCCTAATAACATCAGCCACACTATCAGAGGCTCGTTCACCTGCACATCCACCAATGTGATATATGCCATCATGTGCCAGCAATGCCCCTCTGCCATGTACATTGGGCAAACTGGACAGTCTCTACGTAAAAGAATAAATGGACACAAATCAGATGTCAAGAATTATAACATTCATAAACCAGTCGGAGAACACTTCAATCTCTCTGGTCACGCAATCACAGACATGAAAGTCGCTATCTTAAAACAAAAAAACTTCAAATCCAGACTCCAGCGAGAAACTGCTGAATTGGAATTCATTTGCAAATTGGATACTATTAATTTAGGCTTAAATAGAGACTGGGAGTGGCTAAGTCATTATGCAAGGTAGCCTGTTTCCTCTTGTTTTTTCCTACCCCCCCCCCCCCAGATGTTCTGGTTTAACTTGGATTTAAACCTGGAGAGTGGTCAGTTTAGATGAGCTATTACCAGCAGGAGAGTGAGTTTGTGTGTGTATGGGGGTGGGGGGGATGTGAGAAAACCTTGATCTATGCAGGAAATAGCCCGACTTGATTATGTAAAGAGTTGTCACTTTGGATGGGCTAGCACCAGCAGGAGAGTGAATTTGTGTGGGGGGGTGGAGGGTGAGAAAACCTGGATTTGTGCTGGAAATGGCCCACCTGTTGATCACTTTAGATAAGCTATTACCAGCAGGACAGTGGGGTGGGAGGAGGTATTGTTTCATGATTTCTGTGTGTATATAAAGTCTGCTGCAGTTTCCACGGTAAACATCTGATGAAGTGAGCTGTGGCTCACGAAAGCTCATGCTCAAATAAATTGGTTAGTCTCTAAGGTGCCACAAGTACTCCTTTTCTTTTTGCGAATACAGACTAACACGGCTGTTCCTCTGAAACCTGTCATCCCTATGACCATTAGACTTCCCCTGCAGAGGGAATGCACCCACTACAGGTGAAATCCTGGCTCCATTAAAGTCAGCGGGAGTAGGATCTGGCCCCAAGTGGCCTATGGGTTCAGTTATAAGCATGCTAATTTGCTTAGTTAGAGCAATAAAGAAAAATCTATTATATAAAAGGCAACTATGTGCTAAATCCTAAATAATCACCATGAGCAATTCTGTCTGAAGCTAGAAGATTCTTGGATGCAAGATAGCTGGAGAGTGGAGCAGTAAGATTTCCATGCAACCATGGATTATGGAACAACAGTAGCTCACCAGTTGTAGTGACTCAAGTCAGTAAGTAGTTATTCTCTGCTGCCTTCCCTGCAAACCTTGTCACAGATTGCACCAGCCAAACAAGCATAAATGAGAAGTGCAAAACGTGGGAGGCTGGCTGCATTGCAGGGGGCACATTATAGAGCTTGCAGATCTTCAGCAATAATAGAGATGTGTGGTCTTCACCAACGGTTTTATTTTCACAATGTTCTTCTGTTACAGTCTTATTGCATTAACAATTCTCCCCCAGATCATGGTATTACCACCTATTTTCAAGCATATAATAGATAAGTATTACTAAAAAGCCCTGACAGTCACAAGAGAAAGATTCCAATTATTCACTGTACATTTCAAGCTATGATAATATTAGGTGGTATTGAATTCAACTAGAAAATCATTTTTGCCCTCTCTCTTATGTGTACACACACACGTATCTGAGGCAATATCCATATGATCAATGGCAATGTATTTCACTGCAACCAGTTTTAACTGAATCATTTTCTAATTGCAGGAAGAGAACAGAATGAGGAATTGCCCTGACAAATGTTTCCTGGCCTGAGGAAGCATCAACATGGCTTTGGTAAAGGGAAGTCATGCCTCACCAATCTACTAGAATTCTCTGAGGGAGTTCAACAAGCACAGGGACAAGGGTTATCCAGAGGATCTAGTGTACTTGGACTTTCAGAAAGCCTTTGACTTGGTCCTTCAGCACAGGCTCTTAAGCAAACTAAGCAGTCATGGGATAAGCAGGACGGTCCTGTCGTGGATCAGTCAGTGGTTAAAAGACAGGAAACAAAGGGTTGGAATAAACTGCCCGTTTTCACAATGGGGACAGGAAGAATCTGTACTGGGACCTGTGCCATTCAGCACATTCACAGAGGATCTGGAGAAGGGGAGGGAGGGGGAAGTCAGTGAGGTGGCAAAATTTGTATGATACAAAAATTACTAAAGATAGTTTAGGCCTAAGCTTACTGCAGAGCATTACAAAGGCATCTTGTTAAATCAGGTGACTGGGCGATAAAATGGCAGATGAACTTCAATGCTGATAAATGCAACTACACATATAAAATGATGAGGTCTACATTAGCGGTTTCCAAGATCTTTCTTCAGTGGTATCGTTGTGGACAGTTCACTGAAAACTTAGCATGCAGGAGCAGTCAAAAAAAGCTAACAATGTTAGTAATCACTGGGAAAGGGATAGACAAAACAGAAAATATCAATACTGCTATATAAATCCATGGGATCCCCACCCCTTGAATACTTGTGCAGTTCTGATCATCCCATCTCAAAAAAGATATTAGAATTGGAAAAAGTGCAGAGAAGGGCAACAAAAGTGGTTGGGGATATGGAACAGCTTCCATACAAAGAGAGATTAAAAAGATGGACTGTTCAGACTAGAGAAGAGATGAGAAGGGGGAGCGGGGGGTAAGAGGACAGAGGTCTATAAAATCATGACTGGTGTGGAGAAAGTGAAGTGTTATTTATTCCTTCACATAAGACAAGAACCAGAGATCACCCAATGAAGTTAATAAGCAGCAGCTTTGACACAAGCATAAGGAAGTATTTCTTCTCCCAAGGCACAGTCAACCTGTGGAACACATTGCCAGGGGATGTTGTGATGGCTGAAAGTATAACTGGGTTCAAAAAAGGAACTAGATAAGCTCATGGAGGATAGGTTCATCTATGGTTAATAGCCATAGATGGTCAGGGACGCAATCCCATGCTGCAGGTGTCCCTAAACCTCCAACTGCAAGAAGCATTTGGCACTGGCCTCTGTCAGAAGACAGGATACTGGGCTAGATCGCCCACTGGTCTGACCTAATATGGTCGTTTTTATGCTTTGTGTTTAATGACACAAAGGCTAGATCGACACTACAACTGCTACAGTAGCACACTTGCTACAGTGCTGGAAGGGGTTTTTCTGACACTAGTAAATCTGCCCTTCCCCCAGCTAGTTGCTGCAGTGAGTGCTTCTGGGTGACAAGCGCACACCCTCTGGGGAGGCCAGCAATGCTGGCTTAGGGCCTACGCTCTCTAACCCAAACATGGCTAGAGAGAGGGCGAGAAAGGAAAAAACCTACCCCCACACACACCCACACCCCAAATGGGCACCTCCCATAAACAAGTCTCTCCCCTGAGGATTGTATCCTAGAGAGCCTGGCTTTTATTGGGCACTTAGAGGAAGTCATGCAACAATGAATATCATTTATAGTTTTTCCATGGGCTTCTCTGAGCCTCCTTTGGAAGACCTCAGTGCACCCCCTAGGAAGCAAGTCTTGGCATTTGAGAAACACCAGCCTATAAATATTGGCTTACAGTTGGGAGATGGCAGTATAGGAAGTTCTATTGTAACTGCACTCATTTTGCTGTTAAAAGAAACATTTCTTCTTTGCATAGGGACAGACTTATACCCATTGACATTTGTCATCATTTCTGTGCTTTTGCAATTTGCCAGGATTTTAATAAGCTGGCAGTCATTGCAAGACCAAAACTGACACGCTTAGCTGAGGAAATGCCAAGAACAGAATGCAAAGGGAACATGCACACCCACAGAGTGGCTTTGAAGAATCTTTACAATGGTCTTGAAGATAACAGGCCAGATCCCGGACTGGTGTAATATCAGCACAGGTCCAGTGACTTCCACAGAGCAAGGATGACTTGTGCCACCTGAGGATTTGGCCCAGCATCACTGGTCTTTTCTTGGGGGGGGGGGGGGGAAAGGAATGCATTAAGCAGAAGTTCAGGGCACCATTCATGCTTAATTCTGTATTGGAAAGGAAAAAACCAGTTCCAGATAAACGACAGAGGAGAAGGCACTAAGATCTGAGAAAGTTGTTCCAGTATCCATTTCTGAAAAGCATACTCTTGGTATTTTTAATTAACTTAAGATTCCTCTGTCTCCAAGAGCAAATGGACCTGAACCAAAATCCAGGGTGAAGGTAAGGAAAAAAATCCAGCTCTCCCTTCTCTGCTCAATGAGACGAGGCTGCCTGTTGATTGCTAAGCAGCACCGCTGTCTCTCAGCTGTACCTCCCGTTTCAGTCTTCAACTACTGCTGAAATCTTAGTGCCAAACATTGGCTCCGAGTCTCTACAATGTAACAGGCAGAACCCCAGATTCAGGGGGTTCAATCTCTGGATGCAAAACCAGAACATCCCCAATGTCCGAGCCGTCTGGAATCAATGTTCAGATACAGTGTCCATGCTATAAGCCCCAGTCTAATTCCACGTCTGAGTGTTTGGTAAGGGCTCCTCTCCACTGTCCTCTTTCAGTTTATAAGTAGGTAAGGGGCAACATGCTTGCAATGAGGTCATGGGCCACATGAAACAACAGATCTGAGGGCCAGTGTGCCAAAGAATTTGCTAAGATGACAGCGCCATGTGCCTTGCAGCAAGCTTGCCCTAAGTTCTGTTGCAAGGCTGCCTTGTTTCTGTAGGGCTCCGGTGAGAAGCTTTGACAGCTTCAGGCAGATTTAAAAAAAAAAAAAAAAGCCAAATCAAAACCAAGAGGATTTGTAGTAAATTAAGTATGAAAGCAAGTAATACAATTAGTAAAGGATTCCTTGTCAGCTTGAAGGAGGGATGACATGCGAGAAGTCTATTACATCATGAATGGTGGAGAGAAAGTGAATAAGGAAGTGTGCTTTACTCCTTCACAGACACAAGAACCATGGGTCACCCAATGAAATAGACAGCAGGTTTAAAACAAAGAGAAGGAAGCACTTCTTCACATATATAGTCAGTAAATTGCCCAGAGGATGTTTGTGCATGCCAAAAGTATAACTGGGTTAAAAAAAAACAAAACCAAAAACAAAACAAAAAACCCCCTAGATAAATTCGTGGAAGATAGCCAAGATAGTCAGGAATGCAACCCCATGTTCTGGGTGTCTCTAAATCTCTAGATTGCCAGAAGCTGGAACTGGACAACAGGGCAATTAGTGAGCGATTCATCCCCTGTTCTGTTCATTCCCTCTGAAGCATCTGGCACTGGCTACTGTCAGAAGACAAGATACTGGGCTAGATGGACCATTGGTCTAACCTAGTACAGCCACTCTTATGTTTTTGAATGTAATATTAATAGTAAAACCCAAACCTTCAAGTGTTCTTGAAAGCAAACACAGAGGGGCTGTACACACTCAATATGCTCTTGGAGATTCAGATGGACTTTTGGTGAGTTTACTCGTCTTCGTTTGCTCAGATCTGTAAGCCAGTTTTCGGAGAACTTTCAGGAGGCACCGAGACAGCCTGCTTGATCCCAGGTGGTGTGAAGATTAAGATTCGTATTACTCTAGTAGTTATTCCATCAGACAGAGAAGCACCATTAGGGCTCTTGGTACTGAGTGCCAAAGGAAACTTGTGAGAAGACTTCCTCTGCTTGCAAGAGATGCATATGCCTTTGTCGTGAAGTCACCATGAAATACAAACCCTACATTGTCATTGTTAATTGCTATCAGACACTGGGATTCAGATAAGACTATTTTCCAAGCCTCTTCTTAGGCAGTGCCACAAGGATCATGCTAGTTCTGTTTGACGACTCATCTGGTGTCATTTCAGTAGCAGGGATTGGTTGGGGAGACCCCTATGTTTTTAAACTTCCTTTAGCTTCAATTTATCTGAACAGAATTCAGATAGCATGTTTCTCTTCCACCACCACTTTAAAAGGCATTCTCTCATGTCATGGCAATTTCAGACAGACTTCCTGTATAGCTATGAAAGAGTAAGACACTTTCCGCCTAAATTTTTTTCCCACATGAAGGCTTTTCAACCTCAGCCTTTGAGATGTTTGTACAGTTTATTCTCACAGATTTAAGAGACTTCCCCTCTTGCATTTTAGTTCACACCACAGGTGGAAGGAATCATTGATGGTGGTGCTGTCCAGTTAGGTCAGCTCAAGGGTTTTGGTGAACAGAATCCAGATTTATTTCCCTTTTACCCATTACATTGGTTATCCAACATCAGTGTTGTTAGGAGGAAGTCCCATTAGCTCTGGGCATAAATTTTTTATTAGTGGGATTTTTAGAATTGCTTCCCTATCAGCCTGTAGGGAAATGGAGGCCAAAACATGCAGGAGTTTGCATCAAGAAATTTAGTTCTGTCCCTCCCTTCACCACTGATCTGCCATGTGACCTTAGGCAAATCATTTAACTTCTCTGTGCCTTAGTTTCACCAAACCTAAAACAGGGTGAATTATACTTGCCCACATCACAGGGGCATTGGGAGGCTCACTTAGCAAGAGGTAGTGTGGTTTAGTGGATTGGGTACTGGACAGGGGGACAAAAGAAAACCTTGCTCCATATTCCTGGCCATGCTACTGTTCAGCTCTGTGACCCTGGGCAAATCACGTTGCCACTTTCACGGTTTCTAGATAGTGCCGACCACAATGGGGCCCTGATCTTGGTTAGGGCCTCTAGAGTCTTCCATAATACAAAATAATCAGTAATCATTATTGCATGGTGTCATAAATATAAAGGGAAGGGTAAACACCTTTAAAATCCCTCCTGGCCAGAGGAAAAACCCTTTCACCTGTAAAGGGTTAAGAAGCTAGGATAACCTCGCTGGCACCTGACCACAATGATCAATGAGGAGACAAGATACTTTCAAAGCTGGAGGGGGGGAGAAACAAAGGGTC
Source organism: Caretta caretta (assembly GCF_965140235.1). Lineage (NCBI taxonomy): Eukaryota > Metazoa > Chordata > Testudines > Cheloniidae > Caretta > Caretta caretta. The sequence goes on along the minus strand of NC_134220.1, from coordinate 10,052,175 downwards.
TGGGTCTGTCTGTGTGATGCTTTTGCCAGGGACAGAACAGGAATGGAGTCTTAGAACTTAGTAAGTAATCTAGCTAGATAGGCGTTAGATTCTGTTTGTTTAAATGGCTGAGAAAATAAGCAAAAAGAAAATGAGTACTAGTGGCACCTTAGAGACTAACCAATTTATTTGAGCATAAGCTTTCATGAGCTACAGCTCACTTCATCGGATGCATGTAGCTCATGAAAGCTTATGCTCAAATAAATTGGTTAGTCTCTAAGGTGCCACTAGTATTCCTTTTCTTTTTGTGAATACAGACTAACACGGCTGCTACTCTGAAACCTGGTAAAATAAGCTGTGCTGAATGGAATGGATATTCCTGTTTTTGTGGCTTTTTGTAACTTAAGGTTTTGCCTAGAGGGATTCTCTATGTTTTGAATCTAATTACCCTGTAAGGTATTTACCATCCGGATTTTACAGAGGTGATTCTTTTTTACTTTTTCTTCTATTAAAATTCTTCTTTTAAGAAACTGAATGCTTTTTTCATTGTTCTTAAGATCTAAGTGTTTGGGTCTGTGGTCACCTATGCAAATTGGTGAGGATTTTTAATCAAACCTTCCCCAGAAAAAAGGGGGTAAGATTTGGGAAGATTGGGGGAGGGGGGGAGACGTCTCCAAACGAACTTTTTCCTAATAATAATACCACCGATGTTAGACATTTGGTGGTCGCAGCGAAAGTCCAAGGGCAAAGGGTATAATAGTTTGTACCTTGGGGAAGTTTTAACCTAAGCTGGTAAAAGTAAGCTTAGGAGGTTTTCATGCAGGTCCCCACATCTGTACCCTAGAGTTCAGAGTGGGGAAGCAACCTTGACACATGGAAAGTATTTGGGTAGAAGGTGCCAGTAAAGTGCATACTGTTATTTCTTACTCGGGATTTCTTGAGCAAGAGTATGAGAGTGCTGATCAAAAACTAGCTACAGACTTTGTAAGAAACTAGTGGGACTAGTATTGCTGGAAATGACCGACAGGCTTACATCTGCCATTGAGGATCTGTACTTACCTGCTATAAAAAAAAATAAAAACACACCCCTGCACCAAGTCTCTGAAAACATCCCAGCAACTGGAAACGTGAAATGCCGGCCTGTCTTCCAACCTACTAGCAATTTCCTTCCCTCTTTAGCTTTGTCATCACAAGGCAGTCATTAATGTCCAGGAAGTCCTAAACAGCCAGAGCACGCTATATAAATTGGTATTGCAAGCCCCTGGAACAAAGATACATTTACTTACTTCCCAAGGAGCTGACTGCAGAATAAATTGAGTAGTTACTCTTGCCCAGTCAATGTTAAGTATTAATTGGCTTAAAATTTAATGATTGCATAAACAGACTCTAGCTCTGGTACAGCCAGTGTATCAAGGCAATAATCTATACTTTACTAATCGGATGAGATGAACCTTCATCAACTGCTTCATGGTTTAAATAAAACAACCCTCAAATCAATAGAGAATCACTGTTTGTCAGTACAGCTGTCTGAGGCTTCGCTCACTGTATGCTTCACTCTTTCATTGCCATGGCAGAGCGTGGACAGTTCACAAGGCCAGCCCCCCAGAGGGCATGGAGAATGGAGCTGCTTTGGATCCGGGGCATGCAACCCAAACTCCCACATGAAACATCTTTGCCTCATTTCTCCAGGGATCTACACCTGAAATGGATGAAGGGGGTGAGTGGGTCTGCTCATCTCAGCCAGGCCTCTTGGTCCGTCCCCAGGAGAGCTCTCCCTTGAGAAGCAGCTGAGTAGTGGCATAGCAGAGCTGATGCTCGATGAAGACAGCTGGGGAATTAGACTGGATGCAAGCCCCTTTGGGCCAGAAGACCTTACAGTCAAAAGTCAAGGAGGGCTACCACGTGGTTTTTAAGCCACTGCAGCATCAGGGATTCTCTGGCTGTGACTGTATAGCCTATATTTCACTGTTGTGTTCCCTTCCTGTCCTCCACCCACCAATGCGGTCTCTTGCGTGAGCAAGAAAGCCCAGGTGGAACGGAAATTCCAAGCCTGCTTTCCCAGAGTTTGTACTGATTTTCAGAAATTGCAGGAAGTCAGCGTCACTGTCAATTGGTCTCTCTTTTTTGCCTATGCTTTGATGTAAGGCGGGGGGGGAGGGAACAAATGCAGTTTTAAAATGCTGCTAAACAAGGTGTTAAAAGGAAGCTAATCCTCACGGATTGATCAAATTGTAGGAGTAAGAGCAAGAGCAAGGCGGGATGCGTGGGAGGAATAAGAGAAAAGCAACTGGTTTGGTCATTTCTTCCAAGGAGAATAGCTTGAGGAGGAGCTTGGGGCTCATCTTATTTCTTCCTCCGCCTCCCCCAGGTTAATGGGGAGCAAGGAGAAAGAGGCCACATGATAGCGGTCTTGAAACATACAGTAATACCCCCATTTAGGAGACAGAGGTCTCTCTGGAAGGAGTCAGCCCATTAACAGTTGGCCCCCGGCTATAGTTCTGAAAAGCTAAGGTTCCACGTTCTAAAAAGGATTGCACCTACACTTAAACTATATTTAACACACATGGAAATGTCAGGCCCAGATGAAAAGAATGGTAAAAAGTCGTCCACACACTGACTTTGTCAGTTTCTTCCATTGACCCCATGAGTGCTGGAACAGGAACAGCCAGAAACACAAATACAAATATAATCAGAGTGCATCAGGCCTCACCTCAGTAATTTAAAAGCGTAAGGCCCGATCTAGGAAGGTGCTGAGCAGTCCGAATTGCCAATGAAGTCAAAAGGAATTAAGGGTACTCGGCACCTCTGGGCCATAAGTGAAACAAGGGTGGATCCTAGCATATAGTCCAGGAGCGGGAATGTGGAAACATGAGGTTTAAAGAGATTTGCAGGAAGAGGGGCTGGGGTCAGTAGGTGCTTGGTAACAGACAGGGGCACGGGCTAATGAAAGCTAGTCACTGAGAACAGCTGATGGAGATGCACATTTACGGAAGGGGGGAGAAGCCATGAGTGCAGGAATTGGCGTCACTCAGAGCCCAGCACAAGGCATATGTGCAATTTCAGCTCTCAAAATAGGGTGCATAGGCCTTGTAATGGGCTGCTGCATCGGACTGAGTTTAATCCGACGAGTGACTCGAGATGCTTAGAAATTAGCATCCTAGCTACAGCATTGTGGGGCAGGGCTGTCACTGATGCCTCTGTGCATGTGAAAGACACTAAATAGAGAGGAAAATATGGCCTTCCTTTTCAGAGAGCACTGAACCATGAGGCCAATAATACAACTGTATCAGTTCGATTCCTCATCTTTGGGCAGCTGCAGGATGCTTAACCTTCCTCCTCTCCCTCAACCCTTAGCTGCAGATAAATGCCCCCCGCGCCACACAGGTTGATTCAGTCCTTTCTGGAGGCTGATTAAGACTTTACAGTGTCTGGTGTTTCAGCCACACCAGGACAAGACAGACCTTGGAAGTTGTTCCATCTTGATCATGTTATTTTGACACAGGGTTGTAAAAATGTATGTTTATACTGTCCCACTCATAGTAGGGTCTTGGGCCCACACCTACAAAAGCATTTAGGCTCCTAATGTGCGTGGACATCAACAAAGTTAGGAGCCTAAATACCTTTGGGGATCTGGGCCTTAGTACTTGTGCCGTGCAACCAAACTGCCTTTTAATTTGTCATCTACGTAGACTAGCATCATCACCCCCATTTTGCAGGTGGGGAATGGAAGTGCAGAACAAAGGTTAGGTTTTCAAGGGCTCAGCACCCACAATTGGAGCTAGATTTTCCAGAGCCATTTGGCTCTCATTCAGGCACCTCGTTAAGGGATAGGCTTTCTCCTTCTTGAAAAACTAGCCAGTAATTTTGGTATCTAAAATGAAACTGAGGTCTTCTGAAAAATCCAGCCCTTCCATGACTTGCCCAAACTCATACCTGGAGTCTGTGGCCGAGGCAGAAGGAACTGAACCAAGATCTCGAGTCCCACTCCAGTGCAACCAATAATCCAATGGAGCAACAGAAGTGAAGCAGGAGGTAATTCTGGCAATTAACCCAGGGAAGAAATTTCCATGGCTTCTCTAGAATAGAAACCCTGTTCAGTGTTATAGTTCAGCTGCCTACTTTGGATTTCTCTGTAAATGGTTGAATGCCTGTCGAGTGGCATTATGCTAGGGATCCAGATAGTGCCCCATCCTTAACAGAGCCAGTTTGGCCACTTTGTTTGGATGTTTCCTAGCAATAGATGGAGGTTGGGAAGGCAGAGGGCAGCCTTCATTTGGCATTTACTAGATTTTGTCACAACCATTTCTGTGTTTTCCCATCTATAAATCTGAGCCAGCCCCCCACAGGGATTTTTCATGGACGTAGAGTCTGTTAATATGTAGCTAATAGGATTTAGGAATAAGGCAGCTTGAATGTAATTAGTAACAAAGCAAGAAGGTTTTAAAGGAGGTTATTAATTATATACATTGCTGTTTACAGGAGAATGACATTAGCTCCATTAAGCATAGTTATCAATGCATAATCATTTCTACTTAATGAAACTAATACATTTCACAGGGACAGTTACAAATATGCTTTACTGGCTGAAACTATAGTAATGTACTAGCTGGTTGGTATGCTAGTTTCATAGGAAGCCCTGACTGAGAACATCTCAGCCTTCACTTTTCACAGCAGTAGTATCTCTCAGCCCGCTCTAACCACCACTCAAGTTCCTAGGATCTATGCCCAGTTCTGCTACAGACTTACTGTGTGACCTTGGTCAAGTCCTTTATTTGGGGCCTCAAATTCTTAATGTGTGCCTCATTTTAGTATTAATAGCACCATTTTTGTAAAACAGTAAAATCTTATAGGAAAGCTGGGGGTCTTTTCATTTTCTACATGACCTGCCATCGTATTACATCGGAACATGCCATTTGTGCCTTATCCTGGTCTTGCTCTTAGAAGAAAGTCCCGTGTCACTGCCACATAAAGAAGAGTGCTTTAATTTCCAGTAACAACTCCCTTCATCCAGCAGTCTCTGAGTGAATGAATGTACCTGCTCCCCATCTAAGAAACACAGACACCAACGCAGAAAGATACTGTAAGACATCCAGAAAAATCAGGACAGTGCTGAGCTCTAACCATGAGTCAGCTCTGCCTCTCACAAACACGGTTCGCATATGTTGCTATTAACAAGTCAGTGAATTCTGTTGCTATACAATGAACACACTTTGCAGTTGGAGTCTTAAAGGCAGCAGTAAAAGGTTTGTCTTGAATGTGCTTTTAGAAACACAAGAGGAAAGAAAAGACTCTCCAGGATACATCTCCAGGTACTTTCCATGGAGGTATAGGTAAGAAACAATCCAGAAGCAGTACACTCTGTTCAAGGAGAAACTAGTGCTGAAGCAGTTTTAGAATTAAGGGCGTCATTATTTTTTGGTGTTTAACACAGTACGGGGAAGGTAGAAATCTACACTGGATGACCGGTCAGTTATAAACCCTGTTGTGCACGGATACAATGCTACTACTGCCTTCCTGTCCTATATAATGGGTTTTCTTGTTTGTTATAACCACAGGAGGGTTGATTGGCAGCTCAGCTTCTCAATGCAATATGAATCCCAGAGTACAGAGTGCCAGAGCATTTTTAGTTGGAAGGTTTTGACTTTTATAAAAAAAAAACAAACAAACACACACACACTATAATACACAGGATGTCCATCTTGGCATTCTGGGGACAAACAACTACTATAAAATAAATAACTGGCTGCCTCAGACTTGTCCTCTCTGTGAGGCATGAGAAAAAGTAAAATAAATGTTGTCAGACTCTGTTCCGGAGGAGAGGAGTTATAAAGAGCCCGGGGCGGGGGAGGAAGGAACATTAGATAGCGAGTGAATAGGCCTACAGTAGTACAGTCTATGGATGCTGTGACTCTGGGAAGAAAGCCTCTGAATGGAAGACAGCATCCATCTAGAAGAATCCTGCACTGCCCGCGCCTATCTGCATATAGGGTCCCATTCTGCGACGTGCCTTTTAGTGATGGTGCGCAGGGAGAGAGGGAAGTAGCCGCTTTATGCCATCTGTGCCTAGCCCACCTTGGGAGTTGGCTGCCCAGCCGTGGGGGGCCCCCCAAGCATAAGTTAGAGCAGTCTCAGGAATTGCTCCAATTTACAGCCGCCTTCCAAAAGCTGCTTACGGGCTGTCGCAATGGCCCAGAATTCCCATCGTGGTGCATACTCTAGGCCCACACTCCCTGCCCGAAGTTAACTCCACCTCTGGTTACACCCCCTATGCTCGGGCTTGCAAGGAGGGCTGTGAACAAGGGCCGGAAGGGGGAGCGGGGAAATCAGAGTGCAGACTGCCAGAGGAGACTGGCTTGGGCACAAAACAAACCATGGCAGCACGTGAAGTCTTGAGCCCCTTCCATTCCACCTGAAGTCAACAGGAGTCGAAGCTACTCAACACTTAACTGGAGGTGCTCACCCTTCATATCATGCCCCTAGAGAGGGGGGAAGTGTATGGTGTAATTGTACTGGGATGCAAGAGGGAAAAAACACAGACAGGGAGACTATAGGAAAGGGGGAGCAAGTATTGAAGTGGACCCATTCTGTTCACTTGGGGGGGGCAGCAGACATGGATATACCCACCACCAGCCCTGCAAACACGCCTTAGCTCTCAACCCGACAGCTGCCATCTTGGCCAAGACACCTTGGATTGAACCCAAGCCTTCTGGTATTTGCAGCATGAGCAGCTTGAGCCAAAGCTCTCTGGTGGGGGCTGTAGCAGGCTCATATCCTCGAAGACTCAGGAACAGGCAGGGAACTGTAACAGTCACTGTGGGAGCCACACTGGATTGCCCCCTCCCCATCTCACTCACTCTAAGACGACTTTTGGACAGCCAAGAAAGCCTCAAAGCCATTCTAGCAGCAATTATTTTGTTGCTAATTAAGCACAGAAATAATTTTGCATCTGCCGCATGTAATAAAGTGATATGACAGATTAAAAGCACCACTTTGTGCTTTGCAAATTTAAGAAGAAAAAAAGAAAAAGTAAAAAGCGTACCTCAGTCTGCTACCTATTCCTTCCAAAGCAGCTAATCAAGTACAGCTGCTATGCTAACCTCACATCCACTTCAATTAAAGACGCCCAGCCCAAATTTGGAAACAATTAAAAACTCCCATTATCTTCGATTTACCATTACTTGGGACACACTAGCTCATCCATCCTAGGCTACCTCCTTATTAAAAAACACTCACTCGCACCTCATTTTACCTTCATGCTGGAAATGGTTTAGTCTTGATTTATTCCAATTAGTCATAATTTATTGTTTTAATGAGCTCTTCTGCAGGCTTTATTTACTTCATACCCATCGTTCTCGTTGGCTGTTGTGGAATGCTTCAAGGAGAGCTCTTAATAAAGACTTCCAAGATCTCTCCTCACCCCCTTTAAACACTTTGCAATGTTAAAAAAAATAAAAAAGCAAATCAAGACTAAACCTGGCTTTTTTGGAGGTTGGGGTGGATTAGCTCTAGAGGGCATTTTCTTCTTTGGCGGAGTGGGGAGGTTTGCAATGCAAACCACAGCAGCAAATACATCACTCATCAACCAAAGAGAGCTGGGCATGAGATAGTGCCTAGTCCCCAGAAGTTGTGTTTTTGGGGTGTAGCTTAACAATTTCACATTGGCAAAAAACTAAAGGTGACAGACTCTGTTCTGTCCTCGGATAAGCACAGAGCCGCTTAACATTGACATCAGGCAGCTCTTTTCCCCCCTTGGAGAGGAAAGTTGGCATTCATGTTCTAGCATAAAACTGGGAAACAACAGACCTAGTGTGTGGTTTATGCTGCACCTCAGAGAGGGGAGGCAGGGGGCAGGTGGCTTTAAGCCATCTGTGCGCGGCTCGGACTCAGATTCGGCTGAGGGCCAACGCAGACTCTGGTGTAAGTCAGAGCAGCCCCAGGAGTTATTCTACGTTGTGGCAGCCTCTCCAGGGCTGTGCTACAGACTAGAATCCCCATAGTGACGTGTGCTGCAGAGATGCCCCTTCCTGCTCTACAGGGGCATCTCTGCAGCACACGTCACGTAGGGGCATCTACGTCATTTTGCAGAGTGTGCTGCTCTGCCCCTACCTGCCCTGTGAGAAGCCCAGGCTAACGGGGGCAGGGCCCATGCTGCCCTGGAAGTTCACGCAGTCAAGTTGGATGTCCTGTATTGAATTGAAGGAGATGAAGAGAAAGAGACCCTGTTGTAATAACGGGGCCTACAAATTGACCCTAATTGTGAACTCAACTGTGGGAAAGTGGATACAACTTTATGGAATGTTCCAATCATACCATGAAACGTTGATGAGGAAAAGTGCAAAAGGGAGACTGAAAGATTCAATTAGTCCAGACAAGGCGGCCTACTGGTATCACTCAATGACTGTGTTTGTCTCTAAGTAAGATGAGTGTGGGACTAGACGTCAATGGACCATAATTGCTGCATCAGAAATTAGGCCTAATAAGTGGAAAGAATAATGAGAGGCTGGGCCATTCTGCCCATCACTCCCTTTTGGGGTCCTTAAAAGAAAACTGATTGGGAGGGAAGAGGGAAGTGGGGAGAACCAAGCACGAGGGCAACAACTGCTGACTGAAGAATGGGGAAGGAGTGAGCTTCACCATCATGGTTGCCACCCTCCATCATCCCCTGCAACCCTGGGATCCACTGTGACACTGCTGGACCTTAATCATCCTGTCAGCCTCAGGCAATCCCAATGCACCCCAGTGCAGGTACCTTGGGCAGCAGTAACCCCTGAGCTGCTCCATGGGGCTATGGCAGATCCCCTAAAACAGAGGGAGAGGCTCACAGGGATCCTCTACCAGCCTCTATTGCTTGCAGATCTTGAGGCCCAAAAGCCCTCCTTGCTGTTGGCCAGGCCAGGCTCCAGTCCCTGATAATGGAGGGAAACTGAAGGACTGGAGGGTCCAAGAGACCCTTCCCATTTCTTACACTCCATGGAAGGACTTCCTGGAAGTCCCGTCCCCTCACCACAGCATTCCCCACAACCCACCACCATATACAGAACACTCAGACTCCACCTTTTAGGCTAGAGATGGGACTGAATGGGTGCAAAGTAGGCTTCTCTGCCCCTCAGCAGCCACGAAGCCGGTCACTCTATACAGGCTCCATCTCCAGTGATAGGCCAAAGTTTCCTCCTTTGTACTTAGCCATACAGTAGTACTGGCAATCTGAGGCGATGTACAACTCACGTTGCCTGTAGCATCCATTTTAAAAGCAAGCTGCAGCTCCTTGGCCCAGCGCAGCCTTCTGGATGTCATCTCCAGGGCTTAATTTGTGCCAGGGCTGAGCCTTGGCACCTCTAGGCTTGCCATGTCAGTTATGAAAGTAAAAAAAATTGCTTGAGCCTCATGAAATTACAATATTCATTAATATTGTAATTTCATTACAAATTAAGCACTGGTCACTTCCCCGCCAGCCACATTCTTAGGCAGCTTTGGAGTTCAGACAAGCCTATACAGAAATAGCGCATGGAGGTTGCTCAGCAAAGTGGACCCATATTTAGACGCTCCTGTGCCTCACAGAGAGATACTCAAGATTCCCCTCCTACGGGATAATATGCTACACCCTACGATCTTCAGAACTGCCCCCTGAAACGAACAGAAAAACAATAAAGATATTACCTCCTCCACCTGCACTCTCTAATAGCCTGGAACCAACACAGCTACAACTATGCTGCATATGGAAAAAACCACTGACATTTCCAAAAAACATAAGGGTGAGAGGAAGGGGGACGCCGGGAAGCCAAGTTTCCCTTACAATTGTCCAAAAGAGCTTTGGATCCATACGGAACCAAGTTTGCAGGCTCACATCTTACAGGTGGCAAGAATCGTTTCCCCACTGTGTTTTTTTAGGACTCTGCAGTTCTCTTTATGCAAAGGATCTTCAGCCAGTACAACGGATGATGCCTCGGCAGCAAAGCCCACATTTGCCAACAGAAACAACAAACAGCACAATGCAAATCATCTGGTATCCGATTACATAATTAGGTCAGTCTCTAGCTTTGATTGGGTGTTTTAGCAGGGCTGACTTTTTTGTGTATAATCTTTCAAACATCTGGTCTTCGATCTGAAGGCTGAAATTATGCAGCCAGGCATCAACAGGGACAGAGGATATGACATTTGCACTATTGGGAACATTTTGTTACACAACAGGATCTGAAAGATCTAATTAGGATCATTTCTTAGCATCCTTTGGCAGTACAAATTATTTTGCTTCAAGTGATATGAATATTGATAAATACAATGCAACTCCAGTGTAGATTGTTGCTTGGCAGTCTAGTATTTATTTTTACCTCTTGGAGCATAATTTAGAGCAGTTGAAAGAGAAGATATCTTCATTTGACATACCATATGCAAAGTAACTGCCTGTGAAGTACAATTCTTTCCTTCCTCTGCTATATTCCAGCTGGAACATTAATTCAATTGAACTGGGTATTGTGGCTTTAAGAAGGTGTAACCACTGGAAATAGCTCTCTCTCGATTGCGTTCCACTGGACTGCTATCTTCGGCAGATCCATCATGTAGAAAGCCCATTCCTCTCCAAATATGAAAAGCTCCCCTCATTAAAATTCTGTGCATCCGTGTCTCCATATTAAAGCAGATATTAAGCCATAAAATGTAATATGTTATGACACCATAAAATGCAGTGTAATTGCTATAAAACCATAAAATGTAATGTAATTGGCATAGCGACCATTATCTCTCTGTGTTATGGTTCTAACGGTTTGAAAACCGTTATCTTATACTACGGTTGAGGACAAACAAATGATTCACATTCTTTGTTACTAGAGATTAGAATGGCGAAATGACTCAACATGAAGCCCTCTCTCCCAGCCTCCTAGTGGACTCACTTCCTGTTTAGAGGCAGTGGACAATAATGTCAAATGTTAAAATGAATGCAGGAATGGTACATTGTTCAAAACACTTATTTTCCCCCCTTCATTACCATTTGTTGCCACGCCAAGGGGAATTTTAAAGAGCTTCCATCAGTCCCGTAATTAGAGAACACTTAAAAACAAAGCTACATTTATAAATATATTATTCATAGATTCATAGATATTTAGGTCAGAAGGGACCACTATGATCATCTAGTCTGACCTCCTGCACAACGCAGGCCACAGAATTTCACCCACCCACTCCTGTGAAAAACCTCTCACCTATGTCTGAGCTATTGAAGTCCTCAAATCGTGGTTTAAAGACTTCAATTAAATAAATACATAACAGTCCATGGCATGGTATATAATAACTCAAAATCACACACTAAAGGAGGCCCACATACAAAAATACTTACATAATAGGTCATTATTTCTAATTGCTGGTGCTATCTTCGGCTGTTAAGAAGTTGTTGCTAATGCATTTTACAAGATGCTTTATTAGAAGTTATCAAGGAATTCATCAGATAGTAAGACCAAATACAAAATTAAGCTTTGATTAAAAACAAAAAATATATATTTATTTTTTAATTAAATAAATATGTAAAGAGCCATTGCCTAGTAGTTTAGGCTCAGTAGCTCACCAGCCTTGGAACTGTGGTCTCGTAAGGAAAGTTTTCTGGATTTTAAAGGTCACGCTCTGTCTGGTAGCATTTGTTACCCTTCCAAGGGAGCTGCTTATGAATAGCCAAAAGCAGAATTTGATCCTAAATCTTTCTCTAAAAATAAAAATAACCTAAACTCATCAGTTCTGTTGCAGCAAATTTTAACAAAACAGCAGCAGCTGTTCTAGTATTTCACAATATTGTAAAGTTTGTTTTGCTACTGCAATGATAGCTCCACCAGAGGGCATAATCCTGTGAGGTTCCCAAAACCTTCAGTTCCCACTGACATTAGCACCGCCCAAAGTCTGCAGGATCTGACCCACTCTTAGTCAGCTATAGGAGCATGGGTTACTGATGTAAGGCCTCGGCCTGCATCATTGATTAGGGCTATCAGAACCCAGCCAAGCTGATGTACGTGCCATTAGATCAAGAGCAAGGAGGAAGTGGTGGGAGAAGCCAAGGATTCCCAAAAGGAAGAGAAGAACTACAAACATAGCAACTATAAACACTAGCTTGATGAAAGAAAAGGAGTACTTGTGGCACCTTAGAGACTAACAAATTTATTTGAGCAGAAGCATCCGATGAAGTGAGCTGTCGCTCAAGAAAGCTTATGCTCAAATAAATTGGTTAGTCCCTAAGGTGCCACAAGTACTCCTTTTCTTTTTGCGAATACAGACTAACACGGCTGCTACTCTGAAACCTGTCACTAGCTTGATGGGGGCCCCTTTGTCATCCAGAGCAAAGTGGATGATCAACATGCAACAGCAGCAAAGGAAGGTTGATTGGAAACAATGATCTTACCTTGAGAAATCCTTCAGCCAGCGGGACCTCAGGGATACCAAGAGGCAGCAAATCAAAGGTCTCCTCGGGATTTGCTCTAAATCCAGTCTCAGAGCTCCCTTTCTTCAGGATCAAGGCAAACAAAACTCAAGCTCCTTCTCTTCCAGATAACTCACAGGTGTTAAAGAAAGCACCCTTCTCCAAACAGTTACTTTCCCTCAGCATCTGTACTCAATTCTCTAGCCACTCCCCACCGCCAGCCCCTTTCTTTTTCTTGTCTGTGCCCTGGCTGGGAGGTTAACGGGCTCCAGCTGGTTCTGATTCTTGCTTTGTATCCCTGGATTACCCCAGGCTTTTGGTCTCCTTCTTGATAGTCCCAGAACCCAGGCAGGTGGTTTCCCCCCTCACATTCCTCAGTAAGGCTTTGCCCAGATCCACCAGGGAACTTAACTTGTAGGCAACTATAAAATCACAGGTTTCAGAATAGCAGCCGTGTTAGTCTGTATTCTCAAAAAGAAAAGGAGTACTTGTGGCACCATAGAGACTAACCAATTTATTTGAGCATAAGCTTTCGTGCACCCGATGATGCACAAAAGCTTATGCTCAAATAAATTGGTGAGTCTCTAAGGTGCCACAAGTACTCCTTTTCTTTTTATAAAATCACAGGGAAACCCTGTGAACCACAAAGCCCAAGTTCTGGGCCTAGGCTCCCAGTGCAGTGAATGGGGGGAAATAGGGACCTTGGAATGTGATCCAGAAAAGCCAGCATGTTAGGTGGGGAGCTGCCTCATTTAGCCAATGGCAGATGCCAATGAGAGGGGTGTGTGCTAAGCACCCCTGCCACTCTCTTGGAAATAGGTGCCTAAATCCAGGCTGCAGGGACGCACCTATCTTTGCCTAGTGATCCCTAAATGGGAACTTGTCTCCTGGAGTCAGGCAGCTTCCACGCCTAAGCTGTTTCTTGCAGGAATGAGTTCTGTGCCTGTCTTGCTCCACACAAAACCAGCCAGTGGAGGAATGCCCACCGTAACTTTCTAGGCCAGTGCTTAGAGCACTCACCTAGGACGCGGGGAAATCCAGTTCAATGCCCCCCTCAGTTAGGGAGGGACAAAAGATTTGAACAGGTGGTCGCCTACCTCTGAGGTGGATGGTCTACCCACTGAGCTATGGGACATTCTGCCAGGGAGCTCCTCAGTCTCACCACTTGAAGCTGTTCCATCGAAGCTTACTAATGAAAAAGTGATTGGAGCAGGGGGCTTGGACCCTGGGTCTCCCACAGCCCAGATGGATGCCCTAAGCACTGGACTACACTATCATTCCCTCTCTCTCTGGCCCAATGACTGTTCCACTGTGGATAAACACTTAAATTCGTTGGACCAGAGAGAGGATGCACACGTGAGAGCTGGGGTGGAATAGGACACCCAGAAGTCAGGCAGCAGAAATATCAGCTTATGTTTTCCCAAACTCCAGATCCCAGAGGGTGCTGTAGAATAAAGTATGATTTTGAGGAAGTGGGGGAAGAAGCAAACAAATTCTTTGATTTTAAAGAGATGAACAAATCGAGTTGTTGGTAGTGGATATACGTCTATCTGTGGAGACCAGTGACCTGGTCTATGCCAAGGTAACACGGCTTGAGCTGTCATTCTATTACTCATTATTTTTCACTTTCAGCTCTTTTGTAGTTATTAAATGTCAAGATTAAGGCTAGTTATTCTTATGCAAAAATACTATGCATGTGGCAGTCATACATCCTACAGCTAGGAGAAACAGCTTACAGCGGAGGACAGTGGATTATATTGTTACACAATGCACCTGTAAATGAGAGGCCTGGATAAACAGTAGGTTTCACATTATATTTCACTGTATGATGCAATTTCATCGCATGACACAATCTATCTTTATGGGCCCTAGTGTCACATCTGGTAACAACACAAGGCATGATGTCACACTCATAGGTCCCTGGATCCCAAGGCCAGATGGGACCATTGTGATCAATAGTCTGACGTCCTGTATAATGCAGGTGAGAGAACGTCCCCCAAATAACTCCAAGAGCAGAACTTTCAGAAAGACAGCCAATCTTGATTTTAAAGTTGTAGACCCCCACATTTTAATAAATGAAACCTCATTAGCCTGGCTACAGGTATGTGCCCCCTGAGGACCTAGTTTATATGAAGATTAAAATCTGCATGAACTCTTGAATAAAAATTAAGGGTCTAATCCCACAAGCTGTTCCTCACCAGAGTCCTGTCAGTGAATGCAATGGGGTGGCTCGAATGAATTAGAACGAGTGCCTGTTTGCAGATTGATTGCTAAGGACTTTACCTTTACACGGTGTGATTTTTATTGTTGTTGGTAACCAATAATAAACTACATTGGAGCTGAACATGTGAGGCTGTATTTTTAACTCAGAGTTCTTGATGACATGAAATGCCCTGGGCCAGATTGAAAGCCAATCCAAGTAAATGGAAAGACTCCCATTGTCTTCGGCTGAGTTCTAGGCCATGCAACCCCTAAGCATCGCTCAGGTTTGAATGACACCTGGATGCTATAATGCTGGGTGCTAAACAGGCGCTTAGAGTAAACAATGATACCTAATTAATAATTGCTATGATTACAGCTTTAATGCAGCCCCAAATGATCAAAATCTACCAGCTGCACTCACAGAGTGGTGGCCTCCTTGTGAATTTTCACTGTTAAAGCAGTGCTAAACCCATCGGCTTCGCTTCAGGGGGATTCCAGGAGCATTTTAATCCATTGCTATAAAAGAGGATTGCACCCTTCTAAACTCAATTGCCCCCCAAGTCTCAGAGGGAAACTCAGTCAAAACAATTTCATTTTACCTAGCTTGGTGTCCAAACTACATGAAATCACAAATGAATAATGGTAAAAATGATAATTAATAATGCCTTGCTCTTATACAGGGTTGTTTTGATCAGTAGATCTCAAAGCACTTTACAAAGGCTCATTTTACAGATGGGGAAGCTGAGGCATAAAGAAGTTAATTGACTTGCCCCAGCTGCTGAGCCAGGCATAGAAACAAGGTCTCCGGAGGCCTAGCCAAGTGTTCTATCCACTAAGCAACACTGCTGTACAATTGCTGATCACTTAGCGCTTACAACACACCATTAAAGCACAGTGCTTTCTAAACGTTAACCTCCTGATTCTCACAGCCTCTTTCAAATGTACAAGGTGGGGTGAAATGGAGGCACAGAAACGATATAAGAGGGTTGCTCAAGGTCACCGCAGCATGGTAGAGTCTGGCTGAGAATGTGCTCACGGCATTGGGCTCTTTCCTCTGGAACATCATCAAAATACTTATCGAGCCTAAAGCTTCCCCCCAAACAATGCATGGCAGAATAAGATACAATCAAAATTCTGAATCAGCAAAGAAAAGACACCGCGGTTTGTCAAAGCAGAGCTGTTACGCGTGGATCATAAAAAAAAGAAAAGGCACTGCAATAGACAGGTAAGAAAGAGATGAAGACCTGGAATAAAGAAGCTAGCAAAGGCAGCCAGCAGCGTCACAGAAAGGGCAAAGTCTGGCAGCATTCCAGAGAAGGTAATAGGGAACTTGAAGAAAAAGAAGATGGTGGATCAAAGATAATCCCAAGCTTTGTGGCCTCCATGGCACAGCTAAGGCATTCATTAAGAGATGGAAAGAATGATATCAGACGCTGAACAGAGAGGACTCTTGCCTCAGGAGAATTTCAATCTCTGAAGCATTTAGAAGCAGCTAATAACGTGGCTTTTGTATCATGTTTTCCTAATGAATGAAAGAAAATCTGATTATTTGCACAACACTATTGTTATGCGAAAGAATCAGCGTCTCTGCTCCAAGTACATGATGCTGTAAAGGCCCAGGTGGAGACACTACATAATGACGCAACAGAATAAATACAACACTGCATCTTAGAGTTGGGCGTGGGCCTTATCCCTCACATGCCACGAGAAGCAAGGTGGGTCTTAAATTCTTTGGCAGTGGAGAGATGGAGCCCCAGCTTCCCGGGAGGCATCTGCTAATCACTCTCCAAGCCAATAAGGTGGGAGGCCTGCAGGTCTGGGGGGGTGAAAGAGACAAAGGGATCTCCCAAGAGACACTCAGGTGAGCCACCTGGTGTGGAAACAGGTGTAGGAGGGGGTGGAGCTGAGTGCTGTTGCTTAGGCGCTGAAGCCATAATCTTGTGTTTAGGACATCACACTCATCTCCCTGACAACCAGTTGCAATGTCACAACCAAAGGGCGTACTAGGGTGATGCCAAACGTAGAATTTACAGCCAGGCAGATGAATTTGGAGCAAACGCTGAGCCTGTTTCCAGCGTTGCCTCACACACTAAGCGACCGGCATTGCGTCTCCAGCGTAACCTAATGCTGGCATTGTGCTGTGTGACCCACATAACCCTCTTGGCACAAGTGGAGCCAGACTCTCCGGACGCCGGGGGTGATGCTGCATGACGGGACAAGCGTGAACACGGATGGGAAGAGAGATTAAAACAATGCATTAGTAACCGAAGCATGAATCCTGACTACCCAGGTTAAGCCATTCAATGAAATGCCAGGGCTCCATGGGTATCTCCTTGTTTTCTGCAGCAGAGAGGTGGGGGGGGGGGGGTCTGGCACAGCTTCTGAAAAGGTGAAAACGAGATAAGTTACCCCCACTAACCACAATTTAAAATACACTGGCTCTCTGGGAGGAACAAACCACAGTACCTTGTAAATTCAGTGGCTTAATGCTACCGTTGCAATAGCAAATCAGGAACAAGCCAAGCCAGCCAGGCACAGAGAGGCCTTCTACTGATTCTTTGTATTGTGGTACAGCTGTGCCCACATAGCTAGACTACAATACACTACACAGTACCTGGCTGTGGTAAGAGACAGCTTGTGCACCAGACAAGACATGGGGTGGGAGGGGCAACAGAGTGGCAAAGTGACTTGCCCAAGTCACATAGCAGGAAGTCAGTGGCAGAGCTTGGATTAGAACCTTGGTCGCCTGACTCTCTATCCACTGAACAATACTCCCTCTTTTGTATAGTCTCATAGCCCATGTGTGAGCTGGGCTATCTACATTATTCACACCCCACCTGCGGTTCTCTCATTCTGTGGCAGGGAGAGTCACATTTGTTCTAAACGAAGCTGGCCAGACACGGTCAGATTCTCAGTATGTCAGTATCACTAGCCTTGCCAGCACTAGCTGCCACTGGGCTGTGCCTCAGAAGGGCCACTGATCCACTGCATCATTATTTGTCAGGATAGTGCTCGTAACTGGAGGGCCATGGTGGCTCTGTCCTTGGCAGAGATCCTGTGCTGGAGGGGATTAGCTTCTCCCAGCTTGCTGGGAGCTTGAACTGAAGCATCGAGCCTGGATACCGAAGTAAATAAGTATCAGCTTTATTAATCGCATCTGCACTGCCTGGCTATCACACAGCATTGACTCAACTCCCAGGCCCTGCCTCGTCACACACTGCACCCAGCGCAAAATCGGGGAACGGATTCTCTGAGGGTGGCGTCTCCTTCACTTATGCTGCTGCCCTTGGTGGCAGCCCAGCCAACTGGAGTTCCAGTTCCACCCCATTATACCAAAGGGGTGGCGGCCAGAGGTAATGCTCAGATACAAACGTTTGTGAGGTGGGGGGGGGGAATCACAGGGAGAAAGTTTAGATCCAGAGCCTTGATTCAGGTCCAGAGAGATGGGCCCCCAATGAGAAATTTTCATCCAAATCTGTTTTTTCCCCAAGGGTTGGCGCAGGTATGGAAGAGGACCCATCTCTGTAAGCCAGTGGAAGATACTCAGCCAGTAGACACCAGCTTAGTGTCACTGACAGCTGTGAAGCTAAGATGATTTGCACCAGCTGAAGATATGTCTCAGTACATTGTGATTCAGCTGTGTCTGAGGGGAAAGTCTCTCTGCATATCAGGTGATAAATGTTCCCATTCCCTATGCATGGCGGGGGAGCAATGTGTAACGAAGCAACTTGCCATTTGCCGAGTCTGGCGAGAATGTTTGGTGGCTGAAAAGTATGTTTGGTTTCAACGAAACTATTTCAATGATCAAATATGTAAGAAAATAAACCTAACTCTATGGATCGGCCTAGAGATTTCAAGGCAAGGAAACCAATCCATCTCTATTGTGATGGGAGGAATGGGTTCTATTCTAGCACGCCTCTATTTGTAACTCACCAAATTGTCTTCCTCTCAGTGGTCTCCAGCTTAATTAAAAATAAATCCACAGGCTCCCAACCAGAAGCAGCATACTCTAGGGAAGGAACACTGTGGACGGTTGCCAGTTCCTTATAAAGTCTTATTAACAAATCTTGTATGGTGCTTCAATCTCCTTAGAGTTTATTATAAAGGTTCTCAAGAGTCCAGCATAAGTCATTTGCCAATACTACAGCCAGATAATTAGCTGAAATTGCTTCATGCACGGGAGCTCTCTGTCAGGCACTTGCAGGGCAAGAAGAGCTAGGAGTCTAGAGGATTTTGTGAACTGGCAAGAGGAAGACTGTTCTGCTGGTAACAGCAAGTTGCTGCTGCTCACAATCCAGAGGCTGATTTTGCATGATAGGGTGGATGCAATGGTAATTAAATATTCATGGTAAATAGGCCCAATGGCCTGAGATGGGATATTAGATGGAGTGGGAACTGAGTTACCCAGGAAAGAATTTTCTGTAGTATCTGGGTGGTGAATCTTGCCCATATGCTCAGGGTTTAGCTGATCACCATATTTGGGGTCGGGAAGGAATTTTCCTCCAGGGCAGATTGGAAGAGGCCCTGAAGGTTTTTCGCCTTCCTCTGTAGCATGGGGCTTGGGTCACTTGCTGGAGGATTCTCTGCTCCTTGAAGTCTTTAAACCACGATTTGAGGACTTCAATAGCTCAGACATAGGTGAGAGGTTTTTCACAGTAGTGGGTGGGTGAGATTCTGTGGCTTGCGTTGTGCAGGAGGTCAGACTAGATGATCATAATGGTCCCTTCTGACCTAAATATCTATGAATCTATGAATGTTTCGTATCGCTATCAGGACAACAGAAAAGGCCTTTTTCTGGTGTAAAGATGAACCAGCTTGATTGAGGGAACAGATTGGAGAGAGCCATTATCAGACAGCTGTAAAATGAGCTTCAGATTCAAGAGATGCCTGAGGATTGGATAGCTTTGCTGCCCTGAATTACAGCTTGGTGGGGAAAGGTCACCTTGAGTCATAATAGTTTGACACACTAGCCCACGAGCGTTCCTCAGCCCAAACTGACTGTCCTCTAGCTGGCAGCTTGGAGCTCAGTTTGTATGGACTATTCATTCAATCCTAGATGTCTGCTGAGACTCCCAACCAGGGTGGTCTTTCGAGATGGTGAAGTTTTTCTGTCTGTGTGTGACAAGGACACTTTTGCCACTGGGAAGTAAACTACCAACTTTAAAGCCACCACTGTTGTATGAATGTTGATGGAATGTATGTGCCCAAACAGTCAAAGGTGTTAACATGGCCCTGTTCCTGTCCAGCAGTTTTAACCAAAGTTGGGGGGTTGGTATACGGAGACTTCAGCCTGCTAAGTACCATGGCAAACACAGCATTCAGCACCCTTTTATTAAAGATACAGCAAAAGAAGGAAAAACAGTTAAATCCTTTGCAATGTAAAATATTAAATAAATCTTTCATTTTAATGCTATCCCTTGTTTCCTTTCCCTTTTGCTGTAGCGAGTTTTTAGATGGAGCCTCCCGTTTGACAATCTCTCAGATGGTCTTAAAGATGATAATTGCTGTCTTTGCCGGGAGGGGGAAAGGGGAAGAGAAGAAACATGAGTTGAGATGGGCTGGAGCTGTTGTTATGGTTGGGGTTGTTAAAGTCTGATCCTGTTTTCTAGAAGCCAAAGGAAGACAAATATGCCCGAAAGGGGAGAGAAAAGAAGAGCAAACACAGAAAATGCAGCTTCTGTCTCTGGTATTGACTCTCACTTGCATAGTATCACAGTCCTAGAATTATATCAGAAGGCCTTTTTGTTTGAACTAATTCAGTCTCGCTCCCTTTTGCACCTTTTCCCATCAATATTTGTTGTAGGTTCTTGTGACATGTTATGAACTTGCCCTCACTTTTCACAGCTGAGCTCACACTGAGGGTAAATATGTAGCCCCACTTATTACAACACCAGCGTAGCCTTTTCCTGTTCCCTTCCTTAAAATCCCCTCTTCCGTAATGCAGTCAGAAACTGCCCTCTGGTAACAGCTCAGCAATGGTGAGTTATGATTGCTGCTTCTCATTGGCTATGCATTGTGGGCCGTGCTCGTCTGCATTAAAACACCCTATTATTTCTATTACCTCAGTCTGCTTCACCCCCAGCCCCTGTCTGCTTCTTCCGCCTCATGTTTTGTCTTTTAAGCTGCTCTTTTGGGCAGGGACTGGCCTTTCCCAGATTTGTACAGCGCCTAGCACGTGAGGACCCCAACCTGCCTGAGGTCTCTTGGCCGTACTGCCATACAAAGGATTAACTCTCATACCAGCTGCATGATCTACACAAAACAGGAGGTGCCGCAGCAATAGCTCTTAATCAGCTAGTCTTGCTGGAACGTGCTGTCTTTCATTGCCCTAAGGGCCAACCCCAGCCCCTTTAAAGTCAATGACAGTGTGATTGACAGCCATGGGAGCTCCCTTCGGCCCTTGGTCAGGAAAAAGTAACATGGCCTGGAGAAGCTTGGCAGGATTCCCTTGCTTCCATCTGTTCTCCCCCTTCCCTCCCCTCTCAAAAAAATTCTTTCCAGCAGAGTTAGAGGCAAAAAGAAGCCGAGATCAATATTTTCGTTCAGCTAAGCTGGCTGTTTGCTGCGGAATGACCTTGTACCCAGCTCTCATTGTAAATATCACCCAGAACGTTCCATCACTCAGGCTCTCTCTTTCTCTCTCTCTTTCTCTTTCTTTTTTTTTAAAGGAACCCATCGGGTCAGCAGTCTAGTCTTTTGAGTTAGCTCTCGATCAGCGGGAGCTTGCCTTCCCTGGCTAAGCAAGGCAGCAGGCTGCAAGGGCCCCCGTCACTGGATTCAGTGTGCTGGCATGAAGAGACCGGGAGCTCGCCAGGTAAATCGTACTGGATCCCGTGATTCATCCAAGGCTGTATTCATTTGTGTTTTGCTTCCAGGGTCATGTCAAATAATCTCCGTATATCACCGTCCCGCTGAACATATACGTGGCTGGTTGCAGTAAGTCCTTTTATCTCGAGGAAACTAAAGGGGAGATTCTCCCTAAACTGAGAGCAGGTGCATGTTCCAAGGGACTTAGGGAGATGATGCTACTCCCTTTGAAAGATGTCCTGTTGCTCCCCACCCTTGCCCAGCTCAGTAGTTCCAATTAAAACTAGCAATGGCTCCTAGAGGGAACTGAATGCAGGAGAGGGTCTGCAGAAACATCACTGAACGAGCCTCGAGTTAGACCCTGCCTAAGGTACAAGTACAGCCGTGGCCTCATAACCAGCTCATGCCTCTCCTGGCTGACCCCAGGGCAAAGCACACAATGGAGGTGTGTCCATGCGGCAGCTTTTGTCCCAGCACCTCCCCGTATATCTGCAGAGCTGTGTTTATATTAGTGCATTCTGGGAAACTCTAGGAAGCTATCCACGACTGTCTGCGATATGAGAGCCCATGCAGGGAGGGCAGCTGGCCATGATTCAGCAGGAAATGAGCTTTATTGGTGGCTAACACAATCTATGGGCCAAGACTTTCCAAAGGAGCTAGTAGTTCTGGCTGATCACCTTGCAAGGGCCTTATGTTCAGAGAATGAGTGATGGGTCTGTCTGAAATCCAGGCCCCTTTAAGGTACCTCACGCTGGGCACCTAAAAACAAGTCACTTTGGAAAAATCTGAGCTCTGAGTTCTAACCACGTCTGCCCCCTCTACAGGCCCAGCCTCTAGTTCCAAACAAAGCATAGTTTATGTACCAGCTCCTCAAGGAGAAGTAAAGATCCACTCCTTACAGGGCAGCTTCTGAGTGTGTAAGTCCTCAGAAGCTGGAAAATGCTTGGCTCACCCTGGTTTCCAGGAGAAGATAAACAACAGGATCTGTCCTGCTAGGTGGATGCCTGGTTCTGGTTCTGCTGACAATCCTCTTGGTCACTTCACCCAACCCACCCACCTGGTCCCTTATACAGAGTGTGAGGAGTTGAGCCTTCCCTTCCTCAGAGCTGCTTCTACCTTCTCCTAAGCATCTTTACACTGAGGATGCACAGCTGTGGCCCTGCTTATGGAAAAGGGGGTTAACTCTTTCCTCACCAGCCGAGGGATAGGCTCTGCACACCCCATCACACTGTCTCAGTAGGCGATAGATTCCTGCTCATAGAAAGACCCCAGCAGCACCTGGGGCAATGCATGCTGGGATTTCCTGCTGCACACAGAATAGAGAGGATTCAGGAACGTGGTTGTGGGGGGTTCTGTCCATACGGGCAAACCCCAATGGTGAGACCTGGTTACAGGAAGAGAGACACATGTCAGCCTAGGCTGCTGCCATGGTTAGCTGCCATGGTTTCCACGCAAGTATTAACCATATTGTGTGAGGACATCACCCATGCCACTAACTGGTTGCAATTTGTTTACGAGTTCCAGTAGGAACAGGGCCTCGTACTGATAAGAAGTGTGCCGGATGGGAATGTCTGAACTGAAGAACATTCAGCATAGTTGTTATGGGAAAAACTATTGTGCCAGTAACACTCCCATTTTGCAGCATTGTAGGATGCACGAGGGAGACACGGGGACCATTAAAACCCCCTAACTGTAGAGCTTGTTGAAAATCAGAGTTTCCAGCATGTGGAAGAGTCGGATCATTTGAAATTTGGTTTTGTCCAGAGTCAGGATGAAAAGTAAAAATATCAACATTTTTAATGGAATGGGAAGTTCTGAAACACTTCAATTCAGAGGTGTCAAAACATTATGGTTTGTGGAACCAAACTGAAGTGTTTTGTTTCTACTCGATTCAACATGAATCTGTGTCTTCTGAGCTGCTGCAGTGCCCTATGGGAGTTGTTGGAACACCTCCTGCCACCTTTCTCCTCTATGGGCCGGGTTCCCTGGCTGGACTGCATCTCCCATGATACAGTATGATCATGTGACTTCCATGATGCACTGCAGCAGTTCAACCAGAGGTGAGATTATGGTGCGTCACTGGAGGTATAGTTCAGAAGCAAAGGGAAGCATGAGTCTATAATTCCCACAAGGCACCGTGGCAGCTCAGACAGACACAGATTAATGTCAGACTAACGCAAAAAGAAATGTTTTGTTTGTTTTCCTGACAGAGTATAAAAAAATGTCAGCAACACAGCTATGTTCCCCATGGAAAATTTTGATTTTGCAAAAACTGCATTTTCCGTCAAAAAAAAGAGTATCATTGTAAAATTCTCAGCCAGCTCAACTTAACTCACGTCCTGTCCCAACCCACAACGCCCATCATGAAACTCTGCTGCTCCCCCTTTGGAGACTAGCTTTTTGCCATTCCCCCAAACCAATCAAATCCTAGTTGGTTTCTGGAAAGACAAACACAACAGCTAAGAATGTGAACTAGTTTTATTCATCAAGTTTGTCCAATAAAAGCACAAATCCTCTTTGGGAAAAAGGTTCCAAACATGCACACATTTTGAAATATGTCAGATCTGTCAGTTTGTCTGTCTACGAAGCAACAGCTGTCCATCACTAGTGCAGATCCTGGCAAGAGGCTGTTTAAAGAGCAGTAGTTCAAATAAGGACAAAGATGCACAGTTGGTATGACTATAGAGTTGCATTTGAATTGAAGAGGAGAAAAGATTTTTGATATGGTCATAAATATTCCATCTCTAACATGTAGCAAAATAATAATAATAAAGAAGACATCCACTTTGTTCTGTCTGATATACAGATAAACAATATTGGAGCACGTAAGACCTCTATAAAATCTTGGTGAAACTGTGGGCTGTATTGGATACTTATTGCTGAGGGGGAAGTATCGAAGAGAGAAGTTGGAGCTATGGAGTTATCTACTCCAGTTTCAGTAAGACTAGCTAGGATCAGAGCCCATGAGTAGTTTGTAAGGGGATTTCAACCACTGCTTGGACCTCGCTATGGTAAATTCTCTGCCCCATGCTGGTCAGTGTCAGCTAATGGAGAAAAATAAGTGACCCATAATAGTGAAGTGCAGTTTGGTCTCGTAATTAAGGCACTTAACTAGAGGTCAAGAGACCTGGGTTCTATTCTTGGCTCTGCCAATGACTTTGAGAACGACCTCAGGCAAGTCACTTCGCCTCTGTTTCACCTCCCATCGTTCATCTGTCTCGTCTATTTCGATTGTAAGCTCATCGGGACAGGGACTGCCTACTACTGTGTGTATGTCGAGTGCCTAGCACAACAGGGCTCTGAGCTCTCTTAGGCCATCTAGGTGCAACCGTATTACAAAGAACAACGTTAGTAATGATACTGGATACCTACAGTCAACCACCTTCTCCCAGCGCAAAATCAATCTGATTAGAACAAGAATATATGTGTGTAAAATGTGAGGAAACAGGGCCCTTTAAGAAAATATCCAATGTACACTTCCATTCAGCTAATGCAATCACATCTGGAATTGGAGAGAAATCTTTTCAGGGAGGGAGCAGGAAGAAAGGGAACGGGGAAGACACTTCAAGCACAGGTTGCTTCTTGGCTGTCCATTGGGATCTCGTTGCCATAGCTGCTGTCTCCGTACTGGCAGTAGGGTGGTATCTGTGGTGCTTCAATAATCAGCAGACCCTCTGGCGATAAGGAAGCAAAAACTGTGACAGGATCCACCTCATATGGGAGTCTAAAAAGAGGAATGGAAAATTAATGGGGCTGCCAATCGCTTTTCTTCAGTGTCCACTACACTGCTTTCCCCTGTAGTTTTCAGACAAGCACTTGTGGTAGGAGAACACTTGAACCTCTCTGGCCACTCAGTAACAGACTTAACGGTGGCAATTTTGCAACAGAAAAGCTTCAAAAACAGACTCCAAGGAGAAACTGCTGAGCTTGAGTTAATATGCAAACTAGATACCATTAACTTCGGTTTGAATAGAGACTGGGAGTGGCTGGGTCATTACACATATTGCATCTATTTCCCCCTGTTAAGTATCCTCACACCTTCTTGTCAACTGCCTAAATGGGCCATCTTGATTATCACGACAAAAGTTTTTTTTCTCCTGCTGATAATAGCTCAACTTAATTAATTAGCCTCTTGCAGTTGGTATGGCTACTTCCACCTTTTCATGTTCTCTGTATGTGTATATATATCTCTTCTTACTATATGTTCCATTCTATGCATCCGATGAAGTGGGCTGTAGCCCACGAAAGCTTATGTTCAAATAAATTTGTTAGTCTCTAAGGTGCCACAAGTACTCCTGTTCTTTTTGCAGATACAGATTAACACGGCTGCTACTCTGAAACCTGTCACTTGTGGTTGTTACCTGTGTTGTATTTTCCAAACTGGGCTTTGTGGCAATTCCATTTTCGCATCACAGCATGCTATGCTCCTACATCATTACTGACTTGTCCATCCTTCGTATTTTCCACTGGTAAACACTGCTTAGGAATAGCCAAAATGGCTGCTGGAGAACACAGCTGCTCCATAGAAAAGCAGATGCAAGTCTCTCAATAAATTGACTCTTAAGCATAGATAGATAGTTCAGCTGTAGGGACCATCAAGTCAAGTAAAATGTCTCCATTACTCAGGGTTAACAAATATTGTGGCAGGATCACTTTTTGCTAATAAACAGCAATTAAATATTGTGGGGCACATTTAAGTTATTGAGCGGTATATTTTTCTTGGCAAGCTATCCTTATACTGTATTGCACACACCAGTGGAAATCCACATTCGTGGAATGGGTCTAGCCAGTGTCACTTTCAGAGAATATGGTCACTAATAAATTGGACGAAAGGTGGTTAGGAAGAACGGTCCTGTGGTTAGTGCACAGGACTGGGAGTCAAGAGTCTTGGGATCCTTACCCATCCCTGGCACAGACTTGACTGAGTCTTTTAAATAGATCGCTCTGTGCCTCAGTTTCCCCATATGTGAAATGGTAGAGATATTATTTACATACATCATGGGCTGTTATGAGGCTAGATTGGTTAATGTTTGTAAAGAGAACCCTACATGGAAAAAACATATAGAGATGTACAAAGAATTATTTAAATCACATTAATAAACCTCAAGCAGATCCAGAAACTCATTTACCTGCACGGAGACTTGGTAATGCCTTGTATTATTAAGTATTATAACTGTGCATGTTCTGTGCATGTTTAAAGACCTCTCTTTTCACTACAAGGCTCTCAGTTTAATCTCATCTGCAGATATGTTTGACTGGATGCCACTCACAGCTTATGCAGTTTGAGCTTCTGCAAAGCACAAGTAAATCATCTTTATGTCACAGCCTGCGTCATGGCAAAAAAAACCCCATGCCCAAATAAGGAGCCTCTCTGACTGGTTACTAAGTAGCTTGCCTGGGCTGGGCAGGGTAAATCTGCTTTCATACTGTTGTCTCCCATCTCACCCAACCAGTTTGTGCTCAGGCATGCAGGCCTGCTTGCATTTAGCATCTGGGCAGAGAAGCCTCCGTGCAAAGCTCGGTCCGCTTTTGATTTCCAAAGAAATCCATCAATCTAAATTTTGCGGATTGGACCCTCCCTTGCTTTGCAGCTTGGCTCACCATTTGCGCCAGTGCAAAGAGAGGGTGTCAAGCGTTCATTGTGACTGGGTAAACTCTGGCATTCACTGTGCACTGGGTTCAAATGAGGTAGCAAGGTGCAGGACAATGGTAACTGGGCCCTGGGTGTCTAGTTTTGGGGGCTTGGCAAGGGAATGGCCACAGAGCCACAAACCTAAATCCGCTCTGACCGGGGAACACACGTCCCCCAGAGGCTGTGACAGCCCACGGACACTGCTAGTGACAGCAACACAGCCATTCCCTGCGACACTCCTGCATTCGAGGCGGGAAGTCCCGCCTCCAGAGCCCCACTCGGCTGCCTTGCTCCTAGTCCGGTTACTCAGGCTTAGCACTGGCTGGGCAGCACTTGGCTCTGCATGCACCAACACACCAACTGCTGGGCAGGGCGCAAGTCCGAACAAAGCAAGGGGCCTGAGTTTGATCTCATGCAGGTAACTCTGCTGACGTCAGTGCTTTTACTCCTGACTTACACCAGTGCAAGTGACAGCAGAATCAAACCCAAGGTGTCACCTCTAGCATTATGCTGCAGAAGACAGGCAAGGAGGGTTGGGGGGGTCGGGGGGGTGCTGTTCCATCACAGCTACACACACAGGGAGGAGGTCTGGTAAGGTGATTCTGAGATTTGAGGGCAGGAATAACCTTTTTTGTTTTTAGGGGTGGAGGGGGGAAACTAGTATCCCAGCACAAGAGGATCTCATTTCACTGGTGGCCACACTGACCGGCCTGACCCATTTGCATTATCCTAAAAAAGCCCTTCCCTTTACCAGTTCTTAGCAGATAGTTTCCCCAGGCAATAAGGCGGGGCCTCTTAAAGGAAAAGTCAATGTACCTGCTACTTCTCACTTGTTGCTAAACAAACGCCCTGGCCCAATTGAAAAGTGCAGGGCAAGTCATCCAGGGCTTTGGTCCCAGTCCAGCGGAGCACCTGAGCACATGCATAACTTTAACCACAAGCTGCTCCACTGACCACTATTTAAATTATAAACATTCTTAAGTGTTTTCCTGGCCTGGGACCTTCGTTTCCATTCTGGGCCCTTTTTATTGTCTTGTAAAGAGTGAGAAATTTTTGTGAGTTAAAAAAAAAATATCTAATGCCAATTTTTTTTTTTTTTTGAGTCTGAGTATCTTTTCCCTGATAGTTTTGACTTCTCCCCCTTTCTAGTTTTTGGAGGTTGTGACGTTTCCTTTCTTTCCCCCCCCCCTTTCTCTTTATTTCCCCTAATATGAACATTCCAGCCAATTCCAAATATATAGTCACAATAATCATAGTTAGGATTATGGCTGGGTAAGTGTTAAGAAGAGATCTTCTGTTTTGCCTTAGTCATGCAATATTTATAAGCAGCATGAGCTAATGAGACATTCGCCTTGCGTTACAGAACCACCACAGCCAGGAACATCACAGGAAATAAATCTGTCAAGTCCTGCTGTGAGCTGGGAACGCCCACCCTCTGTAACCCTTCCCATTTGTCCAGCCTTGTTCCTCTCCAACCTGCCCTGTCCAGCTTTGACTTTCCTGGCAATGGAAAGGATATTTGCAAAACATTTTGTGACATCCAGGTCTATCCCTGTCTATGTTCTACAGACGCTTAAGGTTAAATGTACGGATTAAGGTAAAACACTGACATCCCACCCACAATACGTGACTTTGTGGTGGGAAAGAAACTGTAAGGTAGTAGAATTAGAACTTGGAATTGTCTGATGTTTGTTGATTTCCAACACTTGGCCCTGCTATAGAGCATTTTGCCTATAGACCTTAAAGTGCTTTTCAAAGCTGGGTAAGGCATTACTCCTGTTTTGCAGATGGGGAAACTGAGGCACAGAGAGTTTTTTTTTTTTTAAGTGACACAGCAAGTCAATGACAGAGAAGGGAATAGAATCTAGGTCTCCTGCCGCCCAAGAGTAACACAAATTTAGTTTCCCCATTAACATGCATTTCCCTGAAATAGACACAAGTTTGCAATCAGATTTGAACTGCCCTGAAGCGGAGGGAAATTTGGAGCTGGGTTTTGATTTGACCTGTTCTCTAAAAGTCAGCAGTGAATTTTAGGAGCGTTTGGGCCTGGGGCTTTGTTTGGAATCACATTTCACCTCACTCCTGACTCCATCCCTCCAGGGGTAAGAGAGGAATTTGTTGTCTTTGGCTTCTTTTCTAAGACTTCCGATAATGAGCCTGTTTTTGTATGGACACCTGTTCCGCAGGAGTTGGCTGGAGACATGGCGACTCCTCTCCCTCATTCCACCCTGTGGAAATACTTTTCCCTGCCACTATCAGGCTGGGCTGGATTTGAACTGATGAGAGGCAAGAGCATCGCCATCAGCTGTGCAGTCTTGTGGCTTTAAATTTCAGAGAGGGTTCTGGAGTGTGAATCATTCCCACAGGGACTTAGGTGGTTTTTGTTTTTTTGTTATTATTACTCATGTACTCATAAATAGTTCAGAAATATTTTGTGGAGTCATTGGTCCAAATTCACTCCTGATGTGACTCCGCTGAAGTCAATATGATTACACAAGGGTGAGCTTGGCCCCCGCAATCTCTTGCGCCAACACAGACTTGGGCTTGTAATAACAAACCCGGAAAGAATGTGGTTTGTGGGCAGGGAATTCCACACGCTTCAAACACATCTCACTGGTTTATGTTTCCCATCTAGCTGCACAAGAAACCAGACTTTATGGCTAAGGTTTTCAAAGCTGTCCAGGGGCTTTAGATACACAACTATTAATTTCAGTGGGAATGCTGACTCCAAATCACCTAGGCAGCCTCAAAAATCTCAGCCCATCTGTTGATGGAGTCAATGCTGGGGGCGTCCTACTGAAGGGGATGCAGTTGATGGCTTCTTGCGGGGCTGACCTCTATATTAGGGAATAATTTCAGCATTGGTCTCAGTATTTACACTCAGGTTCAGTAACTGACTCCAATATCTGCACTTGCAGGCCACCCTTTCAAGCTAGTGAGGTTACCAGTTTCCCCAGGAGTACACACCTAGTAACAAGACTTTAGCATCCATATCAACCTCATTTGGATGTCAGGAGGATGGGTGTGCATTAGGGGCACAGTCTGCCCACGGGCCAATCCCATTACAATCAATGGGACCCAGGTCATCTGAGAGCAGAACCTGGCCGTCAGTGGATCACAGGGAGCTGAGGGAGAGTAGCTTGATTGCTTGCTCAGAAAATCATTTCATGCTCTCAAAAATAAGAGACTGGTCATCATTCCTAAGTCCTGCTCTCCTCTGTGGAGTGAGAGCCCCATGTGGGCAAGCCCCATAAGAAAGAACTGAGAAACCACGGTGTATATTATACATACTGGATTTTCTTGGTGAAGTTCTTGGAGACTATTCCTCCTTCTTCCTGTTGCTCTTCATGTTTGCCTGGAGGGAACGGGAACACACAACAACATTGTCTCACAGGGCTGTTTTACAAACAGGCAAAAAAAGTTCTACTCAGTATCCCCCCCCACACCCACTCCATGTTCAAATCTCCCTTCACAGTTTTGACCCAAGCAAAGCTCCTGCTTCTGCAAGAGCCGCCTAAAAGAAAAACAACATGGGGAGAAGCTGATGGTGGAGGAACCTGCAGTACTAAGCCCAAAATTTAACAGCAAACAGGCACCGTGGGAGAAGGAACCCTGCCTTCTGCATCTAGGTTAGTGGGCCTAATTCTGCTCTCCCTTACACTAATGTCGGCTTCAGTGGAGTAGTTCCTGATTTACACCAATGTGAGAAGATACTCTGGCCCCGGTTCTCAATGTCGAGTCGTAAGCAGGTGTCATGGGGTCAAGACTGCCCTACCCTTTTCATAATGCTAAATGGGAGGGGATCCTAGCCAGATGGAAGGGAGGTTCCAGGGAGGTGGGTAGGCATGGAAGAGGTTGAGGAGCACTGCTCTGAGACTACCCTTGCTGGAAGCCTAATCTTATTGGAGCCAAAAGCATGTGGACATCCAGGTTCTAGATGGGTCAAATACACCTCTATGTACTACAGATCCAAAATAGCAATAGGCTAACTGGGCTGTGCTCTCGAAGGCCCTGTTCCTGCACCAGTAAAACCAATGGGAGCTTTGCTATTGGCTTCAACAAGTCCTGAAATGTCCCCGCTCCAAAGTTCTCAGCGTCCTAGAACTGATCAGAGCCATTAGAAGGTTTTGTGGTGAGAAGGAATGGAGGTGGTGGACGGTGACAAAAACCGTGTGTTAAAGAAGATACTTAGAATGAGATACTTAGGGTAGCAAGGTGTTCACATAGCAGAATGAGACTGTCTGAACAGCTGGAGGTTGGGACAGATCAATAAAACAACTTGAAAAATCTATTTAGAATTCATAGGCAAGAGAGTTTAAATAACTTGAAGCGCTGGCAGGTGAGGCCTTGGTGGGTTCTGGTTGGCTGACACTGCTGGTTGCTTAGTATTGCTGTAATGAGCACAGAGCCCCAGACAATGGGGATAGTTCAAGACTATCTTTGGGGAAGCACCTGAACTTCTGAGTGCATGTAAGAGTGGGTGCAGATCCCACAGCAGCTGAAGCATGTCCTGTACCACCCCTATGCCCATCAGATTATCAGCCCGAGAGAGTCTCCTACCCAGTGTTATGGAAAATGGTCATGAATCCAAGTGTGATACAGTGTGGGAGATTTAGAGGCGTAGCGGTAGCTGAGGAAGTGAGGCTACAGCTTGTGGAGGACTGTGACAGTCCACACCTCCACCTTCTTCTATTTCAACTCCTTCCTGAGGGGTAATCTCCCCCAAAAGGCCTTTGACCCCAGTCCCCTAACCTCCCAGCAAGTTGTGCATGCCAATACATGTGATTATGTCGCCCTCTACTGGCCTCTTCAGTCACTCCTATAGCAGGCAGCTTCTTTCTATGCTCTTCCAGGTCTTCCTCCTGACCAGACTCTCTCTTAGCTCGGGGAGCTCCCCTTTCAGACCAAGTGGTGAAGACCTGTGTTTTGGGTGCTGAAGGCATGGAATGACCATGGGAGATCTATCTGTATGTGGCCATGGTTTGCTATACTCACATCAAAATTGAATGAAACATGGAATTAACAAGGTGAGCTGAACTTCCCTGCTCACTTGGTCATCCTGGTTTTGCCAAGCCTGTGTGTTTAAAAATCATGAGTCCCCCCAAATCATGACATTGGCTTAACAATCATGAAAAAAATGCCTTCTGAGTCTTTAGGGTCACACTTGGGCCACATTTTCACACTTCACAGCCAGGAAGGCTAGACAATTACCTTTATTGTATAATGAAAGCTGAGAGTGTCACTTGATCCCATGCCTCCAGGAGCTGGGGCTTTAAGAAAAATCACTAAGTATCATAAAACTCCCAATAAAATCTCAGGAGGTGGCCACACTGTTGCCCCCTTATTTGTCTGGAAAGTATCTGGCACACTTTCGGTGCTCCTGAGCTATTAATAATGGACAGATAAGCACCCTCTGCTACATAATGCTCAATAGTCTAATTCAGCAACTACAGGGTTAAATTCCGGAATGTAGCACATGGCTTAATTGGAACATTCTGTGTTAGAGACCAGTGCTAAGGGTGAAACATGATTGCTGCTTGTTCTGAGACAATGTCTCCAATTAAGCCTGGGGTGTGTCTGCAAAGCAACAGAATGGCAGAAAACCCTGGGCCTTACTTCTGTGTTTAAATGCAAGTTTAAAATCCAAGTGGATGCTCTGAGAGTTTTCATTACATGGCAGATGTATAGATCAGAGGCCTCTGATTAATATACTGCAGTATAGATGTGGAATAATAATCAGATAGACCTGATTGTGATCTCACATCTGCATAAATCAGGAGTGACGTGAGTAACGTTAGGGTGGTGGCATACACCCAGCATCCAGAATGGAGCTGGATGAAATTCTTCAGACAGACAAAAAACTCTCTTCACTAAAAGATTCAGATTCAAGTTGACCTAAACATTTTGTGAATTTGTGTAGAATTCACTGTTTCAGTCACTCCTCCCCCCCATTCTGAAAAAAATCAAAATGTTTGGTTCAGCCATTATCTACAGCAAATGTCTGGATTCTTTTTTAAATTTGAAATGATTTTTTCTTTCACATTTTTTTGATCATTGTTTTAAATGTACAAAAATCCAAAAATAAAAAAAAACATTTGGTTTGGCCCAAAACGATTCCCCCGCCCTCCACCCCCAATTTTTCGGTTTGGCCGGCGAGCCAAAAATAATCAGTTCTCTGCACAGCTCTAGCTAGTCCTGAATCAGCCCCCAGCTGCATCTGCTGACCCAGTGGCCGAACTTGCCATAAGCCACTAACTCTATGTATGGGGCGTGGCGTGCTTCCCCCCAGAAGGAACCTCCCCCAAGTCAAACCCAGCAGGAAGAAAACTGGTTTCTAGCTGCTGCTTCTCGGTTCCCTTTCACAAGGCAGATTCCACCGTAGCGGGAGTGGATACAACTCCCATTGACTTCACCCGCTGGAAGGAGTTACCAGCATCATATTTCATGGCCCAAAGAGCAGGCATCAAGCACCAGACCATGTTCTGCAGGGAGGCTACTACCAGCAGGCAGCTCAGACATGATCAGTTCCCAAACACAAGGACGAGCCTTCTCCCCCAGGGTGCTCCCAGAGCAAGGCGCTGATCAGAACGGGCGGTATTTTGTTTGGTTCATCTGGTCCAAAGCTTATTTGTCACTTTAAAAAGACAGTTCATCAGCCAGAATCTCCCTGCTCTAGTGCAGGAGTCCCTTCTGGAAGGGGGAAAACCTTTCCGCTTAGTTACCCTGCTCCTCTGGCAAGAGTTAGCAAGCAACAGCTCTCTCCTGCTCTCCCTAGCCTTAATCCTGGTTATGGTCACTTTTGCTATGGTTTCCCAAAACCTTTGAGTCATAGAAATCCAAGCCTGACGAGATCCAGAAGGCTGCCATAGTCCATCCCTCTGGCAGGATAGATTTTCCCAATACTTTGCCCACTGTAGCTTGATGGGTCATTGCACTCCAATGTTTTCACACTGTTTTGCTGCACGGCCAGTCTCCCTCCTGACACTTCAGACTGAAAGCAGATCTTTCTGGACTCCTGCCATGCCAGGAGCGGCCTGGTCCTTTCCCTCCCCTATCCCCAGCATAATCCTCCAACTTCCTTCCCCAGGGGATGGTGCAGTTCACCAGAGCACTTACAGCTCAGCTCTGTGAAGCAGAGCAGCAGGGCTCTTTTCAAGTCAAAGGGGTGAAATTGATTTACAACAGCTGAAGAGCCAGCCCTGGTTCTTTTACTTTTCTTTTCTTCTGTTCAGACCTTTCCTTCCCCCTGGCGCTTGCTAGCAGGGCTGTGCAGAGAGAATCTCATCAGGGTTTGTTTTTTTTCTGCCCACTTTATGTTTTCCTGGTACAACATTATTTTTAATGCTACATTAATTGTTGGGGAATCACAATAGAATTTTTATGGCCTCCTCATTGAGCGTCAGTGAATTGGCTCCATCCCCAATGTTATTGCAGAGGATGCTAAATGAATTAACGATTAGACACAACATAAAGACAGGGTTTTTTTCCTTCCCAGGTTATTTCTTTTTTTATTTCTGCTCTGTTAACCGCTCCCTTTGTTTCCCAGCTTTATGTTCTGTTTCTATCACCCTTCCCTAACCCAATTGCACAATGTATGTGCTCCCCCCCGCCCCCGCCACTTGTTAATCCTCCCTTATTTTAAAACCTCCACTTAACTCTTTCTGGTTCATCTTCGTTTCCAGCCCCCTTCCTCCTACTGTTCTTTTTGTCCGGTTGTCCTGCCTCTTTAGGACTTGTTACTGTTTGGGGGAGGGGTGGACAGTGGGATTACTGCAGCATTCCTGACTGCCAGTAGCTGCTGAATGCCTGAGGACATTGTAGTGAGACACTGTCCCTTTAAAGGAATTTCCCGTTGATACCATAAACTCTGGAATGATCCATAATTAACAGAATTGTCTTGGGGCCCAACCCTGCAAATGCTCACTACTGCCATGATTGGTGCTATTGACTTCATGGGGACTAATCACTTCAGTTGAACTCAGTGAGACTTGTTTGGCATGACAAGTGTTGCCAAAGTGTAAAAAGAGGAACAGAGCCCAGGTCTCAGTCTGGGCTCACTGGGCTCTGCCCTGGATAGAGCTACCCGCTGTGTAGGATTTCATCCTGTGTCCAGCACAGTAATCAGGCAGCAAGTTCTTCCTTTATGGATGTGAACACTCTATGCTTTTTTGGGCTGAGATTTTCAAAGTTACTTATGTGCTTTGGACGCTCAATTTCCAATCCTTAGGCAGCTTTGAAAGTCTCACCCCTTGCCCTTTGCTTAGACTTTCACCCTGTCCAGTTTAATGAAATGAATGTCCTTACTAATAACAACCTCGCTCATCAAAACTGGCAGACCATTTAAACCTCTAGGCCCTGATTCTCCTCTCACACTAGTGTAAATCAGGAACAACTCTATCAACGTCCTCTGCTGGGAAACTGGAGTCAGCAGAAGGAGAATCAGGCCCTCAAGCCTGTTAACCTCCTCTCGTTCTCTCAGCCTGGATGCTGGGAGTAGCCCCGTCCCACACATTTTTGTTTGTCAAGTTCACTTTCCCTGCCTCGGGCTGCAGTGTTTGGGGTGCAAATGCTGCAGGGGACTGTTTCTTTGTTAAAATAAAGCTTACACAGGCGTGGCAGAAACTGCTGGAAATAGTTCTTGAACCTTAGATTTTTTTTCAGGACCTAGATTTATTTCCATTTCTCTATGTTCCTTTTTTCTGTGCTTCCCTTCCTCTTCTCCCTGTCTCTCACTCACCTGACACTTCCACATAGCCGTCCTTGGTTTTCACCGTCAGCTCCTCGGGTTTAAAGCTTTGCACGTTGACACACACCTTCCAGGGCTCCCCAGAGAAGGGAGCAGGACTCCGACCTTCAGGGTAACTGCTGAACCTGGAGCCGTAGCCAGGAGGGGGCATGCCAGAGGCTCGGGCCATTCCCGATCGCAGTGGACCGGGCCAGGTACTGGTCAGTCGTGGGCGAGCCCAGTCCAGCAAGTCTGCAGTCAGGTCCCCGGAAAAGGGGCACATTCCGAAGTCATCGTCCAGGAGTCGAGAGGACAAGCCAGGCTCTCTGAATCGGTCTCGGACATTTCGGTGCCTGGGGGAGTAATGGCAGGAAAAGGGCAGCTGGCTGTCAGCCATGATTTTCTTCTCAGTCAAAAACAACACGGAGTGAGGCCAAAACTCCCAACGTTGTCCGGCTCTAGAGCACAAGAAATGTCAGTGTTTGCTTTTGTGTTCCTTAGTGCGAAGTTTCCCTGGATTGAGTCATCCACTCCCCCAAACCAGAGAGGGGGGACCTGCTGTGCTCGGATTCTGACAGTTTATATTAGTTTATACCCGTTCCCCAGAACCAACAAGATAAAAAGAAAAAAAAAAACAGGGCTGAATCATTCAAAACTTTAAAATGCAGGGAGCAGAGATTCGGGAGGCAGGGAGCGAGAGGAGAGAAAAAGTATCCCGTTTGTTTGAAATTCCACACCAGAGAAAGTGGGAGAGGAAAGAAAAAAAATACCTTGTTGGTGAAAAATCCCTTCGAGGGAGCGAGAAATTCCCAAACTTAAGACGCTTCTTTCCTCTGTCAACCTGCCCCTTTCCCTTCCGATCCCTGGCAGGAGCTTAAATAAACGTTTGTGCTCAGGGTCGAGAAACTTCTCTAACATTCCACCCAGCTGGGAGCCTTCTATTTATATGGCGTTCGGTGCTGGGGGTTGTGCTTTGCAATCCTTGCCGTGTCAGCTGAGTATTTTAGAGAGGATGAAACACCCTTGGAGAATCTGTGCTGTGACAGCTGACCTCTCCCACTGGGCCGGGAATACTTACGTGGGACTGCCAAGTTTAGGCAGCTTTCCTCACTTGCCCCTCCTTCTGCCCTGCTCCTTCCCCGCCTTTGCTCCCTCCCTAGCCCGCAGCAGCCAACATGCTGCGAATAGCTTCAGGGCTGACTGCACACCCCCTCCGCCCCCCGTCACCATTTGAAAATACCCACTTGCCCAAGAGCTTATCAGAGCCCTCGCTCGCCTCGCACTGTAAGGACACCTGTTAGCAGGGGCTGGCTGAGCCAGGCTCTGTACCACTCAGCGCGAGTTGGGGCTTGGTGCCTGTAGCAGGGTTAGCGACGATCTAGGGCTATGCGCAAGGGGTCAGACTTTTAAAGAGGGTCCTTGTGTACCAGAGCAGCCTGATGACTCAGCCCTGGCATGGGCACCCAGTCCCCGCTACAGTCAGCGTTAGGAGAGCAATCCCCTGGGACATGCTTCATGGTGGTTGTGAGCTAGATTGGGCCCTGGATTAGGTCTGCTTCTCCCACGGTACCCTCAGCAGCCAGCAGGTGCCTGTGTTGGGGCGCCCCCCCCCCACACACACACAATGGGGCAGCACTGGCTGGGGTGGCTGGCCTCTCCCAGTGACACTCCCAAGGCAGGAAGCTGGGGTGCAAACAGCATCTCCCCTCTCCCTTGGCACAAATCCTCCTCCCAGGGCTGCAGCAGGCCCTGCTGGCATAGGAAGCGTCATTTGTCCCCCCACAGCTGGGGGCGGGGGGAACTGAGCCCCACTTCAGAACGCTGTCTCTGCAGCTGGCCCCGCGTATGGGTGCTGGGAGCCATGGGGTGGGCTCTGGGGCGGTGCTGGCAGGGCATGGATAAACTGAGCACTGGATAATCCTTTGTTCAGGCTTGTACCAGTTCAGGGCTGGCCCAGGCTCTGCTGCCGGCCCGCGCCGTGTGTCCGAGGGCAGCACGGGACAGCCAGGGACTCTGCTCCCTCAGGCCTACCAGGGGGCTGGGAGCTTCTCGAGCCCTGCACCCAGCCAGACAAGGGAGGTTTCGGGCTCGCCTCACCCCAGCTGCAGAATGTTAACAGACCCGGGGAGGTACTTTGGGCATCACTCACATGCCCGCCCTCCCACGGCTGCCGCACCCAGTGGAGCTACAGAGCTTGTGCTCCACGACGGCCTATAATTACAGTAGGGAGCAGGCTGAGCCAAGCAGAGCTGTGTCTCCGTCCCCATGGGGTGCAGGAACAGTGACCAGCTTGCATCGCTAGATCCTCCTCTTTCTCGCTCCTTTGAAGGCTGGCCAGATATATCTCTGTTCCTGGGTCTGCCCCAGCCCCAGCTCCCTTTGAAGTGCATGGGAAGCCTCCCCAGGGCTTCCAGGGGCTGGGCCCACAACGCGCTGCTTTAACGTCTGTTGAAACTGGCCTGGGATGCATTTGACCTTCACAGACCTTGCCAAAGCCCCAGTGAGCTCCCAGCTGGGGCTGTCAGTAGCACAGGGGTGTGGGCATGTCTGACGGCTCTGTGCAGGAGAATCCTGAGCACGGGCCTCTCTGGCGGGGGTGGCTCCGTACAGGCTGCAGAGGGGGTGATCACCCGGGGCAGGGAAATCACCTGCCCCTCCCTGCCGTTTGGCAGCTGAATTTTACTTCAGTAGCGCCATGCATCCCCCTCCATGCATCCAGAAGGGCACATCGTCCCCATGCAGTTACCCAGCGCTGGCTTTCAAAGCCCTTCCTTTCAGAAATGAAGCGAGGGGCTTCTAGAGGCCCGGGGATCGTGGCTGCCAGGCTGCAGGGGGCAGAGGACGTCTGCGTGCTGGTACAGGGCCGGGTGAGATCATTGGCTCATATTAATAACGATTGACTTCACCAGTGCTTTCATGTTGCCCTGCACTCCCCCAGAGCTTGCATGTCTCCCAGCGGGAGTGGATGGGGTACAGGGGAATGCCCAGCGCAACCAGAATTAGCCTGTAGTTAAAAAAAGGCAGAGGGCTCCTTACAGAGGAACTGAGGCTAGACAGGGCCTATTTGGTTACCCAGTGCACTCCCCTGCCAATGCGGGATTCACCTGCTGTATATCCTCTAAATGCGGCTCCCTCCGCTTCCCTGTGGAGACCATTCCAGAGGCTAGTCAGCGTCTAACAGATGGCATCGCTCGGCCACTTTGCCTGACATCCCACCTCTATTTTCTTCTGCTTCACGTCAGCCCATTATTCCACCGCTTCCTTCCCTCACCCTCTGTCAGGGTTCCTTCCCCACTCTGAACTCTAGGGTACAGATCTGGGGACCCGCATGAAAGACCCCCTAAGCTTATTCTTACCAGCTTAGGTTAAAAACTTCCCCAAGGTACAAACTTTGCCTTGTCCTTGAACTGTAAGTTGCCACCACCAAGCGTTTAAACAAAGAACAAGGAAAGAGACCACTTGGAGACGTCTTCCCCCAAAATATCTCCCCAAGCCCTACACCCCCTTTCCTGGGGAAGGCTTGATAATAATCCTCACCAATTTGTACAGGTGAACACAGACCCTGGCTTACCTATACTGGTTGCAATATTGGAGACTTGGATTAGGATGGGTTGGGGAAGATGGATTTCTGTCTGGCCTCTCTCAGTCCCAAGAGAGAATAACCATGTAAACAAAGAGCACAAACAAAAGCCTTCCCCCTGCCAAGATTTGAAAGTATCTTGTTTCTTTATTGGTCCCTTGGGTCAAGTGCCAGCCAGGTTAGCTGAGCTTCTTAACCCTTTACAGGTGAAAGGGTTTTGCCCCTGGCCAAGAGGGATTTTATAGCACTGTATACAGAAAGGTGGTTACCCTTCCCTTTATATTTATGACACCCTCTATGTTCTCCCCCGGCTCCTGAGCTACTGGTTAGCAGACATGTCCTAGTGGGGCCAGGTGGCA